>NW_028288684.1:12988119-13298739 GCF_059628265.1 Tinamus guttatus
AGGTAGATCAGTTTATTTTAATGGATTTCATAGCAGATAAGACTTCAGATGTTACTGCTAGCAGTAATAGGAAGCTTAGTCAAACATATAAAACAGATTAAGAGGCCACAGCCATGTAACTGAGTGGCCAGAGTTCAGTAATCTCCTTGATGGCAATAAGGTAATTTGAAACAGTATGGTGGAAGCTCACAATCATTCATAGTATGACAGAATAGCTTTCATTAATTTCACCAAGAATAGGAAGTGAATAAAGGTCAGCTTTCCCCAAGATCAGGTACGATATACGACAGCAAGGGAAAGCCAATTTACTTTAAATTGGAACTACTATTACTGTGCTTAAAGTTTCTGCAAAACTGCATTTCCAACACTTTGAAATTCTATAGCTTCCATAAGTGATTTTATTGTTGTTGTTTGTTTATAATATCATGCTATGACCTAGGAGAAGATACAGAAAATATATCCTGAACTATCTGGGGATATGATACTTTCCTTGTGCTATTTCCAACACAGCCAGGCCAGAGAGGTTTGTCCAGTTCATAAGAAAATAATTTTGGAAAACTTACAGTAAAGTGTTTAGATAAGCCAATGTTTTTCTAGTTAACATACTGGGTAGCCTCGTATAAAGAATATAAACTTTACTTAAAAGAATTTTAAACTTGTGGAATTGAAGCAACCATTGTGGTTTTATTAATCGGAGACTTAAGCACATTTTTATCTGAGTTTCTATTCAATTTTCAAAAAGTCAAAGGCATAGGTTTTGCATTCCTTAGGTCAGGCAGCACTTGCTTATGTAACTCACCCAGTCAAGCACTGTTCAGAAATGATGCCATGCATTCTGAAATTTCATCTATACATTTAATAACAGAAGTAACATATGGCACTTCAGAAGGAAATCTTTCCAGCTTAGTCAGCACTGCAGAAAAGTTTTGTATCCCTTTTACACACGACACTTTAAGAACCATATAGTCAAAGCACAGAACAAGTATACAGAGGAAGACAAAAAGAAGAGATTCAGAAACTTGTAAGAGTTAAGTTCTGCTTTCTGTAAACTGGCAGTATGGCAAATCCCTCGGTATGTCTTCCAGAAGAACAGCAGCACTACTAGGAATAGAAACAGATGAAGCAAGATTAACCATCCGCAAAGAAATTCAGTGTCAGAATATTTCCCTAATATGAGTTTACAGCTGTGTAAACAGCAGAGCAGACTAAGTAAGAATGATGTAATTTTCCCTTCATTACATTAACAAAATAAACATCTATTAGGGATTATTGCATATATTTATCATTCAGAGAATAGTTATCAGATAGGATACATAGCACATGTCAATCGTATATTTATCACACCGAGAAAGGTTCTGAGGACCCCTTCTATCATCCGAAGACCACAGAAAGCATAGCTGAGATCTGATTTTTTGCAGCCATTAAGATTAGGCTATGCAATCGAAGCTGCTGCCTGCACGCATGGAGGGGTGCTGAGGCACAGATCTCAGGGAGTCCCCAGCAACCTTGTCTGAGACTTCAAAGTCCTGAGTCAGCCGTGCCCAGCTCAACGCAGTCTGGCCTCTCTCTTCACCAGTCTCCATTTCCAGATATTTTCCTGTTTGCTATGCATGAGGCAAGGGAAGACCAGGAGGTCCAAGGGCTAGTGGGTGGGCTGGGTGTCTCAGACCAGCTCCTGGCGGGACTCACAGTGCGGGTGTGTTTGGGGCTCGTATGTCTGGGTGCTGTCAACTAGGGAGAGTGGGGACCCAGGGGTTGGCTTCTAGATGGGCTACAGGTCTATGGCCAGATACTACACATTGCATACACATATATACATATATGTGTATATATACACACACACACATATACATATATGTGTATATATACACATATGCACACACATAAGTCTACAAATATTTCTCACTAGTAGGCTTTCATCCAGATCTGCTGGAGAGGGGAACATGACATGATACTGTTGGTGCTGCTTCAATATATTTGAATGCTGTGTTTCCTGTCTTTTTTTTTTTTTTTTTTTTTTTTACTTCTGCATAGCTGGTTGTGTATATACGTGCATATACACACTGTGTGTACCTGTTCTTGTGTGCCCATTGGGAATACAGAGATAGTCTTGCCGCTGGCTGGACTTGGGGACAAGGTACCGCGGCAACCTCATCTCTACTGGGGTATTGGGGTCAGTAGCTCTTAACTACACTGGTTTTGCTGTTCTAAAGTTACTAACAAATGATTTCTTATGGTGCAAATCAAACATTGACATTGCAGTAAGCTGCTTAATAAATCCACTGATAGACATTTCAGAATTCAGCACCAGATCAGCATCATCATTTAAAAAATGGCTACAAACAGCCTGAATTTATAGCTGTGACCTCTCCCTGGAATTTGGTAAGCAACTCACTATGTCGCTAACCCTCATGATATTATCTCAAAGGTCCTCCAATTTAAGGGTTTTATTAGATTCTAGCTCTAACTAAGAGCCTAGGCTAAAGAAACCATCTAAATTATGCAATTAATAGCAGAATATAAGCTTTTGATCAGAAATGCATAAAGCAAGCTTCTCTCTTCAATCTTAAAAATATGAATGCAGAAGTCACAGTAGTCAGAAAATAGAGAACTAAAGATATTTACTACTTTCAAGATGCTTATGATTCTGAAGTCATCCCGGAGCTTGGAGCACTTGGGTAATGCTGCATCTATCTCTTCATTTTAAGTGTCAAACTTCTGAGCATCTGGACATTTTTTCTCCCCTAAATTGCCAGGCACTTGTAACCACTGTCCTGTTGAGTATTGATTCCTCAGTGAAAATCTCCAGTTCTGAATAATGCAAATAGGACAACAGTGTAATCTGTGGAGCCTTGCAAACCTCATAAGCCTATTATTTGGGACTGTTATTCTTTGTGATGGATAGTCTATTTACTTAATTAAATAGGCCTGCAGTCTTCAGATCACTTAACCTCACTCTGACACACTGTAGTGCCAACTTCCATTGCTTCCTCAAGGTAATAACCTTGCTGGTTTTATTATTCAAACATAGCAGTTGCTATGTCTTATGTAGGTTTTCGTTTGGGAATTCATCCCTGCCTTTAAGGCTTTACAGAAATGGGCTACCAGGGAGCGCTCATTGCAGCTGCATGCCATTCAAGTGGCTGCATATGGGCTATCCTAGGGAAAGTATCTCCAGAATAATCAGAATTGCTTCCACATTTCATGTACTGCATAGCACAATGTAAGAGAAGATTTTCAAAGGCACTAAATAGCAGCCAGAGGGCTAAAAATTCCCCAGAAAAAAGAAAAGGTCTTTGAGAATTAGATGTCTTTGCAGCCTTTGAAAAAACTCTTCAGTATTATTTTAAATTGCCTTCTAATTTTCCATTTTATAAGACTAAAATAAGACCAAAGCCTGTTTTCTTGTGCTTCAAACTTTGGGTTTAACTGAAGCAGCATTTTATTGTTCTCCAGATGGAAATATTTGTCACTCTGTTTACTTCTAAAAATAGATACACCCACCACAGTCTCTCTGGGAACATGTATATACAACGCATATGCAAAAATGGTTAACTACAACAAACTGCCTCAAAAGACACTGGGTCACATAATGAACTTCTGCAGAAAGATACTCACTGCTGCTGACTCCTCAAGCCAAAGCCCAAGTGTGTGAATGGGAGAAATTCCAAAAACTAAATATTAGGCCTCATAATAAAGTGGGAGTTGTAATGTTAGCAAACTCTTTTAGGAAACATAAGGAAAGACAGATGAGTTTTCTTCAGCAGAATATGATAAAGACTGAGCAGCAGCTCCTAAAACACAAACTGAGCCTCAAAATTCCCTAAGAGTAAGAATTAAACCTAAAAATAAATTGAGAAGTCAAATGATGTAGTTCTGATTTTAAGGAATGTCTCCCTTTGTGTGTCCTTGCACATAGAAAACAATAAAGGGCTCCCAGTTTTAAGCAAGTCCATTTACACAAATGTATGGTAAATGCATGAGTTTACCACACATATCACAAGATACCTGAGTCTGCTATGTCCTAAACTCTGAGAATGATCTAAAATCCATCAGCTCTTCCAAGCTGAAGCATAGAGTCAAAGGCATTTCCACTGTAACTCACCTGGGGTTCGCAGTCTGGCATGATAGATCTTCTGCATCCATGGTGTTCTCACATGCATGGTGTCTTCCTTCTGTCTAGTCTTCATTGCCCAGAGCAAGAACTATATTATTTACAACAACTATGGGTGTCAAAATGAAACTACTGTCCAGACTACAAGAGCCACAGCTGTCCTTTCAATAGCTGCTGCTGGGAACCTCTGAATGCCATATACTTCAAAGATACAAAAGAATAAACTCCATTTTAAAAAGTGATTTAAAAGAGAGCAAACTTCGGACCTGCTTAATGCTGCCCTCAAACCCCCTTAATGCCTCACTGGTGTGAATGGCATGAGGTAAAGCTTCTTGTAAAAACATCAGTGAGCTTCACTCTTGAGCAAGGCAGCCATGTAATTCCAGCATGTCTGGAGAAAAGTACAGCAGAGGCAGGCTCAGCCCAGCTCTGTGGGGTGATCTGCACCACTAGCAGTCAGGATGTGTGCATGTGCTTATTTTTCCAAAGCTGAGCACAATTTATTTGAAATTGAGGAATAATGCAGAGACTTGGTACAAAATGCAGATACCAGAATGAGGTGTCTGAGTATGATTCGTTTGGATAGTAAAGCCACGAGCTCGTCAATGGAGCCTGCAAAGCTCTTCACTGTTCGGGGAATCACTTCCATTGCCCATGGGAGGGGGGTAACATAGTGTCATGGGGATATATGAGCCACCTGCACAGGGACTTCCAGGCAGACATGGGACCTGGAGGACTCTCATTCCCCTGGGGCAGCAGCTGGGTAGACACCGGCCATCGCAGGAGCATCTCACTGGTGCCCCAGTGTAGGAAGGAGAGTTCAGCCCTGGGCATCTCCACTACAAGGAGAGATTAGACACTGAGTCCACATGTAGGTACCAACATATAAACACCTATATTCAAGTTTAGCTCATTCTGGAGCTGAACCATATCTTACCTGGAGAAGTCTGAATTGCCATTTCAACATACTCTCCAGGGTAAATCATAGGATTTAATTGAGATAATGAATTTGGAAAGTTGAATATCTTTCTCTGATGATACACTGCTCCCGAGCCTCTACAGACTTCAGCATTTCAGGGAAGAGTTGACCAAAAACATTTCTCTGGGGATAGAATTTATTTTAGAAAAGTATCAAATGTAACCAAGAACTCTATGTTCTCAGGAGCCTTGCTGGCCTGATCTACTGATACATGAGTGGAGCTCAACTGTTCCCATGTAATATAAGCTGATGACTGTAACTATACAGTCATCAGTTTAAGGCAGGATTTACAAGCAGATCTGAAGGTAGTCATGTTGATAATATAGGATCACTGAAAGAGAAACAGACAGTCCGTTCTCAAGACAGACAGCCAACCCAAAACCTTACTCATACCAGCACACAGAAAATTAAGAGTCATTCTCACTCTTACCACAATCCAGACATTCTCATGTTAACATATTACCTCATTTGCACAGACACTCGTCAGTTTGTTACCCCCAGTGTCCTGAAAAAGATGTAGACCTGAACCTGATTTTTAAAGTATTTGCTTCTGCTCAGTTTGCAGCTCTAAAGGCGTCAATTAAAAATCAGCAGGGTATTAAGATGTTGCTTTAGGTTGGTTGCAGTTAGAATTTGTTATTAGTTATTAAAGGTTTCCAAATGGCTACTGGAAATGATTCCCCAAGTAAATGCCAGAAGCTTCATGAAATTACCAAATAAGTCATAGAGAACCAGAACTGCAACATTATACACAGACGAATTTTGTAGCTAAGTCCTCTGGGGTTTTCCTTGCGTTTAAATGAAGACTCCATTGTACCACTGTATATATTTTAATGGTTATATAGATTTTGTGACAACTTCCTCAGACTGATGAACCAAAGGTTAAATATATGAATGTCCTTGGACAACCATAATATGATAGAACATGGAGATGAAAAAAAAAAAAAACTATTAGTTTGCTTACTCCATTTTCCTGTCTACTACAAAATTGTTCCCTAAAGTGTATTTTCCAATGCTTTGTCCAAAATACTTTTGTATGACCAAAGAGTTGAACAGCTGACCACTGCTACTCTTGTGATATTTTACCACAGCTTAATGGACTTCAGATTTAAGAAGCATTTTTCCAGATATTCAGTCTTGTAGATTTCCTTTTCCCTTTAGAATGTCTGTTTTTAGCATACCTCCCATAACTCACTTCAGTTGTCTAACTTCAGCTGACCTAAGTTGTACTGAAACGAAATGTGAAAAACATTCTAAATAGGATGAACAGAATGTTTCACCATGTCACAAACTTGCCAAAAGATGCATTTTCCTTCTTAGTGACTTAAAAGATAACAATCCACTGTTACCAATATTTTGAGTAATTCTCTGGCTTGAAGGAGAAGGTATAACATTTTCAGATGTATCTAATGACCGTAAGAAAAAAAAAAAACACTCAAAAAACAGAACAACAAAAAAGACTCTGGCAACTGTAGTATCATTTAAGTAGAATGCACTCAGGAAAGTCCTAAGCGGAAATCCTGAAAGGTGCTGGCTCTGTTGCTGTGTAAATCTGAAGCTGCAATCTTGGTAGCCTAATGCGTCTCTGTATGAGAAAGCCTGAAAGTAGGCCTGTCAATTTTTGTGGAGTCTGAATTTTCTCAGAGTTCAAGGATGTTCAGTTCATATTTCTTTGTAAGCCTACAGAAAAAAAGAAAAGTTTTATATTCCATAGAAGTTTTTAGTAAGGAAGTCTCTGTATTTCTTAAAATCTCATCTAGAGTTGTCGTATCACTTCAGGCCTGCTAAAAACGTGCCATGCTAGAAATGGTAAGAATGGCTAGAGCTTTTGTGAGTGAGTGAGTACATTTTGTAACAAACGGAAAAGTGAAATTTAAATCAAAATGAAATGGAATAAAAGAATAGGTGCCTGAGTATTGTGTTATGACTACACCTCATGAAACATTTCAGGACAAACATCGCATGACAAATCCCTAGACTCCTCATTGCAGGTGGTGCTGCCCACCCTACATATGTGCATCCTAATTAAATGATTTTCTTGGTCCTAGATCAAGCATCACAGTTTTAAACCAAGCTTTAACTTTATAATTGTCCTTGGAAAACCAAGACATGTGAGACTGGAAATTTAAAGACTAAATTCAGCTGAAGCTAAATTTAAGATATCTTAAAAACACAGACATTATGCAGTTGTTCCTTCTCGTAAATTACTGTTCCTCTATTATTTTTAGATTACTAGCTTCTCTCTCTGTGTCACTGTGATACTGTTCCCTTGCTATTTTTTCACTCCTTTTCCTGATTTGTATCTTTTCTTCCCTCCAGTTTGTGCTGACTTGTCTTTAATTAATACTTCAGTGGCACCCTGGATAAAATGGTTCCTGAGCTGTGTTTAATCATTGCAACAATTTATCTTGGGTAGAGACATTAAAGAGTACTCAGTGACTTTAACTCATTTGTGCTTTTTGGAAGAGGTTGTTTGCATCTACAGGCTCTGAACAGTGTTTCTCAGGGGTGCTTTGCACAGCAGCACAATTTTTACATTTGTTTTTGCGCACAGTAGGATATTTCATAAGGCTCATGATGCCATCAGTTTTCTGATGCACCAAGTGTCCAAAAGCAAGAACTATCAAATGTAGCTGTATTAGGATAATTCTGCACTGCAGAAATCACAGATGTGGAAATGTTTTGGAAGAAGAGTCCATGGACTGTGCAGTATGGAAATATGTGCTGGACTGGGACTGCTTACATGACATCGTGGGTATGCAGTGGAGACACCAGAGTCCTGGATATGCACAGTGACATCTTCCAGAGCTTGTCCTAAATGGTCAGGATCAAAGATGGAGTTACAGCTTTCAGTCTGCACTAGCACATATGTTTTTTTCACCTGTGCTGTGCTAGCAACATCAGCATCTCCAGCAAGATGATTTCCGTGTAGGGAGGAATCAGTTGGTGTCTCTTACTAACCATTAACCCCTGACAGAAAGGAGAAAAGTTTATACAGTAAGCTGCCCATTTTTATTTTGATTAGACCACCTCATAGATGGAGGAAACAAGACATCTGTATGCAGTATCAAGGTCTGTGTGCCTGGAAGCTTATCTGTATTTGTAGCCGCATCAAGTAGGTCTAATAAAACTTGTAACCACTCTCTCCAGACCTTGGGCTGTTTACATCCCCAGACCTTCACGCTACAGCACTGCTGTTGCAGCAGCAATGTTATTGCCTTTGCCAGATCACAGTTCAGGCAGCTCAAAAAAAAACTCTGCATGGATCTCACAAGCTCCGAGAGGAATATCACCTCTCCTAATCATGTTATATGTGAAGCAACTGGAAAGGGCAAGAAATTGTCCTAATCTCATGGCTTGTGCCACCTTTGATTGCCGACAGTGTCATTAAAAGTGGGTCAGTTGTGTAGGCAAATGGACAAAAAACTCACAGTGCTAAAAAGTTTGGCTCTTTCCCCTTCTGCTGTTCGGCAGAAATGGCTAATGCAAAACAGTTGAGAGTGCATCGGTGCCACATGCAGTGTTTCTGAATCCTGCCTAGGTCTCGTGATGGTCTCCTCATTGTTCAGTTTATCCATCCCCTCCAGCGTAGGTGTTAAAGGAGCACACGCTAGCATTGCAGATGCTAGCTCTGTCACTGCAAAATGTTATTCATTCATCTTTTCTGAAAGGAGAAGTATTCAGAGCAAAATTGAAATGCAATAATGGAAACACCCCTCTTTTTTCAGCTCTTCTCAACTCAGCTTAATTCTGTCTCTGAGCCCAACAGTAGTTCCCAGAAGCTTCATGTCATATACTCAGAACAAGGATGAGGGACCCTGACACACACAGATGATGCAGAGGGAGTTTCCATTAATACAAGCAGTAGCTATGTGCTTAATAACAATGCTAGCCCGTACTCACAGTGAAGCCAGGGAGGAGATGCAGGTGAGCTGCCACCTTGTAGCTCTGTGTGCAGGTCCCAGGCAAGGCTGCAGGAGCTCTGCAAGGGCTGCGTTGCCTGCCACAGAGTATCTTAGCTCAGGGACCTCTTGCTCCATGAGACCATAACTGTTAGACCATTTTTTTTTCAGTTTTCTTACACCCACATAACTCCCTGCCTTTTGAGTAATCAAGAAATGTTACCACATCGTGCTGCTTCCCCTGCTGTCTGCAGAGGAAATGGGAGTCCCCCCCGCCAATCCTGTGACATAGCAGCTTTGGTGCAGCCAGAGGGAATGGGACTTTATAGCCTCATTTTTGCCTGAAATGTTCATGAATAGCAAACATTTTTACAAGTCGATCACTTCCACTGTTTGCTAATGTCTGGGAACAAAGCTGTCATGATGAATATCTTGGTACATGAATTATCCCCTGATTTGTCTTCCTTAAGGGTCCCAGCATTTTGGGAAGGTACTTCAGATGAGCACATGCTTTTCTACTCAGTCAATCTGCACATGATTTCATGGACAAATCACTCATTTTCCCTCTTGTGCTGCATAAGGCCTCAGTTCCTATATCAGTGACACACTGTGCCCCATTTCACCTGGATGCTGCCCATGGCGAGTTCACAAGATTGCTCAGTTTTCCAAGGAATTTTGTAGAACTGTTCTCGTTTGCCAAAAGAAATCTGCTTCCTGACAAAATACTGCCCAGAAGTATGAGGGTTTCTCTTTGACCTTCAAAGAGAGATTTGTGAGAATCTGAATCTTCTGCAGATCTTATTTTTCAACATGTCTTGGGACATAATCAGGACGGTCTGCTCACAGACCACTATTTTTACTCTCTTGTCGTCTTTTTCCAGAATACTTTTTAAGAGCTTTTCAAAGAATGAAGTATTTGATGCAGATTTCTGTAACCTTGTAAAACTATAGCAGACATATTTATTTCTATTGATTGAGAAACTTCACCTTTTGAGCTAAGGTAGGAAAATTAAAAAAAAATGCAGACTACCCAGCATTGCCAACTAACCAATAATTTAGACTCATTCTTTCACTGACACTGGATCTTTGACACCGTGTATTTTACCTGCTTGACACCTATACCATCCTCTTTAATGATGCACTACAAAAATACTGCCTTCAGTGCCCTTCTTTGTGTAGTGCAGTGAAGTCTCCATAGGCAATATACAGCTTGAATGAAACATTAAAAATAATTTCTGGATTTTTTCCCTATTAAATATTCACAAAAATCTTTTTATCTTTTGGGAAACACAATCTGTTTGCATGGACTTCAATAGATAATAGAACTGTTCCTGCACTCTTCACTAGGTCAAAATCCCCACAGAACAACTAGACTGACTCATTGAAAATATATGGGGCTGTTATGAATTTTCATCATGTAGGCCCTCTATTAGTGGCTGGGAAAACTCAGTGGAAAAGAATTCATTTAACCAAACTAGAACAGCTCCTGTAAACAAGTGTTTTCTCTGTTTAAATTAAAGTCAGTTGCATTTTATATACAAGATTGAAAGTGAATCCTAAACCCAACAAATTCCTACTCTTTTGTATTCATATATAAATTATTTCAAATTAGCCAGTCTGGCTGCTTCTAAGGAAAAAAAATACAGATCAAAAACCCATGCACTATGTTACAGCAGCAATGTGTCTTTATGACTGAGAACAGAGGTTTGTAATGGAAACTGCAACTCATTCTTAACTATGCCAGTGTGAGCATGCTGTTCAAATATGTACGGTAAAAAAGTTATAAAATGACAAGACTGCAAAGTTTACTGCAGCAACTGTGCATTAACAGGCAATAAAGCACACATCATTTATAGCAAATTCAGTTGGTAATAAATTTCAACACTTACTGCTATTTTATAGCACCTATAATGAATATGAAGCTGTGATTTGCATTCAGATTGCTCGCATAAGGAGCAATTCAGGAAGCCATGTAGTGCTTTCATGAGCACAAAGCGTGGTTCTCCATTGCTGGTTGTATAGCAATTGCATAGAGGGATAAGTCTGAGCTCCTTAAACACTTCCAGTCACACATAACTCCCCTCTCTGTTAATAGGATGCACTGCACACCTTCACATTCATAACAGTTAAATTGTAGTTACTGCTGGAACAGCTCATCCTTTGTGAAATGAAAGTCAGTGCAATTGAATACAGATCTGCAGAACTGCTAATGAAAGATGGGGCTGTATAAAGCTATAGAGAAGGTATTAAATAAGATATAATAAGCACACTAGATTGTTCCTCCAAGTCTGTGAAATGTCCTTTTCCTTCCTCTGTTTACAAACCTAGAATTAGACTTTGCTTCACCTAGTGGATTGTGTCAGTCCCTAATTTTAAGTTCCCATTTGGATGCTTCAGCATCTTGCAGATGAAGGCTTCCCACTGAAGTTCAGCTGTCGATGCAACTGTGCTGGCAGAACTCCAGCTCTGGACCAGGTTTCTTCACAGGATGCTGGTTCACCGCCAACCTTATACAGAAGAAAGGTTTTTTTGGACTACATCTGTACCACAAACCCCAGAAATGCTTTTCAGTTCCTAGAACCCAGCGCACAACACAGCTGTCTCCCAACCTTACTGTGCCCAGAGATGTGAGCACAAACCAGCTCCTGCTGCTTCTGTCCCGCTCCCCAGTACATGCGAGCCGGTCTGCATGTGCAAGGAGCCTGGCAGGGGGTATCGGGCACCGAGCAGGTCTCAGTACAGGTAATTAGTGGAAAATAGCAAAACGTAGGCACTACTTCCAAGAGATGAGTCTTGAATCCTTTTATAGCATTCAGATCTCCAGTCCATTCACTAGCTGAATATGTCTGTTTCCAAAAAAAGTAAACATTACCATATCCTGCATGTCAACAAAACAGGCTCTAATTTGCAAGGCTGTTTTGAGCTACAGCTTGTCATTAATGATTACACATTTTCTGCATATTAATGATTTCACATTTTCTGCATATTGCGATGGAGCTGACAACAGCTAATTTGAAAAGTTTGCAGTACCATGGACCCATTCTGCTTTAACTTACATTGTCACAAACGATCCACAGAAGTGAAGAGATGCTCCAGTTTTAAAATGATGACTAATGATCGCTGAACACATTAAACTGATATGTTATGCAATCCTTGATATCATATACCTGTGAGTATTTGACATCTGTGTGGAGTCTAGCTGACTCATGTGGCTCGATGCTATTAGGTGACATCAGTACTGGGAAGAACCAGCACAGGAGCAGCCAGAAAGAGGGCTTGATGGCAGCTGGTACAGGTAGGTCTGAATTATATGACCTATCAAAATGTTGCTTATAACAAAGTTTATTTGCACTTCCAAATTGCATATATGAAAAGGTGTCCGTATATATAACTGTGTGACATTGCCCCTTGCTGTAATACATTTTAAAATTTGGGGTGGATACTATAGGACTAATGACAGTCACTGATATGTACTCCCAACACTTTCTTCTCTATATTCGAATAACCTAAGAGAGATCTGGAAAGTGTTCTAGAAGACGAAAAAGGCTTCAAGGATGTAGAAATATAACATGATATTATATAAGGAGACTCTTCCTCTCTAAAATGTACTTTGTTTGGGTAGAAAAGAAAGAAAATAATTTAGTGGGGGAAAATAATTTTAGTGCAGGAAAATCAAGTGCTTGAGCTTGACAGTTTTCTGCCCCCACTCAAAAGCACTGATCTTTGCCACTGTCAAATCTAACAGCCAGTCAGAGTTTTTGGACTGTGACACATTACTCACTCAAAGCCTGTTAAAGGCTTAACAGGTTACCACCTCCTAGGTGGCTTTCTGTAACTGGCATGTGCTTACTGTCCCAGTAATAAGGCAAAATGTGCTTTCCTAAATTATATACTTAGTTCAGCATTAGATTTTAGTCATTTCACCAACTGTTCTGCATCTAGATAATGGTATACAAGTTTATTTTAAAAAATAGTGAGAGATTCAAGTTTTGGGGAAAGTTGGGTTATCTGAAACTTGTGCCTAACTAGAAGAAATTGGCAGCAATCAACTAGAATTTAATAAAAGGAAATGGGCTTTATGTTAAAAATAGGATCTTGGACCCTTGTGTAACTGTTTCACCAGAAGATGCATAATCACACTTTTCAAATTAAATATAATTTTGCATGGAGACATAAAGTACTTATGGAGCATTGACTAATGGAGCAAAATGTTGCTGAAACTGTCTTATAACTTGATGAATTCAGTGCATTCTGTTTAGTGCTTTGCTCCTCTCCCCAGTATTAACAAGATTCTTTCTGTCTTGTTTGGATAAGAACATCCTAATGAGTGTAACAGATATACTAAACTGAATGGAGAAAACAATTGCATATAATGAATAGTTGACTGTTATTCTGTACCTTTTAGAAATGCATAATGGGCAGCCTGGATGACCCATGGCAATCCTATAAATAGCCACTCCTCTTGCTCCTAGAATTAAAATGATCTCCCAGATGGTTTCATGCTTTTCCTATGGAGCAGGGTCACTGAGACATCACACATCATCGTTTGGCTCTGATCTATCATGATTTGCAATGATTTCAACATTTTAAATAAAC
Source organism: Tinamus guttatus (assembly GCF_059628265.1). Taxonomy (NCBI): domain Eukaryota; kingdom Metazoa; phylum Chordata; class Aves; order Tinamiformes; family Tinamidae; genus Tinamus; species Tinamus guttatus. Next base: position 13,001,711 of record NW_028288684.1, read on the forward strand.
ATTACCCACTGTTCAATTTCTTGACTTTACAATTGCAGACAACTAATCCCTAGATGTTGATTTATTTAGATGTTAGTATTGCCAGCTCAACCACACACATGACATACGTGAAAGAATTCAGGAGTGTCTGCTCTGGATCAGACTGGCCCACATCACTTGCCCTTGGGCAGTGTGATATGAATCATGATGACTCTCATCTTTCCTGGCCAGCCTCTGGGCTGAGATCAGATGCAAAGAGTGCCTGCAAAAACATCAATGGGGGTGGAAATCTCACTTAGCATCCAAGGATGATGCTTTATTGCAGTCATTCAGTTGGAAGGACCTGATTCACCAGCAGGGATTTGTCTCCTCAGCTCTTCATGCACAGTAAATACCTGGTTCTTTGCAGTAAGTCTACCTCTCTTAGCTTTTATGGCATGATCTGAAAAGGGTATTTTCAGGAGCACCCATATTATTTGCAGCTTCCTCAGCTCATTAAAAGATTGACTGAATCCCCAAACCTGGGAATGACAATTTTTTTGGTGGTATATTCTGACATAAATGAGTACTAAGAGCAAATCTCTATCAGGTACTGATTACTACCCGCAGGAAGGATTTATCCGAAGTTCTGAGTACAATGTACAGCAGTGTGCACTGTCCAGGAATGGTAATTTCCAAAGGAAACTGAGGATATGCAGCCAGAGAATATTTGCTGTACATTAAAGGCAAAAAAAAATGCATTATATCCTAAAACGTGGATACGGCCACGCTAGCTGGGGGTAGTAACAAATACGCTTCACAAAGACAACTGTGCATGTTGCCAGGTGCAAGCACTAGTTTTAGTTGCTGTTAGTGAGTTAACCTGAATTCAGCTTGAAACAAAGATGGAGATGATGTGAATAGATTATATCTGTTGGTCATGGGCCTTGCTATATTTTATGGAATTCTGCTTTTTGATGCTTCAGGAACCTTTTGCTGTTTGGCACCATATTAAAAAGGTCATAGGGGTACAACAAACCCAGCTTTTGCATTAGCTGCTGGAATGACTCATCAAACATCCACTAATTTTCTAAAAAAACATTTTTCTCAAACTAAAAATAGCTGTTTCATTTTGATACTGTGTTTGGCTTTTTATTTTCCTCTCTGACCCAAATTACTTCTATTTTTCTACACACACAAAAAAAGAGCTTTTAAGAAACCATATGTAAGATTAAAGGTTTCAAGACTCTCACTAAATCATCATGTTTCTTCAGGCACATACCATCTAACTATACCACAGCACATTCTCACTTCAGATCATTAAACATTATCTCAAGGTGTTCACTGTAATAGGATTTAGCAACTTGCTGCTCAGAATAATAAGTCCTAGTTTGAAACGTACATCAATATTTAGATGTTTGGGGAAAACTGTGGAGCACATCAGTCTTTATGGAGTATTTTTAAAGAAAACATTCTAACATTTAATGCATACATTATCACCTCTTACAGAGCTGAATGGCATACGCAGAGAGAAATGACTATAATATGCAAGTCAGCCTTGAGTGAGAATTGAGTCTTGTTCTAGCTCCTCTGAGAGATCTGTTTTGAGCTAGGGTTGTAGCTTTGGTACAGCGAGGTCAGGTTGTATTCCATGCTGAACAACTTCAGCCAAAGCTTTTCCCCAGAAATAGTACAATGGGCAAACTGCACACTTTTTTTTTTTTTTTTTTTTAAGAAAAGCAACTCTTCCTCTATATATAATGTTCAGCCCATCACTATTATGCAGTGAAATTGTAATATATTAATGAAATCTGGAAATAGTCTTGAAGTCTCATGTATTTTTCAACATACTGAAATGTGTCCCAGCATATTTTACTAGCATATGGCACTGTCATTTTCCATCAGGTGAAGAGCAAGAAGCAAGGGAGAGAGGCAGGCTTTACTCCCACAAGCATTATAGAAACGACAGCTAAAATTAGAATGAGAGACATTAATTGCATTCAGACCAGCCCCTCATACCACCATTCGATTTGCCATAGAATCATACAACTCCCAGCTCCTCAAATCCAGCCATCCATTTTCAAACACATTTTAAATTCTAATCATGTACTAGGCTCAATCAGAATTTTAGCTTAAGTGTTATGTACCAATAAGATCTCCTGAGCACCAAGATACCCCATGGATTTTTTTCTACATGCTGCTAAAAGCCTTGCCTAGAAATTCCCCCCCTCCAAAATGTGAGACATGAGGCCACATTTAGTATTTATATCTGATTATAAAAAGCTGTTTTCTCTCATCAGAGAAGAATGAGTCAAGTCAATTGAATTAAACCAATGTATCCTTAACACATATTTGATACTTTTTGCTGAGTAGAATGATATATTATCTTCATTTATGTTTACATGAATTAATATATAATGTAGCATGCATTTCTTGAGACTTCATTTTCATATTGATATGTTAGAGACTGAAGAATATGTTCTGTATTCACTATTTGATAACACCTCTATCTCAAACCATATTAGGCATTGGAAAAATATTGCCATTCTTTTATGTTTCATTCCTAGAGCTCTAACAGCTGATATGTATAGTTGATATTCTTTGGTTATGTTAGCCAGATTTACTTTTCATGCAAATTATCCTCAAATTCTAACACATATATATTATATTTTACATTAAGAAAAGCTATTTATTTTTTTTCCACATAACTAAATGATTCAGCATTTTCTCAGTGGTATCAGATCAGACAAATCACTGACTATGAAGTATAATGTGAAATTTGTATAATGGACAGGGTTGTTTTTGATAGATTTTCTTAAAGGCAGATGAAAAGATGTAGAGTTGAAAGTAAGGGTGTACAAGAAAAGCATAATGACGAAGCCCCTCTTACTTCAAGAAATGTCAGTTTTATTAACAGAGTTCATGAGACTATTTCTCCCATAGGCCTATTGTTGAGTTGTGATATTTCTTTTTCTTTGTACATAGTTTCTGTTTTCATGCTTTTCACTACAATACCTCAACATCTCCTGTTTTGTTATATTGCTTCCTGCTGTTTGTTATTCGCCCTCTCCTCCAGTAAAAAGAATTTGCAGTTTTGCATGTCTGGTGATTAGGCTGCTGCTATTTTGATGAAGAGATTTTCATGGATTTCTGCATATATAAACAAATAAAAAATATATAATCTGGAGCAAGAAGGAAAGGAGATTTTGGATAGTCCTGATTCCTGCAGAAACCCTCGCAGTAATTCCACCCACTCTCCTCACAGGATAGTATTTCCTATTATCCTAATAAGGCCCATCATGCCAGGAAAGATAGCTGTTGGCCACAGTCAGCCTCTCTGATCTCTTTTACAGACAGCTCAATAGCTCTACCAAAAGTCAGCAGAGAACAGTCTAGATCCATGGCTTACGTGATCTAAGGTTGGCAACAGCCTTCTTCGAGTGGGAGCCTGGAACTCCAATGATCCCTTCCCACTCCATTTCTATCATTACATTTATATTGTACATATGAAGAAAATAAACATCCTGAAGGGACGTGCTGAAATGCACTGTACTGGATGAGAGGAATGGAATGAAATAATTTATTTAGCTAGCTAAAAGTCACAAAAAGCTATTTGCAGATGTTACAAAGACAAAACTTAACATTAAGAAGAAAATCTAGTCTTTTCCTACACTGCAGACTGTTTGGTCAACAGTAGTTCCCTGTCTTCAGTCAAAGATGGTTTTGCATTTCAAATATACTCTATTTTTTGGGGGTTCAGCTCCTACAAATTCTGTTTTATCTATAAGCTGATATTGCCTTGATATTGGAAGTAGGAACAAAACCATGTGATGGATAGACATAAATGAAAAATGGACATAGATGAGTGCCCCCCTTTATTGATGCAATTGAAATTAATCTTCATTTCATTTGTGCAGAGTTCAAACAGTGAAAAATATATACTATTATATATGCAAATAATTTAATATTGAAAAGTTAGAGAGACAAAAAAGAGGACTTATCACACAAATCCAGGAATGTTATGTATGTATACCTCAGCTAAGAAAACGAAGCATTTTTATTTTTAACATTTTTTTCAAGACTACTCACTTTTGAGACAAAGCATTAAAGGCCTGAGCATAAGTAGTAATATGTATGCAAGTATAAATATATACGAGTATATGTAGACAAATAGATTTGCAGACCAACAAAAATAAGAGGTGATAATTACTTATTCAGATTCCTCCTAGCATGAAAATTTTTAAGCAGCAGCAGAGATAACTGATTTTATTGTGCTTGGTACAACCTTATTTATGAGTGATTTTAGTATACAGTTCTCCCTGACTTTTGAAAACTTTCAAAAACAGGGTCTGTTCTAACTCATTAAACGCCACTGAAAAAAAAATCAATAGTTTTCCTAGAAATCATGTCACAGCATGAATCTCCTTTTCATTTACTCCTCCCCACCAATACTCAGTTATCCTAAAATGATCTACCAACCAGTCTCAGAACAACTTTTTCACAAAAGAGCATAGCCATTACTGGGACAACTAACTTTGCTCAGTGAAGTTTCTCATGTTGTCTAGAAGTGTTGATGTTGGATGTTTGATGGTCTCTTAAAACAATCCATAACAGCTTAAGGGCAATTACACTTTGAAGGATTGTTCCCATAGGTCTCATAGAAACAAGAGAACTGGAACAATACGGATATATTAAAATGCAATTTCCTGACATCCTTTCAAGTAACAGTGCTATATTTACATATAGGCTCTTTCTAGAGGTCTCCTGAGGACTCAGAAGAATGCCATTTCTATTGACATTTTGACAAGTATATATTTTAGAAAAAAAATCTACCTGAAAACTCACAATTTCAGAAATTAATTGTAAGGATAGATGCAATCTACCTATAGATGCAATGTAGCTCAGTTTGGCTACAGCACCATCATCGTGGTAATATTTTCTCAAATGAGAGCACACATTTAGATATTCAGTGGCTCTGGGGCAGTTTTTATGGGTTTCCACATTAATGGGTATCAAGGCTAACTGCACGGAAGGCCTTAATTGGTGTCTCAGAGCTCAAAATTCTACTACAGAGTCCAGACTGTTGGAGTAAAGAGCAACTATGAGAGAGATGCAAAGGATGATAAAGGGGATATGGAAATGGCAGTGTACTTAGGCCCTTTACAAAAGTCTTAGCAGCTAAGATTTTCTTAGAAGCTAAGATTATCAGCCAAAAATGGTCCAACCACTTCCTCCTCCAAAAGAGATGCCAGTAAGAGAAGAATCAAAGGAAATGGCCACAGATGCAACAAGGACAAGTTTTTGCCTGCGCATCTAGGACAAACCACAAAACAAATGGTTTAGAGAACCACTGAAGATAAACATAAGGCTAAAGCATAAATTTAGTTTATCAAGAAACAGATAACAAGTTCATTCACTTATCATATTAGTAACAATTAATTTTTATGTTAGTGATTAGACCATTAAAGTTCTCATCTGAAGTTATAATGAGATACTTTATTTCTTACAGCTCAAGCTGTAAGAAAGCTTGGAAAAATTAAACCCTCATAAGCAGACCATCCATAAGCGTATCTTAATATTTATATCTTACAGGATTTGTTGAGCTTTCACCTAGTGGACTTCATCTATTATGTTTATGCCAAGAATACCTAACACAACAATGACTATAGAAAACCGTCATTATCACAGAATCACAGAATGGTTGAGGTTGGAAGGGACCTCTAGAGATCATCTAGTCCAACCTCCTGCTCCAACAGGGACACCTAGAGCACATGGCACAGGGTGGCATCCGGCCAGGTTTGGAAGATCTCCAGAGAAGGAGACTCCATAGCCCCTTGGGCAGTCTGTTCCAGGGCTTTGTCACCCTCACAGTAAGGAAGTTCTTCCTCATATGGAGATGGAACTTCCTGTGTTTTCATTTATACCATTTGTCCTGTCACTAGCCACCTACGAGAAGAGTTTGGCCCCATTTTCTTTACATCACTAAAAAGCTTTGATGTAGAAATATGGCATCTTCATCTCACCTTTAATAAAATAGCTTGGGGTTAGAAAAATTGCTCAGAATAAAAGCAGCTGCTATCAGATGACATTCAACCTATATATTCCAGTTTCCAAACCATGTGCTTCCCACTGGGCTGTAGCCTCTACTGCAGTGGCAGCATTTTCATTCCTGCCTGTTGAAGTTGTCCCACTGTGCACAGAGAAAGGCAGGGTGACTTTATGGCCTGCTGCATTTCAAGGTATTCCTCAACATAAGAAATAAACATTTCAGTTGTCATTTTCTTCTACTCCAGTGAAGTGGACAGTGGCTGTTATTCCTCACTGCTGCATGACTGTCCAGACACCAAGATTACCACTCAGTCCAGGAAGTGGGGTAATAGAGACCTTTCAGTGATTCCCAGAAAGAATATGGAAGAGAAGGACGGTAAGGAACTCTTCATTCGCAAGGTATACCATAAGGCCATACATTTGTGCCATTTTTTTTTTTTGAAAGAAAGTATAAATTCCTGCATTTTTTTTTTTGTGTGTGTGTGTGTGTTTTTAAGAAGGATTTCAAGGTCACCCAAGGTTGATCTCAAATAGAATTAAGTGCTATAACCCAGGGAGAGGAAAGATTTTATTGTTGTATTTATTTCCTGATGGTTAGGTTAAGTTGCTCCTTCCTCATAGCATTGCTATTTGTGTATATTACCACTGGGGAACTCAATCTTCACATGGTTTCTGTGTTTTAGGAGCTGTACTCACACTGTCAGATTTTTGCCAGTTTCCTAAGTCTCTTTTTTGGGAGAGAGAAGTAAAGCTTACCAACTGTTAGGTAGCAGACGTTACAAGAATTATTATTTTGCCTTTGACAGAACAATGCCAAGGGCCCCTGTTTAACATTAATTTCTGTCTGAAATACTTACTTCTGCAGAGATTGTTCATGCACCACTGAAAATGAACTTATCAGTTGGGTTTTTAATGCCATGACTGAGGCAGAAAAATGTATTCTTCAAAAAGCAGCTCATTCAAATCCATATAATAGGAACAGTAAAACTTCCCTTATCATCTGCCTATACAACATGCCAGTTCCAGTTCTCGAGTCACAGAGCTATTCTGTTAAAATCTGTGATGAGAACCATTCAGCTTAAACATGAGTCAGACACAGACAATCATCACAGAAACTGATAAGATTAATCCCTCTTTTAGTGATAATAGTGCTTCACCTTACAAATGATGTTGGACATGGGATGAACCAGAAATGCAGAATGCCCTTGAATGTGTCCATACTACAAAAAAAAAAAAAAAAAAAAAAAAAAAAAGAAAGAATATGGGATTCTGGTCAGTTGCTTGAGTACAGATACTTGGTCTCTGCTAACTAGCCCAGGAGCTGTGGATCTCCCACAAGTCCCATGTCCTGTGCCAGTCTTAAGTGGATTTTTCACACTCTTCAACCTGGGGTGTGATTCTCTTCAAGATTAAGCGGTTTAAAATTAAGTGTTTTGTAAGTAGGTATACCAATGAAAAGCAGCTTTCCATGGATGATATATTCTATTTATCCAAGATATCTGCACTTGTCCTTGACTTTCAGAAAACATTCACGTTAACTTCCTAACCAAATTTTGAGCCTTATACACCAATAAAAATAATTTTATTGCTACCATTAAGAGGCCACAGGCTTTTTATTGACCTAACTATGTAGTTTCCCAGGCACTCTGGGAAAAGTCTGGCACTCTCTTGACTTAAACTGATTTTGGCATGTTTTATATGTGACATCAGTTGTCTACTGGTCAGATGACTATATCCTAAACTGTTTTAGCTACCATTTAGCTGTGTACAACTGTGTGGTGCTATACCTACTGTTAACTAACAGATTGTGATGACATGTACTTATCCTGCAAACTGTCTATGATCCTAGAATAAGAACGTATTGTCGGAGCATACAGGCACAGACAGATACCAGAGGCCCCAGGACTATAAACACAAATCACAGTGGTCAATTGCTGAACACTGTAGGAGTTGAGCCAGGTGTATCAGGTGATAAAATGGTTTTTTTAGAGATAATAAAAGAGAACCACCCCTCTCCCCCCCCCCCCAAAAAAAATATGGAATTGTGAACAACTCTAGCAAGTAAACATATTGTGTTAGAAAGTGTATAAAAATAATCCAAGCAATCCAGACGTGGATCCAGAAAACCAGTGTCACATACTTCCCAGCAAAGAACTCAGGACACTGAAGACTCCTTGAATAATCTGCCCCTGCCTTGCTCCTGGGAAGTTAATGGGGTCTATTACCATAGCCTAGCAGAGACTGGGTTAACAGCAAGTTAAGCAGAGGCTTAACAGCAAGTTATCAACATTTTAGTTTAATAAATTTATAATTTTATAAAAGCAAGAGTCATAGCCTTGTTTACCAAAAAGTAGGTACTTCCACTTCATGAAGAAAGTAATTAAGTCACTGCCACATATAATTTATTGTTCAGTTAAAATTTGTCAGATGAGAAGATGGACTTAAAAATTTCTCTCCTACGGAAGAGAAATTTACTCATCCCATGGAAGGCATAATGTCATGGAGACCTCTCGCTATGCTAAGTACAAAGCAGCTCTGCCGGTGGGCAGTCTGGAGCAAAAGGAATTCTGTTGTGGCTTGATGCCAGCCCAGTGTTTCCTACATTGTACTCTGACTGTTAATATCAGAAAGTCAAGGTCAGATCACCCAAGCGTTGGACAGAGCAAACGTCACTGCAGCTATTGGCATCTGTAAAGGAGGATGGAGCAAAGTCAGGCTGTTAGACCTACTCCACGGACCACCCTAGTAAACAGCTGAACCAGAAACATGATGTTGTAAAGGGAGCCTGAAGCTAGATCTGTATTCCTCTGCAAAGTTTGCCGTGGTTCCCAGAGGTGCAGTCAAAGGACTGGAACAGTAGACTTCTGGTACAGTGTATTTCCTTGCCCAGGATATCAACTCTTTCAGTTTTACGTAGTAGCCTTTTTTTCCCAAAAATACAAACACAGATTTCCTTGAGAGCTATACTCAAAAGCTATTCTTGTTTGTATTATATTGCACATACACTGGAAGAGGAAGTAAGAGCATTTCCAATGCACTGATAACAAAAAATAATAAAAAGATACATTCTGTGCAATAAGGAATGACTTCATACGTCAATGCATAATTGTTAATGGACAAAAGAGCTTCACATGAACGAAAAAAAAACTTTTTTTTTTTTTTACTTACAGAGAAGAAAAGTCACTTCCTTTATTTCTAAAATAGGTTTGTAAACACTAAATGAATCATTCTGATGCCTAAACATATGCATAAATGCCATTTGAGATGCCCTAACACAGTTCAACACCTCCACACGTACATTTTATCTGTATTATATCAGCCAGTCCTCCAAGGACATCCTTGACACCCTAGAGGAACTCAAATGGAAAGAGACACCTGTGCTTAGGCAGCAGAATCCTTCCCCCCAAGTCTAACACCACGGTCTGAGCTATACAGAGCAAACAGTTCTCTCAATAGTACTGTGAACTTTGGGTCTATAAAAACTCTCTTAAATATACATAAGGTGGTATTCAAGTCTATCATGAGAATTATAATGCTCTGTTCATTGTGTGTGCTGCATTCTGTTGAACAGAAATACTGATTAGACAAGACTTAAGAAAAGCAGACACTTTTACTGTTGTATTTACTGTTGATGTCTCCATGAGAAATTACCATTATTTGGGGGAAAAGTTATTTGTGGATTGACCTTTGTATGAAACCCTTTTGCATAAGAAAACATTAATTCTTTCCAATTTCTTTCTCTGTATAGCTGTATTTTCTTTGTGCAGTTGGGGCTACTAAAAAATGGACTTGAAATCTTCCTATGTCGAAGCTCCAGTAAAAACTTAAAATATGGTGAGCAAAGACAAATTCCTCAGTGGGTCACAGACCATGTGGTTTGCCAAGGTAGGATGCAGATGGCAGTGGTGTCTTGTTCTTGGCATTGGCACTTTGGCCAGGGTAGGACTAACCTTAACTACATAACTCCACTGGAAAGGACCACCAAGCTAGAGACAGTTTCTTACTTGGAGGAAAGTAAGGAAACTTCCCTAATATAAGCACACATTACCTTATGTATTTCTCCTTTTGCAAACCTGCGTTGCCCTAAGTGGCCCTTCCTGACTGTTTGCCTCAGACTTTATTGCTCCATCAATCATTCAAAATGAGGTTGTTCGGTTACAAGTAGAGCATGACAGCACTGTGTGGCTGGGCTAGGGCTTTCTATCATCCAAGAGAAAAATCAATTTCTCATTTCCATGTAGGTGGTGTGACCAAGCGCACAGCTATATGGGGCATGAGGAGCTACACAAGTTACCTGCATCGGTGAAGCCTTGTTTGCAGGTAAAAGTGGTTGATATTTTCCCATTTGAGCTTTTATCCCATCTGTGACCTCACATAGCAGACCAGTGAGAAGGAAAGAAGTTGCCAGGAGATCTGTGCCAGATTATTTGCCCTGATAATAACACGAAAAATAAAGCTCTGAGCAAGCTGCCGCTGAGTCATGGCCTGGCTCCCAGCTTGCTCCGGAGCTGCATTTCCATGGCCTCATGCTCATGTCGAAGGGAAAGCTGTCTGTTGTGAGGCAGGCACCTTCGTGATCTCCACAGTGACTCTGAGGCAAGTTTCATGCCATGTCCATGGTTGTGAACACCCATGGAGTTTCCATTATTCCTGCAGTCAGGTACAGGTGCTGCGATCTATGCTCTTGAGATAACTCCAGGCATTCAGAAGCTCAGAGGGAATGAATGCAGCCAGGTGAAAAATGAGAAAATTCTTTACCAAAAAATGGGAGCCTAGGCAAAGCATATACTCTAAGTAACAAACACACAGAGGAGCAGAAAGCTGGCAGGTCAGGAACATAGCAGCTACTGCAACGTAGTAGGATGGAAAGAAAAAGGCCCAAGTCTGGAAACTTTGGACACTGGAGACATGGACACGTAGCGCAAAAGTTAAGGGAGAGAAGAATGAAGTGGAAAAGAGAGAGGGAAAAAAACAGACTAACTAGAGATAGATATGGAACTGCTTAAATGAGAACCCAAAGGTTTTCTCACTATCAAAGTCCTCGTCTTATTTTATATTTTTAAAGCTAGCATTCATTCTGGTATCACTCAGATACTTTAAAAAGAGATGCCAACATCTGTAGAACCATGCTGTTCATAATGAAAGATTTTCCCTCAAAAATAAAGTTGCCAAGCCCTTTACTTACTAGGTAAAATAGCATAAGACTGCTGAACAGTTAGATTGCTTTATTTTATTTTATTTTATTTTATTTTATTTTATTTTATTTTATTTTATTTTATTTTATTTTATTTATTTATTGGCGCACTTTAATCTCTAATTGAACCAAATTTTTCAGCACAAGTTCCAGTATTCAACTCTGACTAAAGTTTTAGAATTCATTGTCCTTCCCTCTGAAGCAAAAAAGTATGAATATTTTGTTTAAAAAACAGGGTAGAAATTTCCCAGACTGAGCTATATAGGAGAGATTTTTATTACACAAAGAAGAATGACTTGTGATTGCAAAACTACTAACAGATAAAAAGATGGAGGCTGTTAATATATATAACTTAGATATAAGTAATATCAAAAGAACAATATATGAAACTTGAAATATGTACACAGTTCCCATGCTTTCCCATCTACTTTCAGCTGTAATCTTTTTAGGACAAGACTTGTCTTTCTGTATATTGTTCCCTACTAATTTGGGGAACTGCTGTAATATAATCAATCATTACATAGTGAAATACACAGAACGGTGGGCAAGAAGAGAGGAGAAAAAATGATCTGGTACTGAGTTAGGGTTAGAGAGTGAAGGCGAGGGGGAATTCATCTAATAATTAATATGCTCAATGGAGATGTCTCCATTTGAACCAGTCACTCAGAGTTGTCTTTGCAGTGGGTTTTGGGGAGGAAGCGACACCCCCAAGAATGAGTCATCTTACTCTAACTGAAGCATTGAAAATAGGCACATCCAAAAAACAGTTAATCTGACCTACTTCTTCTCTCTGCTGACTATAAAAGGAACCCCCGCTGGCGACTTCAGATTTAGAGAACTACATGTTAGGCACCCAAAGCCAGTTGATGTAAATCCCAGCCACAGAAACACTCCAGCATGGCTGCAGACAGCCTTTGTGCCAGTGTTTCTGAGTGAAATCCTCATGCAGCAGCCCATTTTGCTGCTCTGCATTCAAAGGAATAAATATTTCATGTCCAGGCAGTTAATAACCACTGAGAACCCAAGTAGTTTTATGGCTAAATGTAAGGTAGTATTTTAGCTAGTCTGCATTCATTTTGCTCAATGTATTTATATAGCACATTAAAAATCCAGTGAGATTCTTACCTGATAATTAACATTCATTCATACCTTTTCCTATGCAGATTGTTATCAAATGACTGGAACCTAAAGACTGTAATTAGCCCATAGGAAATAAAATGCTTGACGAGGTGCTTATAGATCAGTTTGTTTTCGGGTGTTTTGTTTTTGTCTAACACTCAAATGGTTCTAGCTCCTGAAGGCAGTCCCAGGGGATCAGTCAAAACATTAATGAAAAATCATATGGCCTGTGTTACCAGTGAAGAACATCACAAGGGAATGAGGTGATGGACAAAATCCCAAGGTCACATGAAGGTACAAGAAGCCAAAATCAGCAGGACAGTTCCCACTTCTTAGAAAAGTACATCTGTTTTCTCCCACTGTGCTATGAACAAATATTTGACATGTTTATTACATTAGGATTTTTTCCCCTTCTTCAGCATCTTCAGGAAGTGGCCAGACTTAAAAAATTATCCATCCTTTGGCTTCATGCCTGCTCCTTATGTTACTGAACCACCTAGTACTCCACAGAAACAAAAACTTTTTTTTTTTGTACTGTGACAGTTTAATAATTATCCCTTTTCAAAACAGGATGTTCTGCTCATTACAGTTTTGTGAGATTAGTCTGACTAAACTGAGTAGTGAATTTTTGACTTTCTGAGAGAAGCTCTGCAGGACATAACTGCAGTTGCTATGAAGTGGTATTATAGCCCCAAAACAGACACTGCCTATTACTAGCTAAGGATTTGTTGCTACATTTAAATCAAATTATTTCTGGATTCATCTCTAAAAACAGAGCACAGTCAGAATGAAAGTAGCAAAAATGGGAAAAGATACTTTTCCTCTGTGTCCTCAGTTACTTTATTTGGTTGAAATGGGAAATTCTTTCCAAAATGCTAATAGCAACCTACCATTATTTATTTAAGAGAAATCAAAATAGCTAAGCAGACAGTCAAGATATTATTAAATTATATTTAATGCATAATCTCTCATCTGGGGTCTGATCTGCCTTGTGTTAGGCCTTATACCCATATATACAATTAGGCAGAAGAATTCCAGCCTACAGCCTGGAGTTTGTGTCTCTGCCTATCTGGCATATTTTCTAGTTACCATGTCTTGGTCAGTCATAAAGTTTTCTGCATTATGCATAATCATCTGGTGGGAGATGGTAGTAATTTTTTGTCTGGAGACAACGAATTAAAAATCCTGGGATTTAGGAACCCCAAATCTATATTGTCCTGGAGCATTCTACAGAGGATTCACTTAAATTCATCTCACAGACAGTTCAAAGCTTGCCTCTGAAGCAGAGATTCACTCAAGTGAAGACTCCTATGAGTTTATTTCAAATATTCATTAAGCTTAAAATCAAAACAATTTTTATGTCATTAAACAAAAGATTGCATTATTGATAACCAAATTGAAACCTGTGGGTGAGAAAGCATGACATCAATGTAAAACTTCAAATAAATCCAAATCTAAGCTTTAAATCAGAGAAATAGGGTAGCTGTGCGTGCAGAGGGCCGTGCCTCAGGGCTGTTTTCTTCCAGGGCAGATCTTTAACCCACCCTTCCCAGCCCACAGTGTGGCCTCCCCACCCACCAGATGGTTTTTCTGGGGAAATCCAAGTTTTTATTTTTTTTTGTAGGGGGAAAACGCCTTGTTCTGTCCCTTGGTTTTCTGACTTCCCTTCTGCTGCTTTCATTTAGCAGGAATCCAGCTTCAGGAATTGTATTGAGTAAGGCTGCAGTGATTCACACTTCCCAGTTCTTTGTCGAGTTCCTTTCCACTCCCTGGGAGTTCCTTGAATTTACATTCCAATCATTTTCTTTACAAAGTACTTTCTTCTGGATTGCCTGGCATTTTTTTTCCCCCAGATTAAAGCATATCCAGGACTATTACAATAATTTATAGGCAACATATCAGAAGAAATATCAATGTACTTACCTCTTGATTTATAATTTCCATCCTGATGCTTGTTTTTCATAGAGAAAATACACTGCATATTAATATCCTAAATGGCAAACTCAATCCTTGAAGCATTTCTCTAAATCATTTCTTTGTTTTCTCCTTGCTCTTAGGCAGGCACTAGGTGAATCCACCCATTTCAGAAAGATGTAGATCACATTAATGAAGATGACGGGTACAGGGTGTACATCCAGAGTGCCAGAGAGGCAATGTTGCCTGTCAAATGTCAATCCTCACCAACAATATTTTGAATTAAGTTCCTCCATCATCAAATAAAATAAAAAATAAAGGTGAAGTAGAAAAGGGAAAAAAAAAGTCTTTCAGTATCTTGATTTCTAACCTATCACATATAGACTTGACTTTGTAGATGATTTTTCTCTTCCACTGTTTCTGCTCACAGTCATGTAATTTGACTAAACAGATTTCCCAACAGAATATGTAATAATTCTTATCAAGGTATTTTCCTGTGTGTCCAGAGCAGATCTAAATACAGACTTCACTGTAGAGCTTATTTGTAGCTGAGCTTTCTCACACCATCTCTTTCCATTATTCCCACTCCATGCTACTTTCCCGAACGAGCCTCAGTACTGAAGCTCGCATTCTCACAATGGAGAGCACAGACAACACATATTGTCCCTCTTTACAGAAACCTTTCCTTTCAAAAGCCATTTTCTCAGATAAAATATTTTCATAGTTAAAAGCTTATGTAAGATGTTCCACTTTCCTTGAGATACAGAGGATCATTGCTAATCCTGCATATTTTAAAATATATATTGCTTTATAAAGAAGAGAGGGCTGTTTTTAGCCCAGTGCAGATACTGTAGGCACAACCAGTGACTTCCCTTGTTGTTAAGGCCCCATGGCTCCACAGTCTGACACTTCAGAGCATAAATCCCAGCTAATTACAAAATAAAAATTAATATTACATTCCTAAACCACTGAAGCTTTTAAACTATAGGAGGATACCAGAATGTAATTCGGCTATTACAGGTGTACAGAGTAATTCCATATTCCTGTGAGTGCAGTAGTTGTGATGGAAGAGGATGATCCACTAGTGAACACAGATATTTGCTCTCACTCTTCTCAAAGTGGTATAAGAAGAAGTTAGAAAAAAAATGTGCTGCCAATGATCTACTTTTAAATAAGAATAAAAGGATCCTTTAAATGATCCCTTTTACAAGGATGACTGAAAGTAATTTAATTAATGAATTAACATGCCCAGGACATAAGCAAGTTTAAGCTAGGTTGCTTTAGAAGCTTTAAAGACATTGAACACAATGATCCTTGGATGATTTATCATGGTTGCTCATCACTACTCATGCAGGCCAGCTATCTAAAGAACAAGTATAGACTGGAAACTGGAAGATCTTATTAGCTTGCTTGTGTTACTAGATGTTATTAGTTTGTTATTAGCTGTGTGCATATATGCAAAATGCTCTTTACCTATTTAGAAAATCATACTTGATTCTACCAAAATAAATCAGAGATGATAAGCCCCGCAAACCTGAACAAGCTCCACATAGATCCACAACAGGCAACTCGATAACATGCTGAGGCCAAATAGTTCTGCCAGGTGTCAGCTCTCTGCGGACAAAGCAGTGATGGACCCAGGCTACCCTCCATGCAGAGCAATGTAAAGCACTTGACCTCTCATTTAAGAAAAACTGATGTTAGTAACACAGTGCAAATGTGTAACAGGAACCCCCAAATTAGGTACAATCTGTAAATAAGGAAAACAAAAATCTGACTAATATATCCAAAACTAAAGTAGTGGTCAGGTTATTACCAACTATTGAGGACCAATAGTAGCAGAACGAAATGTGTAGTTGTGAAGTCCTGACCTCCACACTGCGTGAGTGTCAGGAATGTTTGACTGCGAGTGGCCCTAGCCTGGCCCTGGGCACTGACGACTCTGGTGGGTAGAAACATCTGCTGCAGCTCTGGGGCTCATCACCTCCTCAAGGGACAAATTTCAGCCTCTCCAGGGCCTCTCAGTAAGCAGGAACAATCAGGAGGATTGCCTCAAAACTGCCCTCCTGACCCAAACCGAGACGGCATTGCAGACATGCTCTTAAAGGCCTTCATCAGGACTGCAGAATAAAGAAACTACAAAGTAGCATTTTATGAGCATCCTGTTTGGCCCAATTAGGATCCCTTACAATGGAGTGTAAAATAGCATAGACACTGGCTGCTTGTTTGACTGCTTTCCCTTGGTAATATTGTTTACATTCAGCTTAGCAATAAAAATTATTAACGGAAGTTTGCTACTAGAATTGCTGATTTATTTACTAACTCAAAACTTTTCCATCAGCAACTCTTCCACTATGAAATTTTAGGTGGATATAAAATTCTACCCAGTCATACAACACCAAAAAAACTGATTTACTATTTTAATTAATACAAATTAGATGTTAAGCTAAAGCCATCTGCCAGCTTCCATTTTCACTCCCATTCTTTGCAGGCACTTCAGGGAGGTGCCTATCAGGCAAGGAAAACAACAGTTCAAGATAAAAGCCAAGGCTGATACCAATAAATAAACAAACAAATAAATAAAGTGGCTATGAATAAATTTAGGCTGAAAATTAGGGGAAAAAAGTTCCTATGCCTTGTACCATTGAGGTTCAGCCTTCTTATTGGAATAATGAGGGACTAAAAAGCTGCTTTTAAGATGGAACCAGATAAGTTTCAGAGAGGAATGTCATCATTTCTGTCAGAGAAGGCAAAGAGAATTGCTTGACTTTACTGGCTTCTTTAAATTTCACAGACAATAGCCTTGCAATATTGTGTTTGAAGTTCACAGTACGTAAGTCTTGCTTGCAGCAACAGACCATACTATATGCTTCGAAAGTAAGCCTTGGTATATAGCGAAAATTTACCAAAAAAAAAAAGCTGGAAGCACCTTATCAATACTCTACATCTTTAAAAAAAAGAAATAATGCTTTACTGTAAGGGAATCATGATCAGTAGAGAAAACGAAAGGTTATTTATCTGCAGTGATAGCTATAGGAGATCATCTTTATTTGAATAAAGCCTCTTTTTCATTTTTGCAATTTCAAGTATAACTTGTCCATCATTCACAAGGCTTTCCAATTGCCAAATCCAATGTCCAATACTTGGAGACAGAATATTTTTTGACTGGTAAAAAAAAAGGGAAATTTGAGTTCCAAAAGATTATCAGCATCTTGCAAAGTTGTATGGAACCTAACCCAAAATATCAAGAAACCAGATGTTCAGAGGCTGTTTGTTACTCTATTAACTCAAAAATATTGAAGGCAAGAATATATCTTTGTGGATCTATTATATTTAAAATTAACTTCACTGTCTTGGCCCATTATAGTCCATAAACTTGGTAAGAAATTTCAAATTTCATCATCTTTATAAAAACTGAAATTGGAATTGTAGGATTTTTCAATTATATCCTTGCAATAGGAAAGAGTAACTTCCTCTGAAGCCTTGGCAGTGAGCAGGATGGATGTGTACATCTCCTCTTCTGTCAGACACCTCCTGTCTAAGCATGACCTTGCGCTCCAAAACCCTGGGGGATTGAGGTTCCTTGTGTGCAATTTTGAGTCAAATGCCTTTTCAGTTTTAGTCCTCTGACTGATAACTCTGTTAGCTCCAGACAGCTCCCTACTCAATGCAAGAGTGTTGAGCTGCTGTACAGAAGTATGAAGGCTCCCTGGACAGTCAACAAAGGCCAGTAAATGGTCCAAATTTACTCACTGTTGAGAGATCCTTTACAGGTGCCTGCATCTCTCTATTAAGGATAGACGAAGACTGGACATATATCTTTGCTTTGAATCACACTGGCAAGTCATGGATTCACATATAAACACCATAATGCCTGACTTAGGAGCTAATACAATTCTTGGAACATTTTTCTCCATGGATTAATTTGGAACCAAACTCCACAATTTTGAGTCAAGACTTCAGGATTCTGATTTTTGGGCCCCTCTTCATTCAAGTAGGATATTGAAAAAGTAGAGTTGATACAATAGAGAACAAATGAGAGATCAAGGGGCCTGGAGTGCATGACATATAAGAAGACATTGAGAGAAATGGGCTTCCTTAATCAGGTAAAGAGGCAGTCTAATAACCTGCAGTCTGCACGGGAGTTACAAAGATGACAGACCCAAGCTCGCCTTGGACAAAGTAATTAACAAAGAGCAGAAGTAATAAGCTAGGGTTTGGGAGGTTCAGAATGTACATTAGGGAAAACTTTTCACTGGTGGGTGGTGCAGCACTGAATTAGGTTGCCCAGTGAGGTGGTGCAATCTCCACCTTTGGGGGTTTCCAAGACCTTCCTTGTTATAAACTCCAACAACCTGCTCTGGTGCTGGTGACACTTCACTTGTGAAAAGAGATAAGATGACCACCAGAAGCCCCTTCCAACTAATACTTGTAGGATTCTGAGTTCTATCTGTCCTGCTGACTTCAGCTGGCAAAACTCACCAACTGCCACAACCACTCATGAAATGCAAGGACTCCAGAAGGATGAATGAAGTTTCTACAAAAGGCAGAGCTTGTTCTTGTGATTTCTATCAGATTTTGTATGTCCAAAGTTCTCATTCAGTGGTCAAAATAGCCCCAACTGACCAGATGTGTGAGGATGTGCAAGGATTAACTTGTTTAGGACATAGGGCTGGATAAAACATGCAAGCAGATATTTCTTACTGTATATGTTGCTCTGTAACAATTAAAAACTTACAGCTGATATTAAAAAAAAGCATGTGGATTTTCTTCTATTTTGAAGAAACCAAAAACAAATGGGTAGAAGTGCTTTAAGAAAGCAAAAATATCCACTGAAATCACACTAGGAAGCAAGAAGCCTTTCTTTAAACTGATTTCATAGGCTTAGAACATTTACAGATGTGAAAATAAATTTAAAGATGTCAGATATGAACAGACATTTCCATTTGGATGAAAGAGGAAAGAATTTTGAAACATTCATAAATAAAAATCTGTTAGAACCTTAAGCATGTGAAAGGTAATTCTTGTGTTTTTGTCAAGAATGGTATAGGGGAAAAAAAGGTTATTGCAAACTGTTTAGCAGTCTTTTAAATTGCTAATTGAAGTTCATTTTATTTTTTCTTCCCTGAAATATATCATATATTTTAAAGACTAAATTAAAGTAAGAATTAAAAGAACACAAAAAACTGATTGAAATATCTCCAATTAACAGAGATAAGAAGCAATTGTGGAAAACTTTTGATTTTAGAGCCAGCTATAACACAAGGATCAGAAATATGAGAATCAGAAAATCCATTGTGCATTTAGGCTTGTATCTGGAGGCAAGCTAGATGCAGTAGTCCTGTTATCACCATGTTAATGCACACTCCTGAATCTTATTTGGCTCCCATCCTTCCAGATTTCTCCCTGTCTGGTGTTCCAATCACTTTTGGGATCCCGGAAATATGCTAAGTTCAAAACTTCTGGTTTGTATGATACAGAATAAGATTGTGTTTTCAAGAGACAGAATTAGCACTTGTGTCCTTACGACACAAGTGTATTATATGAATTTAATTGCATATGTATATATATTGTAACTGTATATGCATATGTATATATGAATAAAGGTAAGGTATTAGAAATCATTAAACTAAGGTGCCTTTTTATCCACAGAATAATGGATGCTTGTCCCTGTTCAAATCCGAGATACTGATTCTGAAACACATTTGTTATTATGAAAGACTGATTATAGTAGATGATATTTGTTCATGACAGAAAGTTTCTGATTTACATCTTTTTTCCCCCACATACACACAGTGCAGCTAATCAGTTAATGCAATTATAAATGAAAATATAATGAAAATAAATACAAATAGGACAATACTTTAAAGAAAAATTATTTAATATAGCGCCAGCATTAAAATAAGAGAAATATAGTCAGCCCTTAAAAACTCTAATTGTAATAACATTTTTAGGATGCCTTGAGCTGAGAACAAAGACTGACTACTACTACCAGTAGCTGTTATAGAAGCAAATGGCTTTTCAGTAATTTTCCAAAGCCAGTTTCAGATAAATGCACATTAGAGCACTGGGGTATCTTTAAACACTTAAGGCTCACAACTGTAGCATTTTATTATATTGTGCAAAGGACAGTGAAGCAAGTAAATAGGGAACAACTTTGAGATATGAATCAGAAATGAAGAAGAAATGATGGCTCAAATTCCACCTTTATGCAATGCTAACACTGGCACCAGTCTCTGGGAGTGGCTTTCAGGGAATAAGAAGCTATTAAATGAAAAAGTGAACAGTAATTAATGGCCTCTTACTGCAAGCAGCAGTGTATTTCTTTTCTTCCAAGCATGCCATAATTTGATATTTAGATTACAGACCACTGGAGACTTCTCAAAGTTTCTGAAAGTATTGCAAAAAAAATATAGGCTTGAAGCTAACAGTCTCCTGCTGTATACACACCTTTGAAATGAGCTAAAATCACTTTGGAGTGTGATAGACTGTCATCTCATTCATCATCCCAATATTTAGTTGAAATAAAACTAGAACCACAAAGAAAGGTCTGTCTTATGAAAAGGAAGGCATAAAAATGGATTGCTTTCACCAGGCGACAAAGTTTCTTTGAGATTTGAAGCCCTTGTAAAATCTGGACGCTCTGCTTCTCCAGAAAAATCAAGACCCTCATTGATCTCTATTTAAATCCTCTTGCCAAACACTCCCTGGTGAAGGTTCCTGTGAGTGGGTTCTGCACATTCAGCCCTACTGTGTAAGATTCCATCCATCAGCTTCAGTGCCCTCTTTATAGGCATTTTCTGTAGGCATTTATAGGTATTTTCTGATGATCGTCACTGGCAGTGCCAAGCAAGGTGTTATTTGAAGCGCTGTCAATGTTAGAAGAGGCCAAAGCGACCTTCAAAACCTAACCACTTTCCCCTGAATTTCTATATTTTTCACTAACAGTGATAGTAAAAAATGGTGGTTTCCTGTTTTTTTTTCGCTAATAGTGAAAAGATTACATGAAAATATGACTATTTTCCAAGAAAATTGCATCAGATGGAGCACTTACTTGTTCTTTAGGTAGCCCTGCTGAAAACATTTCCCAGTACTGGGCTGCCACACACTACTGCCAAAGGGATGAGTAGGAATATCTGATTTTTTGTCTCAATTTACTATACAGCAAGGTGAGACACTGAACTCCATTAGATGACACCAGGTAGAAGTTTCAGCGGATCATATAAAAAGCCTAGCATTTAAAATCTGAATGCATAATACACCAGAGCAAATATTTTTGTAGCAAGGAGTAGAGTTATGACAAAACAGGTCTTGATTGTATAATAAAACACTGTGTGTGGCACACAACTGCTGAATGAGGAAAAATAAAATCAGAACATCAACATCTGCTGCTGTCATAAAAGAGGCAGATTCTTATCAAATGCAAAGTGTTTCATGCTTTCCCATCTTTATCTATAATATTTACTGCAGGGAAGTTCTGTCCCTGGAAGTCTTGGGTCTAAGAAATAACAAATGAACTGGAAAGAGATTCCCAAGGGAGAATCTCCTTTAGTAGCATCATAACACAAATTCAATTCAGGCAAAACCCAGATGAACACAATGAGTAACAAATTTTAAAAACAAGGCAGGGTTGTGCTCACCAACACACCAGAGACCTGTTTAAGATCTGTGACTGAAAGAGAAGTTGTCAACATTCCATGGTGACAACTTATTGCAACTTATTGCTTATTATGGTGACTCTTACTGCAAGCTTCTTGTTGTTCATCAGAGTCACTTAATAAAAAAAAAAAGGAATCAACAAATAAAACACCAACTGAGTTTACAGCAGTGGCATAAAACCAAATAAGCAATAAAAAGTTAATGGTAAAGATATATTTTCAGCCTCAGCTCTGAGAACGTGACAGACAGAGCTCTGTGTATTTCAGGCAGGAGGATTTCAAAGAGAATTCATGGAATATACCATCTAAAATTGTTCTTGTGGGTGAGACTGAAAACAGCTATGCATTTCCACTTAACAAATCTCAGTATATTAATGCAGCTTTGATAAAAAAGTGTAACAGAGTGAATTCTGCTTTTAGTCATACTCCATATGATCCCACTGGCTACAGGAAACAAAAGCAGTGTGTTAACGAGAGCAAATTTTGATCTAAGGGATAGCAATCTCTTATAAAATGCAAAATGGAGAGCTTGCTAGTATTACTCTTTGTTTTTCTTTCCACCCTGAACTACCTAAGGCAAAATTGTAGCAGAAATTTTATAATCCAAATCAATGAATTAAGAATAACTTTAGTTTAACTGTGTAGCCATGTATGGGTAATGACTACATGTCAGAACATCACTAGGAGGAAAATGAAAACAAAGGCAAAACTAAATGATATGTCACTGTTCTTCCTACATTATCTTAGACCTGCATGAAAACATAGGACATTTTGGACAAGTTATTTAATGACTGGGTCTCAGGTCTGTATCTATTCTTCTTATTTATCTCCATGAAATGGAGGTCATATAAGGTCCTTCAATAAAACATTGCAGTCTTCAGATGAAAAGTAATTTCGAAAGTTGATAATTATTTTAAGCAAATAAATGACAGATATTACTCTGAGGAAAAGATAATTTGACTGTTATTGGAAGAAATGGAAAGCAGCGAGAAAAGGAACACAAAATGATTTAGGGAGACAAAGACTTGTGCCCTCAGATTTAACAAATTTACATTTGTCAAATAGCATAGCACTCAGGTTTTAGTCCATAAGCTTTAACAGTAAAGGGAAGAGTTCTTGTTGACAAAGACTGGCCTATGGCTGATATAATGCAAGGATGTAGCTGATTTAATAAAGTGCAACAAAAGATCAAGCCTAAAATATAACTGAGTAAGAACAAGGCTTTTTAATCTTTTTTTCCCCCTTGTTTTTATTGCTACAATATCATGCAAACTGGCAAGTCTCTAAGAGTAAAACTCTTCTCACAAATCAGTTTGGCTGGAACAATGAATATGACACACATTAATAAATACCTTGCTTCTTGCCACCCTTGAAATTAGAAAGGAGATGAAGTGCCACAGATAGAATATGCTAAATTCAGACACAAATCTGCAGAATGTAAGGACAAACTTCAAAGTAATTTACATTACCTTCCAGGCCATTTACCAAAAGAATTACATTTACATATTCTGAAGCATCTGTATTATTGGATAATCTTATGTGCATCTAAAAATTATCTGTGCTCTACTTCTAAGATAGTTTATTAGATTAACAAATAAATCTAGATGAAAAGCAGGTTTTCCTGTTCACTGAAAATTCTCCTTCTTTCAGAATTTGGTTTCAATCCAAGTCAGACACTATTTTTTTTTTCCAAATTCTTTTCAGAAAACAACCATATAAAATGAGATGACATTGCACAAGAAAATGCAAGTTGGTGGGAAAGGTGGAAAGAGTACTGCCACATCTGTCACTGTCACGTCTCTCTCAGTTATTACTCAATTTCAAAACAAAGATGTTTCTCCAGATTTGCAAATAGCCTGCCCTGAGGTCACAGATCAAGATCCTGGAGACAGTTCCCTGGGCTAGCAGCTCCCAAACCATGCATCTGGTCAGACTCTTCCCAACTGCTGGGCGTTTGGACCCCTATTTCAACAGCACAGAACCTGGTCCTCTGATGTCCAAAATGCAGGCAAGGAGTACCCCTGGGACTCTGCCTGAGGAACACAGCTCTCCCCAGCTCATGTTAGGAACAGGGGGATATGAGCCAAATTGCCCTCAAGAGCGCTGCCACAAATTCTGTTAGTCATCTTTGCAAAGAGAACATCTTGCAAAAGTCATTTCACAATCCGGCCCAATGAAATATTGTCATCTATCAACACCCTAAGAAATTCTGCTCTGTTTAACTAGAGGAATCTCCTCTCACAAAAAAATATATAATTTAAAGGAAAATGCATTTTTTTAGCACTGGTAGAAAATGCATGTAGAAGATACCAGAACAGAGAAATAATTACATATTAATAAGCAATTTGTTCATACAAATTCCTGGTCCAGTGAGGGAATATCCACGTCTTTTAAGACAAGAACAAGACAGCTAGGAGGAAGAGGAGTAGGAGGACAGCTAGGAGGAAGAGGAGTTTTAGGAGGTACCCTAAAAAAGGGGTGTCAGAAGACACTCGTGATTTCAGCTGATCTGTGTTGTAACTGTAATCAAGCTCCAGCCCTGCTGAACAAATGCTACATATTGACATATAGTTTAGGACTGAAATAGGGTAACCTTTTCCTTTGGCAAGGAGCTTGACTTTGGGTTGGAAATAAGCGTGTCTCTACATCGCATTCCCACAATGCACAGGAAGTTAGGGGCTTGATCCATTTGTCTGTATCTATGTGTTTCATGGCATTTGGGATGACCTAACATATCCCACCCTGACTTCAAATGCTAGCCTACAAGAACACGGGCCTCTGTGGTCACCACAAATACCTGTGAACATCTCAGGTAGCATGAGGCACAATTCACAATTCATTTATTATGTAAATATATAACCATAAATTTCTTGTTTTGATTAGATGAATTCCAATAAGGAGACAGATCAACAGTGAGTCACGACAAATGCTTTTGTTTATTTACCAAGAACTATAACATTTACATGTCCTAGTTGTCTCACTGGAGAGCCTAAGTCAACATGAAACAGAAGATAAGTGATAGCAAAAAAAAAAAAAAAAAAAAAAGAGAGAGAGAAAGAGGCTAGTCAGATCTTAGGAGATCTTAGTTGCTGCAAATTTAAAACTAACTTTCAGTAAACACTATGTTGCTTTCACTCATCTAATTAATCAGCTAATACCTAACACAAGTACAGCAATCATTTGCTATGAAAGCATTAATGAGTGAGATATTTAGGGGCAAGTCTTTCTTCCCAGGATCATAATTCTAAAAGTCTGCTGACAGACTATTTTTTACTCATCAACAAACAGCAGCAAGCAAATAGCTACATTAAAACAGTAACTGCATGTTTCTGCCAAAATTAACTAGCCAGATCCCAGAGTGACAAAGCAGCTTAGCAGTATACTACAGAAGGTGTTTTTCGGAAAGGAAATAGAAATAGCAGCAGTCAGCTTTCAAAAACTGAGTTCTTAGTGTTATGAGGGAAACAGAAAAACATGATAATATATTTCCCCTTATAAACCACAAAGTTCTTATTTCTCTGGGGGAAGGAAAAAAAAAGGAAAAAGAAAAAGAGAAAGAAAAAAACATATCTTCTATTAATGTATATTTGTTAGGCAAATACTCAGGTGAGAAGCAACCCAAAAGCTTAGCTGCCTTTCACGTCCTGGCAGTAACAACAACTGTACTTGCCCTAGGCTCTCCACCTCAAAAAAGCATTCAGGCTGCATACCTGGAACTCCTGTAGCCTTCCTGGGGCTGGCATTGCTGCATTCACTGGAAATGCAACAGACAGTGAAGATCATTTTGTCATTACTCAGACACAACCCATGCTGAGGGTATCCCCACCAACTCATTCTTCTCAAGGCATCTCCAACATTGATTGCCCATTGACAGCACAGATCAATTCCTCCAGTCTGCAATGAAAAATGTACTACACATCCTCCATGATGTGTCACAGATTTCCTAATCAGGCATGTAATCCCCCAGTTCATAACATGTGCATGACAGTGAAAACAAGTCCTGCAGCTCCTTTGATAAACTTGAGTGTGGCAGTAATGCAGCCATTAGATATGACCCCAACATTTGCATGACAAGAGGCAGAGTGTCAATTAATGTAATGAACCATCCAAGAAGTCAACAATACCCAACCTTTATCTCCACTTACCCCAAAAAAATAGCACAGCTTGCCAAGCCCTCAGTCTGTAGCTATAGGGAAGCACAATTTTGCACCCACAAGGATAAAAATACATTTTCCTCCCCAAAAATATAGCCTTTTCTTCCTTTGTATGGATTTCTGATGACTTCCTGGGCACTCTATTTATGTCTAGTGGTGCTAGGCATGGGTTATTACTAAGATGCATGCTTACACCAGAGTCAAACAATTTCCTTTACCTGACACCTATGTTGTCCTTATCATGTCCCAGTTTGTCCAAAAGCTATCACTGCAGCACACAAACTACTGAGCTGTTCTTCCACCTGGGCGTAACATCTCTTCCCCTCTGTGAGAATGGATGTACCTTCAGCAGAGCATGATTGCCTTTGGGCCAACTTGTCCCTTTCTCTGCTTGTCCAATGGGCATTTGGGCTGGCGTGAGTAGGACTGATATCTCCTCTCCCAGTAGCAGGAGGATGGTTTCTTTGCTTTTAGCCTGGCCATATTTGACCCACTAGCTCAGATGGGGAACAAAAAATTAGTCAAGGGGCTGTGATGTTGGCTATCTGCAGTGGACCTCTATGGTCCACATAAGGCAAAGTAAGCAGGAGAGACGAAAGAGACTTTGCTGGTGTTGGACAGTTCCACAGAGAGAAGAGATATGCAGACCAAAGACACAACAAAATCCTTTTTGGAGGAGCATCATGAAAAGCAAAGTAAAAGGAGAAAACAGATAGGAGGACACCAATCAGTACCTACTCATTATCCGCCTTATTTTCCTCCTACTCAGCAATTCTACCCTGATTACCTCTGGTTTACCTTTGATTACCTCTAGTTGCCCATAGGACACAATTAACAGATGAGATAATCCAACCAAGTGCAGCATGTGCCATCAATATAGCTATCCTTAATGTTGATTTCTTATCTGAGTTTGCCAACACTACTGCTTTGGCATTCCAGGATTGCAGTTGAAGCTCAGCTACTAAATCAAATTATTTTCTGCAGTGAAATGCAATTAATTTCAAGCAAAGACAGATGTGAAAGCTCACTATAATTTTAATGTTTTCATTGAGATATCAGTAAATATTCTTAGACAGCAATTAGATTAGTAAGTCCAAACATGTCTTTAATAGATGAAATATTTGACCTCCTAAAATAAAATGTGATTGCCCATCAAGAGTTTCTTCCTTCACAAAGGTAAAACTTTCACATGTCCTTGCCTTTCATGCTTCTGATTTCCACATCATTTCCTGATTTTCAGACTTCTCTTCTGGCAGCTGCTTCACATCTGTGCACAGGATGAGCCCGTACAAACACTGCCACTCAGGTCCCTGGTTGTGCCATGCAGGGTAAACATTGGCACTGTGGGGACACCACTCAGAAATGCAAGGGTGGTTGTTCTCCACGAAGAAGCTTCTTGTCCAGTATTTATTATTATTATTGTTATTGAAACCACAGGAAACAACCAAACAAGGCATTTCAGCAAAATCAGCATCTACCACTGTTTAAATGTTGCACACACAAAGTCAGTTGAGAAGATTTAAAGAAAGTTATTAATAGCAATAGACACAATAATAAAGTGGACTAATGAAGTAAGTAATGTTTATCAAGTTGAATAATTGGTGGGCATCTGACAATTAAAGATAGAAAAAAAAAAGTTCCATTGTAAAAATTACTTTACAAAACACAATTTCCTCTAGCTCTGATAATTTCAAAGTTGTCAGAAAAGTGGGGTCCTAGCTTTATTACTCAGGTTAATCTCCCCTGCAATGGTACATTCAATCAAAGCATTCAGATGGAAACCCAATGGCTTTATAAATGTGGAGGAAATATTTTTAAATGGTAGCATCATTATCACAAGGAAAATAAGTCCTGTCCTAATTAAAAGTCACTTCAGAATTAATATTATTGTTTTAGCTGACATTTCAAGACCAGAATAACATAGAGCATGAACCATTCACTTATATGGGAAAGTCTTATGGGAGGCTCCATTTACAGTTTATGCATACACAATTTTTATACCATTATCACTCTAATCAGTTTAGAAATAAATACTCCTAAAGTGAATCACTGGTTCAGTATGGACATATTCAGTAGTACAGTATATTTCCATCCTATTCCCACATTTGTGATGTGAACATTTTATTATGTCCTGTTCTGTATTAGAATACTTGTGCAACTGTGGGTACACTCCCCCTGAAAGACAAATTCCTTTTCTACTAGGGCTTGAGCAGAAATGAAGAGGGCTTGAGCAGACTTCTGTAGACAGTCCTACAACGTGATGCTAACAGATTATAGGAGGCAGGAGTACTGGAGAATATACTCTAAACGCTATGCATAAAACCTCTGTGGTACATAGAAGGATATGTAGCAAGCTGGCCTAGTTATTTCTAATACCCTTCAAACTTGCAAGATGTACTATAAAAATTTACCACTTCTTAAATCACAGAATCACAGAATGGTTGAGGTTGGAAGGGACCTCTAGAGATCATCTAGTCCAAACCTGCTCCAGCAGGGACACCTAGAGCACGTGGCACAGGGTGCCGCATCCAGGCGAGTTTGGAAAATCTCCAGAGAAGGAGACGCCACAACCTCTCTGGGCAGCCTGTTCCAGGGCTCTGTCACCCTCACAGTCATTAAGTTTCTTGGCTCCTCTCTCTTGCCCTTTTTGAAGACTGGAGTGATGTTGGTTTTCTCCAGTCAAATCATAATAAAGTTCTGACAGAAAGGCCTATCTAGCCTGGTATCATGCCTTTGACAAAACCAGTAGTAGATAAGACAGGAAATGGGAAAATACTTCCTTCAGTATGCCCTCCCACTTCCAGAAACCTCTGGAAGACATCCTGCCTTCTGGAAGACACTCTGGGGACATCCTGAGTCAGAGATTACATCTACTGTTTTGCATTTAAAAGCAATGAAGGGATCCTTCTTTCATTTCTGGCGATGGATTCACTTGAATCTCAATCACATCTTGTTCTTTTCCATGTCATTAAAAACTCTATGTATCTACATCAGCTGTCTCTTTTCCAAACTGAAGAGTCCTAGTCAATTTGATATCACTTTAAGGCTGTGCTGTTTTACAGCCCTGCTCACACTTGTCATCTTCCTCTGATTAGCTTAACCTCATGTTCTGACACAGCTGGAAGCACACTGCACTTTTGATAGAATCAGCACATTCTGTTAAGGATGGCCACGATTCAGAAACCAGCCCCCCGCACACATCACAGATTGCAACCAGCTTCCCAGGCAGAGATTCGCATTGAAACTCTTATAAAAATGGTGGAGGGAGAGTCCTTTGTTTCTTTCTTGCTACGTTTCACTCCTTGCCTACAGATAGACATGGCTATGACCCATGACCAGGCCAAGTCTTTGACCCCACAAGATGCCCAGCTGTGGGAAGCATCACCCTTAATGGGCAGAAGTGCAAAAGCTGTAAGGCTTGGGAAACAATCTTATCAGATGAGCAGCATGAACAAAAGGCACTGCTGTGAGTTCTGCTTACTGCCTAATTTGCCAACAAGTGTTATGTTTTGCTGGCAAGATAAATTCTGTGTTTGTAAGCAGAGGAGATCAGTACTAATTCACCTAATTTCAAAGGCTTACAGTTATTTGCATTCATGTCAAGGTGCAAATTTTTGTGTTTGACCAGTCTATTCATAGTTCATATTATGTAAGCAGTGGGCAAATCTTGAAGTCCTCTCCTGTAATTGCCTCGATCCTTCATCCCATCCTTGCAATATTTTTCCAGAATAAAAAAAGACATGCTGGGTAAGTGTGTCAGCATCCGATTCTTAAGGGCACATAAAATAGCAACAATGATTACTTGTTTAAATAAATATAGCAACAGTGGTGGCAATGCAATCTATTCCTGCAGTGAATGTAATTTAACATCCATGTTCAGACACTTCCCGTTATCCATCAATTACTAGATCAGCAAGAAATAGCACGATCAAACAGAGCCACCTGGATAATTGCACTGTAGATAGCAGTTATGACTGTTTAAGGCAGTAGACGAGTCAGGTGGTTAAAAACTTGAAGGGAAGCAAACAATTCTGCTTGAAAATCTTAGCTGTTAATCTTCCACAATAAGGACTAAATGATTAGAACGTTTTTAAAAATAAATTCTGCTTCACAGTCAGAATTTCTATAGCAGAGGCCTGGCAGCTGCATGAAAACAGGGAGCAGAAAAGATCATCCGGATCTCCTTTTTCAGTGTCTGTGTCAGGTCCTTCTTTCCAGGGCTTTTTATGAAGCACAAGACCAAGTCTTTACAGCAAAGTGGTGGGATTCCTAGCTATCCCTCTGGCTAACGCTAAATTTTGCCTCACACTTTTAATGCCTCTATCACTTTTAAGCCATTTTATATAATCCTTCATTTTCCTATTGTATGAAAAAAGTAAACACTAATTTCAACAAGAGTCTGAAACTAGCTCTTTGCTGGCCTAGCATAGGAGGCAGTGCAATTTAGTACTGTATTTAGCATATCTTCTAGTTGATATGCTTTGCTGAATAAATTCTCAGTGGGTATAAATCTAGCAAGCCCTTTACTGAGCAAACACATTCTTCTCATTCAATGAGAAAAAAATCTTATGGGGACACAGAGAATGAATATAAATTTAATAAAATAAAACTAGGAGACAAATATCAATCTCCTTCTCAATAAGATGACAGTTTTTGCAACTAGAGAGTAGGGAATGAAGAGTTCTTGCCACTCACATTACCCAGCCTAGTACCTAGAGAAACAGTTATCACATCAAACTCCTGCTTCCCTCGAGAAGATCTAGAAGTGGGCTAACACATTTATCAAAGCGCTTATTGCAAACTAAATCAAACAGTGGCTCCAGACACTGCTTTTTAGATCACGTTCTCCTCTGCCAAGCCCCACCTCACTGCCACATTGAATTAGTGACTTTAATTTCGACTTAATTTGTAGCAAACTGCATTTGCAAAGAAAGTCTGTCCTTATTGTTTTTATAGCAATGCAGAAGAGAGAGTCCTCCTCATTCTTGGGGCAAACAAATGCCAAAGAGAAAAAGACAAAACAGAATCATAATTTGAAACTTCAAATAAGAAATAACCACCAAAGGCATCTCTGTGGCCTCCAGCATACTTTTCCTATTTCTGTTTTTTAACAATAAAAAAAAATAGAGCTATAAAAGCTTTCTCACCACAGATTACTGGTTGTTTCCTTTTCTGCTTTCTTTTTCTTTGTTTTCACTGGTGTTTTAGAAGCCATGCAACCTATCTGCTCCCAGCTATCCATAGCCAAAATAACCTTAATTCGTTTTTCATAGTCATGGCCAGTGCAACATCTTCTTCTGTGTTTTAGATCATATTTTCATAGTAACAATGTTTGCATATGTGTTTCTGTGTTTTTCCTTTACAGCAATTATAACAAAATTCAGAACCTTCTGCCATGCAGTAGGTCTACGGAATCCATTAATGTCACTTAAAAGCCATATCACAGAGAATAGGCACCAAGTATGTCACACAGAAAGGGATCTAAGATTCTGAGCAACACTCCAGCAGGTACCTTTCCTAAAAGGATACAGTATGGTTTGGCTTATCAAAATTCTAGCAGCTGTATCAGTGTTAATGTTCTGTATTGTTTAATCAGAAAGATATTAATGTTTCAAATTAGCACAAAAAGTGAGCTGCTTTTGTTTGACCTTTCTGCTCCTGCTCCCTTTGAAGTACAGGCTGAGATTATTCATTGTGGCCAAGAGTCTTCCCTGTTGCTGAAGGCTGAATTCCCAGGCAGGACTGTCTCAGTAGAATCTCTAGATCTACTAAGTCACTTCCTGTAAGACCCATCTGACCACAGCAGCTGATCATAGCAGCTGTTTTTTTTAAAAAAACAATAAAACAAACAAAACAAAAACAATAAATATTTCTGCTTCCCAAATAGCAGATGAAGCTACACTGCCGTAGATGCCAGTGGTTGGTACCTGTGGCTGAGAGAGGGTTGCCTTTATGAACGTCTACATGGGTTTAAGCTACAATTCAGAGCCAATTCTGGCTTTGCTGTGCTAATACAGCTTCAGCTAAATGGAAGTGCATCAGCTTCCCCCTATTCTTAAATAAGAAAACATACCAGAGCCTGGCAAAATGAGATAGGACAATGACACTGCAAGGCCATTCCTATAAGGACATATATATATATACACATATATATATAAAAGCTACTTTGAGATTCTTATCCTTACTTATCACAGCTAGCCTAGCTTTCTTCATGACCTTTCCTTTTGTTGCACTGAGATTCTGCTTCCTCTCACAAAAGAAAGCTAAGAGATCAGGAGAGCACTCTTTTTAGCATGAAGTCTAGAAGAACTATTGGCAATCAGTCCAAAAGGGAGCCTGAGACTCAGCTTGCCCAGGTATAGGGGAACATTTTTTAGGAGCATAAATTGGAAAACAATGAGAAGTAACAAGAAACAAGAACAGAAGGTAGGAAAGAAGAGTCTTTGCATGGGATACAAGACATTGCCTACGGGATTCCCAGCAGCACATCTCTTACTGTCCAAGGTTTGGAGGAGATTTGTATCAAGCCTGCAGGTTTACCCACATTGCAAACACTGGATAATTTCATATCATATTGCTGAAAATGGTCCATGAAACAAATGAAAAACAGAAAAGTTAAAATTCCTAAGCAGGATTACATGTGGCTTGTCATGTTCCTCCTCCAGGAGGAAGGAGACCCAAAACCCATTAATTGTCTTGCTCGATTATATTTCCGCTATGTCTCAAACAATAAATTAGCCCCGCCAGGAGCCATTCCCAGCATAGCTGTTTGATAAGGTACCTGATAAACAGTGTGCAGCACAAGTCAGCCCAGGCTAACCAGCCCTGTCCCAGAATTGTTCCTGGGCACAGCTTGGTGGTGCTAGCACAGGCCAAGGACGAATCTCCACAAGCAATTTAGATACTTCCTGTTGTGTAGGATGGTAAAAAAGTTAATAGGGTGGACCCACACTGTTCCACACCACTCAGGACAAGTGCCAGGGAACAATACCAGGTAAAACATATTTGCCAGTACTGAACTGTTTGTTCCTTTTTCAGGTCTCTGTCTTACTTTGGACCCACATGTGAGCTCAAGCAGGCTGTGGTATTTGCCCTTACAAAGGGAAAGATTTGAAAACTTCTTCATTATTTCAGAATGACTTTTTTCTCACAGGGTTTGGTTGTCTGAGTTATTTCCTTTCTAATTATGTTCTTTGTACATAAACAAGGTGCTTTTGTTCCTGTGCTATGATAAAATGTGACAATTATTCCCCTACAAAATGTGCATATTAATCAAATTGTACTCTTCAAAAGCAGGCAGAGGCATGAGTTAAAGCTCTGCCTGGGGCAGACCTGGTCAAAAACTCAATACTTATACTTGATTTTTGGAAGAAGAAAGCAGATCTCCCAGTCCTGAGAACAGGTGAGGCTTCTCACTTGCTGGAGGAGCCTGGAGGGACTGAAAAAGCAGGCAGGCAGGGTAAGACACTGGCAGATATGAAGTCAACAGAAGTCCTCCTTTTACTCTAGTGTGTAGTCAAAGGTTTCACTTCTATTGCTGTAAATGTATGTTTATTAGAGCCTCCCAGGACTGCATTGGACTGCAAAAGAAGCATGAAACACTAATGCTCCTGTTATTTCAGAATCTGACAGGCCATCAATACAAGAACAGATATGCTTGCAAATGATATAGACCAAAGCACATTGGTCTATATCAGACCAAGAGAAGAAACTCTCTTCTCTCGAAGTCTCTTAGTAGTTTAGTTCTTTCTGCTTCAGTAATGGTCCCCTTCTCTCCTGTGCAGTGAAATTGTCAGATGAACCCAAAAAACAATGGTTTCAGCTTTGTCCATAGATATTTGTGTGATTCTCTTCTCCTAGAGCTTGATCTGTTTTTTTTTTTTTTTTTTTTTTCCTGGTAGCATAAAGACACTTAAAAGTGAAAAGAATTGTGTTTGCTGTTTCAAATCCTCCCTTTCTTCTCTCAGAAGTGATCTAAGAAGTCATTATCTCAATAGATAAGAATCTATCCCAGAGTTAAATTTTGGCTGAGGCAAAGTCAATGGCAAAAATCCTATCACATTCAATCACACAGGATTTCAGTCTATAATTTAAATGTACGTGAAATGGAAATTGAACTGCATCGTTTTGCACTGTTACCATCCCCTCTCTATTTGCTCTGAACTAGTGACCTTTCCCTACCATGTCTCAAACATCAGTGTGCTTTCTTTGATGTAATTGCCTATGGGCAGGTGACTTGAAAATGTTCCTCTTTGCCTTGGTTATGCAATCTCTGTTAATTGAGAGTAGCTGATCTACAAGGCAAGGCATATGGTTTTGGGAGCTGGATAAGTCAGGCCAATGTGTGCTGAAAGCACGACCATGCCCAGGAACTGAGCTGGTGCATTCAGTGTTCACATTCCTGAAGGATATCTAGATATCCTTTATTTCCAGTTCTTTTCCTTCCCTGGTAACACATCTTTTCCCGATAATACTTCCATTAAGGAGCAAAGAGGTAGTGTTGTTTTTCTCAGAAGAAGAATGTTTGCAGTCATCAGCATACTCCGGAATTTCTCAGTTTTATCAGGTTATAAGTAATTACTATGTGTCACATCACCTGGAGTGTCATTATGCAAATTTACATATGGCTCAAATGCTCTGCTTAGACAAATATTTACCATCCTTTAAAGCTTTTCTTGGAAAAGGATATCATACCTTCTGTTCTCCTTTATCACTTCACATATACTATAATTTAAACAGGAGCCAAAGAGAAGCTAAAGAGAAGGTCTAGTTGTGCCTAGGGAAGGATAGAGTCTGTGAAGAAATTTGTGCCAGGATTCTGTAAAAACAAAACAAAGATGAAAATATCAAGAAAATATAAATAATGGTCCACTTTGTTTAGAATGAATTCTCTTCTCCCTCCATCTTCCCCTCTGTGTACTCTTGTACATTTGACCAAGAGAGTTAGCTCATCACTGCAGGAATGTTATTACAGAATAAGGCCTTTTCCCATCAAGAGTGCTGAAATATTTGGTACCAGACAAAAAAGACAGGTGTTATTCGTGCCTCCATCTCTTCACAAAGTACATGTTCATAGTCAAAATAGAGTGGTTACTACAGGAAAATATGTATGTAATGGAAAGTCAGTAAGAATAAGAAGGATATGGTTTGAAACAGGTGCTACCTATAGGAAATAGGTTTTACTACAGGCCTCCTGACCAGGGAGAAGAAGTGGATGAGGCCTTCTACAGGCAGCTGCAAGAAGTCTCACGATCCCAGGCCTTGGTCCTTATGGGGGACTTCAACCACCCTGATGTCTGCTGGGATAATCACACAGCTAGGAGCAGACAGTCCAGGAGGTTCCTGCAGAACATTGCCGATAGATGTAGGTGGTTGATGAGAGAACAAGGGGAAGGGCACTGCTAGATACTGCCCTGATACTAATGAACAGAGATGGTCTAGTGTGAGGGTTGGGGGCAGTCTTGGCTGCAGTGACCACGAGATGTTGGAATTCACAATCCTATGAGCAGGAAGCTGGACAAGATATAGGATTGCAACCCTGGCTTTCAAGAGAACTAACTTTGGCCTCTTCAGGGAGCTCCTTGGAGGAATCCATTGGGCCAGGGTCCTAGAAGGAAAGAGGGTCCAGGAGAGTTGGCTAATATTCAAAAATCACTTTCTCCAAGCTCAGGATCAGTGCATTCCTATAAGAAAGAGGTTGATAGGGACAGGAGACCTGTGCGGATGGGCAGGGAGCTGTTGAGTAAAGGGCCAGGCTACATGGGAAGAATATAGGAACATCGTCAGAGAATGCAGGGATGCAACGAGGAAGGTCACAGTCCATTTGGAATTAGAGTTCGCAAGAGATGTCAGGGGCAACAGGAAGGGCTTCTATAAATACATCAGCAGCAAGAGGAAGACTAAGGAAAATGTTAGTCCTCTGATGAATGGGGAGAGTGCCTTGGTGAATGGGGTGGATGCAGAGAAGGCAGAGTTACTAAATGCCTTCTTTTCTTCTGTCTTTCCTGCTAAGGCTAGTCCCAATGAACTACAGAGCTCAGATAAAAGGGACATAACCAGGAGACAGGAGGAGTTTCTGCTGGTCAAGGAGGACTGGGTTAGGGATTATTTAGGCAAACTGGACACCCATAAACCTATGGGCCCAGATGGGATGCACCCAAGAGTGCTGAGGGAACTTGTGGGGGTCATTGTGTGAGGGATATGCTCCTTCCCCAGCTCATCCTGACTTCTCACACATAGCCCTGTTCAAGTGTTAACTACCACATTATCTGATCCTGATAGCTGCCTCCCTGATTTCTTCCCCCACCCAGACATTAACATCAATAACAGTCCTGATGGCCCTATCCTGATGGGGAGATAAGGCTAACTGTGAGTACAGCAGCCAAAGGTCATTTCTGAATTGAAAGAATGACTATCAGTCAATCACCTTATCCTATAAATACGGGGACAGCCCAAGAGCCCATTGAGGTCTCCTTGCATGGCAGTGGGCTGCACACCAGGATCACCCCTCGAGCAGGGACGCCTCTCAAGGATACTCCTTCAGGTTAAGAGATCCTTCCCACTACAGGTTCGTGGTAAGTGACTATAGCGCGCCTTTCTCTTTTTGAATTTGTAAACCTTACTCTGTAACTGTGCACAAATCCCTTAGACATAGACAGTTGACCAGGTCTAGGACTAGGACTGGATCCAGCCGCACCCAGACTCCTCAGAAGGAGTTTGGAAAGCAAGGGGGTCCAGTCTGAACCTTGTGACCCAACAGGAGGGTGTCCTTGGTAATTCTGTGTGTATCTTGAACCTTCATGCAGTAACTAACAAGTGACCTTGCCATAGAATCTCGTGAAACCATTGTCATTACCAATAAAACCTATTCCTATTTCTTTCCCACAAGTGAAGTGCATTGTGTCACTCACCCCCACCACCACTCGTTCTGTGACACACTGCTCAGCCATTTTCCATCATCTTCAAGATGTCATGGAGGGCGGGGGAGGTGCCTGAGGACTGGAAGAAACCAACGTCACTCCAGTCTTCAAAAACGGCAAGAGGGAGGAGCCAGGAAACTCCAGGCTGGTCAGCCTCAGCTCCATCCCTGGAAAGGTGATGGAGCAGCTCATCCTAGAGACTATCTCTAGGCATGTGAAGGAAAAGAAGGTGATCAGGAGTAGTCAGCATGGATTCACCAAGGGAAAGTGTTTGACGAACTTAATAGCCTTCTGTGATGAGGTGACTGGCTGGATGGACAATGGGAGAGCCATGGGTGTTGTCTACCTTGACTTCAGCAAGACACAGTCTCCCCCCTAACATCCTTATAGGAAAGCTTAGGAAGTGGACAGTGAAGTGGATTGAGGACTGGCTGGATGGCAGAGCCCAGAGGGTGGTAATAAATGGGGCCAAGTCTAGTTGGAGGCCTGTGGTGGTGGTGTCCCACAGGGGTCAGTACTGGTCCCGGTGCTGTTCAACTTGTTCATCAATGACTTGGATGACGGCACAGAGTGCACCCTGAGCAAGTTTGCAGATTTGCAACCCAGTTTGTGGGTTGTGCAGCCATTCCAAGGGACCTAGAGAGGTTGGAGAGTTGGACAGAGAGGAACCTCATGAGGTTCAACAAGGACAAGTGCAGGGTCCTGGACGTGGGGAGGAATAACCCGAGGCACCAGGACAGATTAGGGGTTCAGCTCCATGGAGAAGGACTGGGGAGTCCTGGTTGACAACAAGTTAACCATGAGGCAGCAATGTGCCCTCGTGACCAGGAAGGCCAATGGGATCCTGGCTGCATCAGGAGGAGTGTTGCCAGCAGGTGGAGGGAGGAGATCCTGCCCCTCTATTCAGCTCTGGTGAGGCTGCACCTTGAAGTATTGTGTGCAGTTCTAGACTCCTCAGTACAAGAGGGACATTGGGCTTCTAGAGAGGGTGCTGCATAGGGTGACAAAGATGATTAAGGAACTGAAGCACCTGTCTTAAGAGGAAAGAATAAGCGAGCTGGGCCTGTTTAGACTGGAGAAAAGAAGGCTGAGAGGAGATTTGATTAACATGTTCAAGTTCCTGAGGGGTGAATGTAGGGAGGATGGGGCCAAACTCTTCTTGGTGGTGGCCAGTGACATGACAAGGGGTAATGGGTACAAATTGAAACACAGGAAGTTCCACCTCCATATGAGGAAGAACTTCTTGACTGTGAGGGTGACAGAGCCCTGGAACAGGCTGCCCAGAGAGGTTGTGGAGTCACCTTCCCTGGAGATCTTCAAAAGCCTCATGGATGTGACCCTGTGCCACATGCTCTTGGTGTCCCTGCTGGAGCAGGGGGGTTGGACTAGATGATCCCTAGGGGTCCCTTGCAACCTTAACCGTTCTGTGATTCTGTGAGGTTCCATTTTGAGGTATGAAGGACTGTCTCACTAAAAAGTGATTCTCCTGCCCAAGAAGTAGATAACTAGTACACATTTGCCTTACTTAGGTTTCTGGAGCACAGCTCATTTGAAGATCCAGGTAACTCGTACATAAAAAGTGTAAACATGTACTTGTCTTGATCACATTTCATGCAAGGAGAGGAAGAAAGGGAAAGGAAGTTCTTTTTCCTTTAGATTTTTGGATGTGGACAAGGTTCAAACTTCACAAGATATCCAGGCATGCCATGGAAGGGCCATCATTTGCAAACCCTGTGCTGGCTTCTTCCAGCTGGCCAGGCTGCAGAGAAGACCACTCTGTAAGGAGAGAATGGAGGCTGCAGACACAGAGTACACCTGCTTGGTACTTCTCTCCTGGCATGGTGTGGTCTGTGGAGAGGTGACCAAGAGCTCCCATGCCACAGTGATGAACTGCTGTTTTGGGAAATGAAGTGCTGTTGCTGGGACCTGGAACAATTTATCTTTTTTCTTGACTGGGCAGAGAAGAACCAAATGGTGGTGAATGTTGCAAGCCCTCAGCACAGCTGCAAGCTGTTTCAGCCATCCAGAATAATCTAATTCCTATGGGCTTCACCTACTGCTTGTCCAGTTGCTGCGGGGTAACCCTGGCGAGAACAGTGGTGCAGGAGTGTCCCATCTGTGCTTTACCACTGCTCTCCTTCTCATCGTAGGACTCCCACGCACATTTTGGAGCTCTTACTCTAGCCCTGTGTCCTTGCAGGGACTGCACATAAAGCAGAATTAAAGACTTTTTTTTTTTCCTCCTGCTTCTTCCTTTCTCTTTCCCATACAACACCATGAAAGGTATATCATGCACTTCCAAAGACACAGCATAATGCAGCTTCTGATTAATGTAGGACCAGCATCGAAGAAACAGAGGATGAAAAACAGCTTTCTCTGAGTTATAACAACAAATTAATTTAATATAAGGCAATAAGGCATCCTGATCTGGCTACAAAAATAGGTAGATAAGCTAGGGAAGAATCTGTTGTATCATAAGAAGAGAATTTAAAAGTCACTTCCAGGGGCTAGCAATCATGCTTCTATCAGCTGAAGCCAAAGATACCAAGAAATATGCATTCAGATAGAAATATAAGCTGCCTTGCAGAAGTCTTTGGTCAAAAAGGTGGTGGTGGGGAAATCTTTGCTAAGTAGAAATTAGTAAAATAACGATTTGTTCATTTTCTTACCTGTTTTTCCTTAATTGTCTTCTTTGTCATGTGAAATTTACAACCCAGGTTGAGTCAGAACATAGTAGTAAGCTGTTAATGGCTCACATAAATCAGGTAAATTAGCTATTTTTACCATTTTTCTTCTTGAAAGCTTTAAGATCAATTTGTGCTGTCTTCTCATTTGGAAGAAAAATGGCTCTGCCTCTGTGTGTTGATAATGTGTTGGAGCTGCTGGAATTGTTGTATTAACCCAGCTATTTCTTAACATTTGATTTTCCTCAAAATGCCATGTTCACTTGTCTCAGAGCTATCTGACCCTGCTTCTTCTTAGCTCAAAGCTATGTACGGTGTATAACAGAACCTCATAACATTGTCATTCTGGTCAGTCTATAATGAAGCATAGGATAGCCTGTTTCAAATATGGTAAATGATTTTCATTTCTTTTGACGTGGAGGTGTCCCATATCAGAAACTTAAGACAAAAAAAAGAAAAAAGAAAAAGAAAAATAACTTTCAGAGGAAAGATCTTGACCTTTCTATGACCTTGGACACCAATTTTTTTTGTGATTTGTTATTCGGGGATTAGACAACAATTTTGTAAAGTAAATCCATATTCCGTTTTAGCCTAGTGAATATTCATGGTCATCCTAAGGATCAGACCCTGATTCCCTGAGTGTCAGGTAACTATTGCAAATACTGATCAACCTTTCTACACTAAAAATAAACAATTCTGCCTTTATTAAATTTGATCCTCCTCTGTTTTTTGTACTTTACAAACACATTTGTCTTAAAAATAATCAGTAAGGCTCTGAGTAGCCTTACTACTAGCCAGTGTCCATCTCTGCTGCCTCCATCACCAGCAGTGGACAGCATGTCATGATCTCCAGCTAAGTACTGCTAATTTGCTAACTGCATAATGCACCCAGTGTCTGTGCCTGGCTTTCTCTGCAGAAGCTACCTGGTCTACTGCAGCCTGAAAACACCTGTAAATGAGCACATACATGCAATGCGGATCATCAGGGCTCTAAGATACTGCTGTAACTGGACAATGTGTCTGCACTTACAGAGACAGCCCAAGTATTCCTGCATCCAGTAAACCTTGCCATATAGATCTTTCCTTTTAGTGCTGCAAGTAGCACGTAAAACTTTTGCTTTGCTAAAATCTTCTGAAAGATCTGAATAATGTTAAAGGACTTAAGTGATAATAAGAAAAAATTTACAGTGCATTAAATTCATCTAGCAGAAACTTCTAACTCTCCCAACAGAAGTATTTTGTGATACTGCTGAAGAACAGCACCGGGAATCCACAGAGCTGGCGTTCACTGAGAGAAAGACTTCAGCCAGCTCAGTAGTGTTTCCTGCAGTTAAAGAGAAAGAGCTCACACTGTGGAGTCCTGATGCCAACTGAGTTGTTATAGGTTAGCCCTCCCGTCTGCAAACTGCATGATTCACAGACGAACAGGTAGCATGGAAAGTGGGGGTGGTTAACCTATGAACTTACTTCAGGAACTCTAAATACACCGTACACAAAGCAAAAGACATAGCCTCTGCAGGCCACCAGAGCTGATGTTCACATGAAACTCTTTCCCCAGTAGCATAAGTGCAAGCATTCCCCAAAGATGAGAAGTGGAAGACAACATTATTGTATTGTCACACTGCATGCTGCCCAGCACAGACCAAACCACCCCATTTTTCCTCTTTTGATATGAAGAATTTATTGCATAACACTCCAAGAAGGCTGGCTGATGTTCCAGGTGCTGGGCATGAGCCTCAACAAAGAGAAAAAAAAACTATACAACACCAGTTAACTCTATGATATAAATTTGTTAAAGAGGCCAATATTTTGGAGGATAGCGAATTATTTCAAAACTTCAGTTGATTCTAGACAGTAAATAATCTCATATATATTTTTTTCTTTTTCACAAACCATGATTAGAAGAATAAACGATATCACTTTTGTCACTTTTAGCAGACAAAACTTCATTGGGAATTAATCATTTTATTCAACCTGTCATGATTATAATTGAACTTCTACTTTTTGGAGCATGCTATTGGTCATATCTGTTAAGACTGCGTCACAGAGCACAGACTTAGTAATTAGATATATTCCTCACACAAATAAGTTCCTATGAATCTAATTTTCTTTTTTTTTAATTTCACATTACAACTTTGCTTCTTTTGAATAATTTAACTTTTGCTCCCATAAGCAAAACTGCATGTAAAGCCCATTGGAGAGTTTATGAGAACATTGAGAACATGTTCAAAGCTCCTTCCATGTTGCCTTCCCTCCTTTCTACATGTCATTCATCATGGGAAGATAATGCTGCGCCTCAGAGCTCCTTGGAAGGTCAGAAACTTTAATGGGAAAATGTGTACGTGCATACAGTAATGGGACAAAATCTGTTTCAAACTCACCACCAAGCTAAGAATATCCATCCCACTTTGCTGGACATGCTGTAATTTTTCAACCTGGTCTCTCTGGACTCTGGAGAAAACTTTGCTTCCTCTCTGGCGGCTTCCAGTACATCCAAGCGGTGAGTCCCTTAGGTATGCTTGGATAAGCATTAGCCCCATTCTGTGTCCTATTTGCTTAGACTGGGTGGGCAGGGAGAACCTTCCAGATGTTCCCTATCTGGGTGACTAGAGCCTGGAATTAATGGGCACAGAACTCAGAAAGAGTCACAAGATTTGTTTTTACCAAATCAGGAGCTCTCAGATCATAGAACTGGCTGGTGCATAAAAGCTGCTATTAACCTTGAAATCAATTGTTTCACAGGAATGTAAAGATGTATGTGGGTATCAAAGTGTCCTGCAAAGAGAGTCCCTGACTCAGTAGGGAACTGAATGTGTTACTTCATGTTCCCTTCACCTTCAAAAACTGAGGCTTGTGCTATAAATACATTTTTCAAGATCCCTCTAATGGCCAACAAAGAAGCACCATCTCAAAATGACAAGTCATCCTTTCTTGAAACAGGAGTCTAATATTAGCAAGTTGCTGAGCTGATAAGCAGTTAGAAGATCTTTATCCCTACTTTACGGATTAGAGATAACTATCATCAGCTATGATATTTAATACAAACATATGTTAAATAAATAAATAGATGCAGAAGAAAAGAAAGATTTCTGCCCTACTCTGATCATCATAATGGTCTCCAGCCTTACCCATGGACAAAACACTAGATTAAGACACTGCTACTGATTGCACAGTATTAGTGCTAGGCTGAAGAAACAGGACCAGTCCCAGAGGCTCTCAA
The DNA here is from genome assembly GCF_059628265.1 of Tinamus guttatus. NCBI lineage: Eukaryota > Metazoa > Chordata > Aves > Tinamiformes > Tinamidae > Tinamus > Tinamus guttatus. The sequence continues at coordinate 13,044,579 of NW_028288684.1, forward strand.
ATTTGCAGTTGTTAAGGGATTATACTTTTGCTACATAGGACCCTGTTAGCTGACATGTAAAAAAACAAATAGTGCAGACATTTCTGGTTAACCATCTGTTCAGTTCCATTATGCACATCCTCTGATCCTAAGCCTGCCACTATAGTTGTTTACACACTCTTTTTTGAGAGTGCAGGCTGCCCAGAGCTCTTCTTCAGGTTTTGGCAATGTGCAACCTGCCTGAGATGGCTTGTCCCAGGCAGGCCCCATTCCCTTTCCTCTTTGAGATGGTACATGCCAATGGGGTGGCATTTGCCATCAGTATAGGACTAGAAATGGATCTTAGTGACTAATCAATGCAAGCAGTAGGAAAGAGATTATAGCTTTTTAACTCACTTTATGCCTTGTAAGAAATTCAGGTGCTTGTTCCCTTCATAAGCCGACAGAAATTTCCAGAGGAGAACGGTGATAAGCAGTCATGGGGTTATTCTTAGCAGGGGCATTTAAGCCTTGTACCAGACAAGGTGCCTCTGATCTGCCACAACAAGAAAATACTTCTCATCTTACAAAACCCGGGAAAAACATTTTGCACCGGAATGCCATAGACAAATAAGCTTTTCATTCTGTGAGAAATGACAACATTTTGAAATGAGTTTCTGCTCTGGACTAGATTGCTTATGAAAATAGTAAATCTATGGAAAGAAGAATGCCTCTGTTAAAAATGGGAAATGCCAACACTAAAAATGTTGGCATTTTCAGTACAAATTAAAGTATTCCATTTGTTGAATGAAAATCAATTGGAATCTGACAAATGAAAGGTATGTTACTGTGACTTACTTGGTTTTTAAAAGGTTGGCTCCAATTTTTCCCTTTTCGTTTTCATCATGAGGGATTTTTTAACCCTCAAAGTTGAGATTTTGTCACAGAAATGATTTAGCTATTCACAAAATCATATTTTCTAAGAACTGCAAAGAACTTCAAGAAGTCTTGACTACAACATGTGATACATGCTCCGTGTGTACATACATGCCTCCACATATGGATACTCTATTCTTTCATGGAAAGCTCTGATTCTTAGGAAAAAAAAAAGGCTTTAACTTCCATCGGGTTGGGATCCCAGCAGGTTCTCTCCACCTCACTGTGGTGGATTTATTGCTTGTATTAAGCTTTGCTGCTATGTGGTACCTATACACTTGCAAAGTTAATTCTTGTTACTGAGATAGTACTGGAGCCTTGATTTAAGCATGGGAAATACAGCTGGAACTGGAAATGCTTCTAAAACCACAGTGAGCTCCTGAAGTGTGCCTACTGTTTCTGTAAATTACATCTGCCTCGGAGATGTAACGCTATGCGCTCTGGGATTTATTTGGCCGGTTGTTTTTGTAATGCTAAAACTATAAGCAAAATAAAATATAAGGAATTGTAAAGGTCGACTGTGAGACAAAATCATTTCCTTTTCTTTCTCTCAGTCTCCTGGTTGAGGATTATCTCAATTAAGATAATTATTTTTCTAACATTTTGTTTGATTTCCAGAAAAAAAAAGCAGCAAGCATAGTCTTCCCAAGAAAAAAACTTTCTCTCAGAAAAAAAAAGAAAAGAAATAAAGAAAGGAAGTAAACCTTTTTCTTTTAAACCCAACAGCTGCAGCAAATACCTTAGAATGAGGCTTGCTCTTGGTATTTTTAAAGAAGGCGCTATCAATTTAAATTCCTCTCCTGTCATTCTGTAGTTAGTGCTCTCCTGTTTGCACAAGTTACTCTTTCGCTATTAGCGTGATGTGAATATTTCTGAAATGCCAGTCATTACCCTGAGCATCTTGACTGTGACAGTGGATACAGAACACAGAGTGATTTGATTAGGTTCCCTTTTAAAAATCTGATATAGGCAACCATTTTTATATTATCCCATAATGTGAAAACAAAATGAAAGCTTGAAATTAATAGGCTATGGAGAATGGCATCAGTTTGGTGAGAGGCAGGTTAGCACTGCAGTGTGCTATATTTAACCTTCAGACTCTCTGAATGAATAAGAGCAGGCTGACCACATACAGCAGGGCTTATTATCAGGCTGGTATTTATCAACAAGGCTCACAGCGTTAGGTACAACAGTTTATAATACATCAAAGGCTTAAGTTGGGTGAATGGATTAGCAAACGAGGTTATAGGAGAGAATTACTTGGAATCTTGCAGCAAGAGGGCAAAATAGCTCAGTGCATGTGCTGTCTCTCCTCCTCTACACTGTCCGGTTACGCTCCCTAGAGTGCCAGCAACAAAATACAACACATCTCACACACACATCCCAGGGGTGACAGAGGAGCATGCTGCTTTTTCCACAGAGAACACCTGGATAGAAAGTGATAGAGATTTGTCAAGATGCAGGAGAAGGCAGAGCATCCTAAAGGAGATTCTATTAATTTCTGTCAATACCATCCTAAAAGTATATCATGACAGTCATTACTGAACAGATACCATGACGTGAATCTGATTATATATATATATATGTATGTATGTATGTATGTATGTATGTATATAATAGAGCTATCTTAGACTAGTAAAAGTCATTCAGTGCTATGGTGCACATAACATGCATCTTGGAGGGCCACATGAAAAGTACAGTATCAATGGCAAAATAAAATCAACCGAAGTTGTACTAAAAGTATAACTTCCTAGGTCACTCCAGGAGGAGAGAGTACATCAAAGGCCAATGATGCAACATATAACCTTATACTAAATGCCTTCAAAATCTGTAGTTCATGGATGTAGCTTTGTCACCAATTACAAGATGGATACCATGAAATATGTCCCTTGTCAATGCTGGACCTAAGAATGATTAATAAAGACTATTCATCCCTGCTTTGTACCACTTAAATTTTTAGACCAAATCCATTTTTCTAGGGAACATACAGCTAAACATATTGATTAATTCAAGTTTTTTCCCTCAACCTCCTGACATGATAAACAAGGTTTGTCACTTTGAAAAATCTTTTCAATAAAAACAAAACACTCTGCTTATCAATTCTACAGAGTCAGAGACTCATGTTTGGTAACTGACCTCACAGAATCTTAAAATTATAGACTATCATAGCTGTGAAAGGATGCCTGAGAGCTGTCTGGTCCAACCTTCCCACTCAAAGTAGGTCTGACTTTGGCATAGATCAGGCTGTTTAGGGCCTTCACCAGCCAAGTTCTGACCATCTCCAGATGAATGAAGATACATAGCCTCTCTGAGCAATTTGTGCCAGTGATTTACCAATCCTGCTGTAAAGATCTTCTTTCCCAATATCAAATTGGAGTTTGCCTTAATAAATACAACTCATGTGTTGCCAAAACACCATGCACCTCCAAGGGGCTGGCTTCTCAATTTCCTCTGATCAGGTAGTGTTGATAGCAGTAAAGTCTCCCCTTTCACCTTCTCCAGCCTGAACAAGATCAGCTATCTCAGCCTCTCATCATACATCCTGTGCTGCAGCCCATGACTGGCTTGATGACCTTTGTTAGACTCACTCCAGTAGCTCTCTCTTCCATGGGGGAGCCCAGAACTGGACACAGCTCCAGATGTGGCCTCGCCAGGGGTGAGCAGAGGGGAAGGACCATCTCCCTCGATTGGCTGGCAATGCTTTTGCTCATACAAACTGGTACATTTTTGCCATATGGACAGTTTGCTGACTCCTGTTCAGTTTGATGTCCTTCAAACATCCTGTGGTGAAGCTGCTCTTCAGCCACTTGGCTCCAGCCTGTCCTGGAGTGTGGCATTAATCCAACTCGGGTGCAGGACTTTTCATTTTGCCTGTGTTGAACAACATGAGGTGCCTGTTTCTCTAGCCTGTCCAGGTCCTTCTGAATAGCAGCCCTGTTCTCCAGCATATTGTCTCATTCCCCTAGTTTGACATTCTATAAATTTATGCTTTCTGGTTGCAACCTCAACAACCTTGTTGCAGAAAGCAACCTCAGTCTGAGACTAGATCCTAAAAGGAACAACACTCATCCACCACAACTGAGCATCACCTGAAAAGATATTCCTGGCAGAAGAGTCTCTGTACAAACAGGGTGCATCCAGAAATTAATGAGGACATACGTGGACTTCAAATCTGATGCAATATGAGGACATAAGGACTTCAAATCTGATGCCATTGCCTGAAGATCACTCAAAACCTTCAGCTGCTATTGCAAGGAAACACAAGAAGACATACAGAAATAGCACTAGATGTTAAGCACTAAACACTGGACATCTCCTGTTGTTCTCTGGCCTCCTGAACAGCCATTCAGCAGGAGCTGAGAGCATCCTGTGTGCGTGCCCTGCAGGCTTGCAGGGTCTCTCAGGAGGGTTGTGCTGAGATCCTATTGAGGACTGTGATATGCAAGTGAACACCTGAGCATACCTCCAGAAGAGCAACATTTTGTGCATACTGATTTATCTCTCATTGTGCTTCTCTTTTCTTAAGATATATTTGAACAAATGCACTATCCTGACAAATTGCTATCAGCCACTCAGCATTAAAAGTAGTAGTTTTAAGGTGACAATCAGCACATTTTTTTTCCAAAAGAATTGAACAATCAAGATAATATAAAAAGAAAGTCATTTTTACTTAGAGAGTACATTTACAGGAAAGTGTTGGGGGGAGGCCTTAGAAATATTGAACACGAAGGTTAACAATACCCAGTTTTGCACTGCTGGCAGAATGTTAGTACTTAGAAAAAAATTAACATTATTCAGCATAACCATAGTGCAGTTGTGGCTCAATGAAACCAGGAAAGCCATGGAACAGGGAGATAATGCTGGTTTAATCTGTGACTAGCAGAGACTGAATTCCACTGAGAGCAAAAGCAGGAAAATGCTAATGTAATTACTTTCCTTTGGAACAATACAGTCTAAATGAAAAAGCATATCTTTATTTTCTGTAGCAGTTTGTGTACAGCAGTTAATAATATAGGAAAGCAAAATGTTTGGGCATTGGGAACATGCAGATTTTACTTATGATACAAGAGAAACCTTGCGGCAATCTCTTTTCTGTATATTGTGTTTTTCAAGCTGAGATCTGGATACGTGTACAATAGGATTTTGTGTCATTGCAGTTCAGACACTGATTTGTGGAAGGACTGTTATAATACTAAGGGTTTTAATGATGTATCCATTTCGTACCAAAGAAAGAGATGCTCTGGGAAGAATTTGTATTGTAGAAAGTCTTAAATTAACTATTTTAGCAAACTGTAAATAAGCTGTCATTATTTTCATATGTTTTAGAGGTCACAAGACTTCTAAAACCAACCTGGACCAGGTCCTGGTTGGCTGGATAGCACAACCTAAATCTGAACTGCATGCCCCCCAAAAAAGTGTCCTGAATTTTCAGGTTGATATTTAGTGTCTACTAAAAGATGAAGACTTGCAAAGTTTCTTATAAAAAAAAATCTGAGAGCATATCAGAATTCAGGAATTTCTTGAAATCAAGTGTACCAAGACTTGCTGATGGCAGTGACATGCTGAAACCCTGGCAGGATGCACATTGCTTGCCTGGTGCTGCTTTGGGGGACAGGAGTCACATCAGTGCTCTCAAAACAGAGATGCCCTAACTTTGTTGCTGTGAAAATGGTCAGCTTTGCCACAAAGCACCTTGAAAAGCCATGTTGATTTAAGTGCAGAATAGGACTTTTTTTCTCTGATTTAAAATATGTAAATATTTTTTTAGCTGCCCTAAGAGACAGATTTTTAAGGATATCTAGGTAACTGCAGCTGCAGGTTTTGCACATGTATTTAGATAACTAAAGATGGAAATAAGCACCTAATAAATTTTTTTAAAATAATTTTCCATTTCTTCAAGATCCTTAAGGAATTCTGTAAGATTTAAATAACTACATACTATTGAGAATTTCAGCAGATCCTTACATGTATCTTTTGCTGCCTAACTACATTTTTAGCCAATCTGTAAATGAGCTGGGAATCCTATTCCTGGCTTTCAAAATGAATTTTATTTACATGAAGATCCAGCTACTTGCATACATTTATGCCAGTCATTCATGCTGAAATCAAAGTAAAATCAACTCAAATTTGGCATCTACATGTTTTTAGGTTTATAGTTTTGAGTAGACAAGATTAATATACATGGGAATAAGAACAGACAAATACAAATCATTTAAATTTAAAAACATCTTTTCAGCAGAAAAAAAATCCAAAGCACCGATATTTTATCTTGCTGAGCTCTTCATGAAAACAAACAGCATAATTCACCTGTAAGAGTGCTGGGTTTGCAAGAAAATATTAACTGACTTCGCTAGCAGAACACAGCTTCCTGCTACTAAGTTACATACAAGATGTTGATACAGAAGGGTGTCTCATTTTATAAATTTAAGCAGCTATGGTCACATGCTTTTTTCTTTCAGCACAGCAAGAACAGAGCTATTCTGCACATCAAAGATTCATTTGCATGCAGTGCCTCATTATTTTACACCTGCAGAGGCCTCCAACATTTTGTTTACTGTATCAAAGAAAGATTCTGACCCTGAAAAAGCTTTTACTAGATCTGTAAAGAGAAACGTGCTCAGGCACACATTGCTTTGAAATAAAGGAGAAGTCCATGCTCCACCTTGAATATAAGCAGATAAAAGCCTTAGTTTTATTTGAAAAGTGCCAATAATAAGAAACTTTTAAGAAAAAAGAACACTTTTGTTTAAAGAATTAATAGATTAAGTCATGAGATGATACGTCATTCTTCCATTCATTGGAAAATGTTTTTAAATCTCAAAACAATTTTTAAGTCAAAAAGTAGTAATATAAGACTCGGGTGATAATTACCTTCAAATAATAGATCCACAGTCTTCTAAGAAAAGTAAAAACATCTTTTCTGTATCAGATAGTTATCATTATGTAATTCCTGCCAAGTTATACAGTGTAATGGATCCAGTGAGGTTATAGCCCCTTCTGGATCAAGACTCAGAGTAAGTAATAAAACCAGTTGATATACACATGAGTTATTTGTCAAACTAAATGCTTTTAAGAGCTTAGTATGAATGGGTTTAAAAGATTTCATCACAATGGCAAGTAATTTAAAACAGATTCTTTTTCTCAAAGTGATGGGGATGGGCTGCCCTTGCCCACAGCCCCAGCCCCTTCAGCACTCAAGGTGGGACCACAGTTGGCAGCCTTGGGAAGCACCTGGTGGACACCATTCAGGAACTGCCACTGACTGTGGATGGGGGCTTCCTGGGCTAATAAGCATGAAATTGGGCTGAAAGGGTGCAGAAAGTACCACAGAAACCCTCCCATGCACAAAAATGCATTTCTAGGAATAATGTCCTCAAGAATAGCGATCCTTGAGAGAAATATAGCAGCATTCCCTCTCCCTTTAACTTCTCTGTTCTTTCTGTGTGCGCCCTGTGGCTGTACTCCTCCTCTGAGAAAAAGATCCACTTCCCCCACAAAGATTTTCTAAAATGCAAATGCATCTCTGCACAAAACAGAGGCAAAGACAAGCTTCTCCAAGGCTTTTAATCCCTCGAAGCAATGGGGAGCCTGCCTGCTGCACAAAGCTTTTTACAGATTGAAACTTGCAGTGCACTGGAGCCTTAGCTGAAATGCAGGAGGCTTATTGTATCTTTTAAGGTAAAGTCCAATATTGAATTATAAAAGAAAAACTTTTACCCACTTGAAAATAATTGCTCTCAATTTATTTAAACTTACTATGCCTTTTATATACCAAAGTTTGAATTTTATCAATGGCATTTGAACACTTGTGTGTTTTCCTATATGATGAAATTCAGTGTTCCTTTTTTTTCCTTAAGATAGACAAGTATTGCAAGGATTATGTCAATGTTAGACCTAAATTCTGGTGTTCTGTGAGACAGACTAAGAGATTGAGCAGAGCATAAACAATTTAAGAAAAAGACATTGTATAATTATGCTCCAAAGCAACCAGAAGGAAAATCAGAAACATGAATCCACAGCCTCTCTATTCAATGTAATATTGAGCTGGAATGTAGACTGCCTGTGTTTTCTTTCAACCTGAATGATCCTGATATTCTATGATTATGGGAAGAAATGGGGCTTGAATATTGTGGCATAATCTTCATGCTATCATGACAGATGCTTTGGCCCAGGGCTGCCCCAAGTCAAAGCAGGTAGAGGATATGACCTTTCTGTATGGAGGGACCCTGTGGGAAATGTCAGGTGGCTTTCCATTAGCACACCTCTCTGTTTCATGGCTTTTTGGTGATTTATCCTTTTTGCAGTATTCTGCCATATTGCTGCTACGGCTGGTGATCCACAAACCAAGCCGCCAGCTGTCTGAACATCTCAGGTGACACTGAGAGTAGAGGTCAGCTACGACGTGCATGTTTACCCAGTGTACCCATCTCAGAGGCAGTGCATATGCTTGGCTCACATGCACAGTACATGGGAAGGGCCAATGACTTCATGAGAAGTCTCAGTTTGCTGCTGCATAAGATGAATTCTGGTTCCTCATGACTCCCAGTATGTTTCTTAACCATCCTGAGGCAAACATCCCTGGGCTGAACTGCCACACTAGGCACACAGGCTCCATGTATTTTCTGTTCAGTGGTGACATTTTAGGTTGTCTCGGTGAGGCTTAAAGAGAATCTACAGAAATCCATATAGGAAGAACCACGGAAAGGCTCAGTGGGCTGCTAAGTGAAGACCATAAGTATTGGTCTTCATTTAAAGTTTGAACTTCCTCCAGGCAGAAGCCTTGAGCTCTCCTGTTCCTGTCCCAGAGCAGAGCGTAAGAGCTGGTGGATAATCCAGGCCTGAGAACAGTTTCAGATCCCCATTTAAATAATGTAATGATGTAAGCCAAGATGGAGAATGGACAGGAATCTGACTCCTTCTACACCATGACTGTGGCTTGCTTCCAAGGATGGTACTTACTTTCAGCATGGCGAGGCTTGCGTTCATATTGTGTGGGAAGGGAACTACTGAAGGTAGACTGTACCATTCTGATGTGCAGCTGCAGGATCCCCAAAGTACTGCCTGTGCCACATGCTTCCCCTCACCAGGCCAATTTCCCACATGGATGGTCATTCCAATCAGCAAAACTTGAATGGCGTTTGTACCCCTCAGGCAGTTGGCTGTTTCCAGAGGTGCCCAAGAGAGTTCTTGCCACCACAAGCCACCCATCTTCCATCAACAGTAAATCCTGGCATGTTTGATTTCCCCCTTGAGAGAGAGAAATGGTGATTTTTAAGATGCTTTCCGAGTTCTGACTCTGGAATCATAGAATTGTTCGGCTTGGAAGGGACCTTTAGAGATCATCTAGTCCAACTCCGCTACCCACACAGGGTCACCTAGAGCATGTGGCACAGGATTGTGTCCAACTGGGTTTTGAAGATCTCCTGAGAAGGAGATTCCGCAATGTCTCTTGACAACCTGTTCCAGTCACGCTCACTGCCAAGAAATTTTTCCTTAAGTTCCTGTGGTACTTTTGGTGCTTCAGTTTGTGGCCATTTCTTCTTGTCCTATCCATTGAAAAGAGGCTGAAGGGCTCTTCCTCTAGGGCGACCTGCTGGATTTGTACTTCTATTTGTACTTCTATTCTTGGGTTAAATGCTATGTACAGTGTGTGAGGGCATGCAAAAGAGAAAGGCTTGCTGGATTAATCTTGAACAACCAGTCTAAGTGAAGGGGCCAGGATGTGGTGCTGTCCCACATACATTGCAATTGGAGCAGTCCAACTACCAAACTACTCACAGGTTTTATCTACCTGTTTCTCCTATTCCCAAAGAGATTTTTGGAGAAACTTAGCATGTAAGTCATGGTCAGTTAGGAGAACGGTTTCCTGGAGTGAAATGGGGAGCTGTGAAAACTGAAGTTGTAAATGCAGACAGCGACTGCAACACTGATGCAAATTTTACAATAAGTGAAATATTTTATTTTGAAATTTGGGAAAATTTTTCTGAATAGAAACTCTGTTAGAAATCTGGTTTAACTTCTGTTTGAAGGCTCTCTGATTTCTATCTTGTTGCTCAGACCAGTTACTCTCACATTAAGTAACCTGAATCATGCCTCTGACTAGAGGTTAGCTAAAGCCAGCGTTTATATAAAACAATACATGTGGATTCCACCAAGATTCTAGCAGAGCATGGATAACAATAGATCCTCTTTTCCTTCCCTTTATTCAGCTGAAGCTTCAACCTAGGGCTAAACAACTCTACAAAATTACTTCTGGAAGAATTTAATTTCCCTGTTCACTAGTTTTACTTGTACTAATTAAAAGGAAATTCTCAGTCACATCTTACTTGGCTGGGAAAAAATACTTTAGCATACAATCTTTCTGAATAAAATACCTTTTTTGTTTTCAGTAAGTTCTTCCTCCAAGAACATCAGCTAATTTATCTGATTTTGCACATTTAATGATCCCATCCCATTAGTACACAGGTATCAGTCAGAAAACTAAAATCCATAACAAATGCTATTTCCTTTACCTGACCTTGGCTGGCTTATATGTCCCAAGAAAATATTGAAATTTGACTGTATGGGAATGCTTGTTTGAGAAAGTTGGTCCTTTTTTTCTTGCCTTGAAAATGGCCTCTCTGAATTGCATTTTCATTTCTGATTGCTGAGCATTCCATAGTCACAGACCACACATTATAGGTGCTCTTCCTTCTAGTCAGTCTCAAGAATCGTACTAAAGGAAGAAAGGGTCTTACAGGGAATTTAGACCTGAAAGAGGCCAGTGCTGGATTCTGGTGCCCAGTTTGACATACTTATTTCTGGCTGTCCCAGTCTTCAGGACCTCCATTACATGAGAAAGAAGTAGCCATCTTTGCATGACCTGCTCTTAAATCAAATATTGCAGTAGCTCAGATAGATAGGCTATATTTTTTCCATTTTTAAAAAATTAAAATTTACAGTACAAGAGTACATTTTTCACAATAAATTCTCAAACACAACACAGTATCTGGCTAGCACTCTGTACAGTTCCTTCAGACTTAACTAAACACAACTAGACTTGCAGCTGCTATAGAAGAGCTTAGTGGTGGGTCTGGCAGTCAGCTATCCTTGCAAGAACTGCTTAACTCAGATTGTAAACACATGCTGCCTTTGAGATGCAGACTGAAATCTTATCTACATCCTAGAGAGATGCAGTTAGTTTTTTACCATTAACATAGTCACTGAACAAAATCTTGTATTTCTACTCCAACAATATGCTTTTGTAAGATTGTGCTCATGTCATGGTCTGATCCATAGGCCTGGCTAGATTCCTTCTACTAAAGCTCTCTCTCAAGATGGCAAAAATCAGTAGATTTCATAATTTGTGTCCCTGCATTCTCTGTTGTTTTAATCATTCAGTTTCCAAAACTGGGAACCTGTCTTAACAACTTTTCTTGGAGACTTTTCTGGTCATCTAACCTCTGGCAGAAGACTAAATGATTCGTGTGTGTTCAGAGGTATTTCAAAATAGGTCCACAAATGTGTGTTCAAGGTATCTATGCCCTGAGCTAAAGGTGGTTCTGTACTGAGCAGGCTGTGGTTGCTGTCAGATTCTGTGACTTTACTCATGCTGCCAAACAGCTATTATCATCATCTTGAGCTGACAGGTGATCTTTTATTATGGCAGCATGTTCAACATGTAGAAAGAAAGCTTTTGAAGTTAAATAACTGGGGTGCTTGTTAAAGATGTATGTTTTACTGTGAGAACCTTTCTTCCCTCTAAGACAACATTGTCAGATTCTTTGAATACTTATTACTCAATAGTAATTGAATAATTATCATCAAATATTGTGGAAACTATTGATTAAAGAAAATTACTACTTTTTAACATATAATCTAGAACTCAGCACAGCAAAAATAATTTAATAATTACAAATTGATGGTAATAATACAATAAGCAATATTGTATAATACCATAAGCAAAGCAATAAGAGGTAATATACATTGCATCCATTCTCTAGTAGATATTGACCACACCGATTATCATATTGAAATTCTGTTGTGTGTGTAATACACCAGCCTGCAGTAGTTTCCAAGACAAGTATAGCTGAATAATCCAAGCTGACACCTGTCTGGGTGCACTATCACAACACGTTCCTTAAATTCCTAGATGCTGGTCTGAGATGTTTATTCACATCCCCGAGCACTGAATGAACAATTCCCTCCCAGGACAGGTGTCCACTAGCAAAATGGCATGCCTCATTTGGCCTTAAGCATGGGTGACAGCTAATAAAAGCATGTGAGCATGTGTTATGCATATATGCCATAAGGTATAACGCTCTTTGCTCCAAACAGAAATATTTCCTTTTGAGCCGGTTATTGTGAGTGCTAGGGAGTGTATCAGCATGAACAGTTATGTCCGTAACATCAGTGTCCAGGCTGGAAAAAAGAAAATATTGCAGAGCACTGTTCACAAATAAAATTTCAGAGATTATTCAGTTTCTGCCATCTATTGGCAATAGAAGCCATGGAAGGCCAGTTCACAGACCCTCGCTGCTTCAGGCCAGCTGCTGCCATCGCCGCAGCCTATGGAATGGAGCTGGAACAGACAAGTGACACTGACAGCAGCCGATCCCGCCGTGCGGCACAACCACATAGTCCAGGAAGCAGTCAGGTTTCTCTGGGTTACTTCTTGAAATAGAGCACCTACCGTTGGAGGTGGTGAACCATCAGACAGATTTCAGCCTTTGTATCCAATTTCTTTCCAAATGCCATAAAAAGAGATGTGCACACTTCTTCTAATGTGCTCCCCAATAAGAAAGATACATTTGGTTTTAAAACTTTTATATGGCACTGTGTTTCACTAAGTAGATCATAAAATTTTCAATTACTTGAGAGAAGGAGAGATGAAGTGCCGTCATGCCTACTGAGAACTGGCACAAATGTGTCTCAGGAGCACACTTTTAAGTTACGTTGTTGCTTTGTGTCTCCTGAAAAGCAGCTTTTCTAGCTCAGAAAAGCTCCAGCAGTGGACATTGATTTCAGCTGTGTTTCTGATAGAGCTAATTGTGATGAAAATGTCACAGTTTATCCCCATTGCTTCCAAAATGGCAGAGCTCCTGTTAGATAAGTTTTTCATTTCAAAGCAAAGGACTATGTTTGTCTGAAGCAGTGCAATATTTTCTCCCCAGCTGGCCAAATTAACACACCTGGGAGATTCCTTATCTGACATTCTCTGACAGAAAAGACTGATTATTACTGTAGAGCACAAGATCAGTAAGAATAGAAAAATATAAGCAAATGTATTTCACAGCAAGAAGCTGGTTTCTGCTTCTGGACATCCAGGTTAACAGTCTCTGTCTCTCTGTTGTCAGATTTTCAAATAATCCCCATCAGGCTTTCCCAACACATGCCATAAAAATTGTGAAGAAGTCCCCTTAACCTCTCACAAGCATCCTCAGCATCTACTTTCCTTAATCTTTCTATAGATGGATGGCTATAAAAAATACATTGACCCAGTCTACGAAATGTATATGATGATAATATTGCTTTACAGCTTCATCATGCTCCTTATATATGCAACATCATTTCACATGGCTTTTGCCTGCACAGATCATCAAAGCTGGGTTTTCTGGGTTTGCAAAGCAAATTATCTCACATAGACTTGCCAGATGATAACTTAATATCAGGGCATTGCAGCTTGTATGGGTGATAAAGTTATCAAGAGGCAGTTGATGACTGCCTCCTCTAGCAGGAACTGACAAGCATATAAGGGCCAGTGTTTCATGATGTAGTGCTCTTGAGCATATTGTGGGCCTTAATGCTTGAGCTGTCTCAGCTGCAGTCTTTTCCTTGGCATCCTTTATGCTTCTCAATCCTTCCCTCTTCCTTTCTTGCTATTTTTGGTTTCCTGTTCCTTGGCCTAGCTTCCAGACGTGGTCCATTGCTGCACATCTCGACACCCTGACCTCAACCTGACACTCTAGACAGTGGCTCAGTCCCATACCCAGCTGCACAGGTCCAGGTTGTTACAGCACAACCTGCTACCTCTCTGGTCCTTCTGGCAACATACAGCAAATAATACATAGTTTACATACACGGGAGGTGGACAGGACTCATACATGCAATTAACCATACAGCTGCAGAGACTACCTTGTTGTTATGAAATTCCTCCCCGCAGGAGTCTTTAACAGGGGTTGAAGAATTGAAAAGATCCTAAGAACTTTTGCAAATGACACTAGCTTTGCTGTTCAGCTGGTGACATCCAGTGTACTGTCAGTGTTTGGTGAAACACTGGAGGATAAATTATAGAAAAAGGGTGGGTAAAGCAATACACTACACCAAGGCAACACAGTCCAGGCAGTGTGACAGTTCCTGCCAAACAAAACCTAAGGGTTGAAATCATGGTCCCATTGGCACTGGTGGCAAACCTCCTGTTAAGTGTCCAAGGTATAAGCCTCTCAGTGCTATCTTTAGAAGATATTTATAATTAAATCAGCTTTACTCAGCTTAATTTAGCAAAAGAAATACAGTAAGATCTAGCTTCTCTTCCTGAGAGAGTGTACAGATACACACATGTGTTCCTCCACTGAAAATGAGACAGAAACCAGGCCAGAAGTGTGTTTTGCTTAGAGCATGGAAAATATAACTACCAGTGTTGTGATTTGGAAGACTTTCAAAATCGTCCTCTTAGCTGGAGGCAGATGCCACAAGCCACAGAGTTTAACAAAACAGCCCTGACCCAAGGTTTAAAGCGCTAAACTGCACACTTGAGGACAGATTAGTAAAAACAGATGGGCAAAATACAAAGCTGCACAGACTAATTGGGCGCCCTGTTGGTGAAGGCTTCCTGTAATCAGGGGAATTTTGAATGACATATGTTTATCTTTTTCCCCTCCTTGGGATACTATTTCATTACACACAGTAATCAGGCACCTGGCCGTCTGATTTCTGGGCTGAAAATCCTTACTAGGATTTCCACCTGCTGCGTGCAAGCTTTCCTATCGGTAAAACATAGATGTTCTGCCCTGGCCACTCCCTGGGGCTAGAGAGAGGACCGGCTGTCTGGAAATCGTTGTGATTAGAGTTATTAGCACTTGGGAGGCATCTCTGCCCCAGCTGAGAAAGGCAGTTGGAAGTCACTTTTTAGTTGGGGAGGAAAAGTAGAACAGGAATAGGACGAAAGTGTGCAGAACACATCACACACAATCTAGCTAAGGACGCAGCAGCAGTGAGCAATGAGATTCCTAGGATTTCAGCTACCTCCTGGTTGAAGATGCAGATCCAACCTGGTACCCTAATGCAGTGAAGGCATCCAGCCGCTGTTCCAGATAGCCACTGCCCTGAGCCAAACCCCCATAGAAATCCACATACAGGTGACAGCGCTCTTCTTCCAAGCAGGCTTGGGCCACTGAAACCTGGGGGTGAAGTTGAATGGCCTCTTAGTGAGAGACCTTCTTGCTTTTAGCTCAGGGCCAGAGAATCTTTGAAGGATATTTTCAAAACTCAGTGGTGATTTTGGCTGCCTCAATGTCTGAGGCACTTTAGAGAGCATTTCTCTGCTTCTCTAGCACAACCTCCTATCATGTACCTGATTGCCTGGTCTCATTTGAAGTACAAGGCAAGTCCTTTTATGGCCTTGATCAGCTCCTTCTATCCTTCCTACATCTGCACACACTGTTCACTAGGCCTGATGGACAGCAAGCCCCTGCTTCCTGCCCAGAGATGCGCCACAACCAGAGCAAAGCAGGTCTTATTGCACATCCAGGGCTCATGAATGAAGCTGGCTCTGGACATAAATGCTAAGCAAAACTCAGTGCTAGCTGAGTAATTGGAGACAGCTACTGAGTAATCATGCTCCTACCTGTATAAACTAGAATCAGAAGTGAGTTATTCATTCAGTGGAAATAAATGGATTTTTCCAGCTGGTGTGGCTGACGTGTACTGTGTATATCACGTTTATATATCTTCCTTCCACCAACCAGTTCCCTTTTCAATAATCAACCTCTATAGCTCTAACAATTCTACTGACTGGAAAGAAATGTGTGTTCATAACATGCACCAAGAGATAAATCCTGATACAGTACTGGGAACACATTCTGTGCATTACATGTGCCAAAGGAATAGGATTTATTCAGGTCGTTTATGCTCCACTGGAGTGGAAAAAGAGAAAAAAATAAGCCTTGCTGTAATGAATTAGAGTCCTTGAGTCCTGTAGTCCCTGTGCATCGGCTAACAGGAACTGTCATCCATCAGGAGAACAAGGGGTGGCTTTGTAGGCCAGAAGGTCTGTTCTAGACCTGAGGATGTACCTGCAGCCATGTGTATACATCACCTGCTTGACACCTGGACCCATGATCCTTCTCCAGCCTTGCTTATCCATTCAGCAGCTTCTCATGCTTCCATGTCGAGGATTCTTGCCATGCTTTCTGCATGCACAGCAGCACCTCCTGCAGCCTGTCATGCTCTGTCCCACATGAAAGTCCTCTCTGGACAGGCTGCTCAGAGTGAGTTCTGTTTTCCACAAGTTATTGCTCATAATGCAAAAATGCCTAGACACCACTGTGACCATCATCCCATTTGTCTGTGCAGAAACAGAACCACAAAGGTTTGTGATCTAAATACAGCAACGGCGAGAGAAAAGGCAGAAGAAGGGGAGCACAGCAGGCCTGGGCTACCACTGAGGCCAAAGCTGCCTTCAAAGATGCTGGGCTACATTCATTTCTTTGTGCAAAGGAAGAAAGACTTAAATTATAAACTTCTGGGAGTCTCTGCCTCCTCCTCTGTCCATCCTCAGTGCTGTGTGCAGTCAGGGCAGTGAACACCCCTTCCCGATGTGACAAAAACAACTGGCACACTGTGACCGATGCTGCAACTGAGGGATAATGTGGTAGACATGAAATATCCCACTGATATTTCACAGCTGTTCTAAATAAACAGTGGATCTATCTATATACCCTTAGTCATCAATGGAAATTCATAACACAATTTATTGGCACTGGGGCAGTGGCAGGGGTAGAGGGAGAAGAACAGAGCAGGAAACAAGAGGCCAAATTTGTGTATTTGAGTTTCACAACTAAACAGAATCAACCCACCAGATCGTCACTGGCTCCCTATCCCCAAACAGGGGCTCCCAGCAGCAGGTTCATCTCAACTCTTACTGGAATAGCATCGGTGGGTCTCTTAACGCTCACCAGCATGTGGCCCCCTGGGAAACACAGAACGAGGCTAAGTACATTAAGGAATTTTAATGGAATGCAGAAATACAGATGTGGAATTTCTTTCATGGCTCTCCTGTGGGTCAGGGGTATGTATGAGTTCAGGAGTTCTGTAGTGTTTGAAGGCAAGAATTAAATGCATTTACCCATATTGATATCAGTGTACTAGAGTAAGTGCAGATCCAAAAGGATGTAATTTTTAGCCTTTTATTTTGGAGATATTTTAGATAGGTGTTTACACTTTCTTACTAAAAAACAAAACAAAACCAGAAACATGCAGACTCCTGGAACAATGCATTTCAAAAAATTCCAAGCTTCTTCAAGGAAGTCATCAATCATGCATTTGCCATTTGAGCTATCTACTCTACATGCGTATCTAAACAGGAAGGAAGGAACAGGAATTATTACACTGTGATTAAAGCAATCTCCCTGGGAATCCACAGTGCCTTTGGAAGAGTGACAGAAATTGTTGCATAGTTCCCTGGCATCTAGGAGCAGCAAGCTTCCCTGGTCTTTGTAGGCTGCAGCACTTGACACGCACATATTTATAACAGAGTTCCCAAGTCATTACAGCATAAGAACCCGCAGGGGGAAGAGGGTTACATAGATCACACTTCACTGGGTACAGGGAATTTTAAAATCCTTCCACTGCCAAGGCTTAGTCTGGCTTATTCCCCGTCATGTCATCCACGCCACTGGTCTGGCCAAGAGAAATGAACAGGAAATATAGGGGTGTGCAGAGGTGAATGGGACAGAGATCTGTAATTAGTTGCCTTTTCTTTGTCATTTACTCTAGAGGACGGAAGAGAAAATAAAAATCTGAAAATTGTGTTCTATGAGAAAAGGCAGCAGAATATGCAGGGGACTGGGTGGAAGAAGATTGGAGGCACCAAGTTGTCAACAAAAGCAGGGTGTAAATACAGTAGCACAGGACCTGGAGTGATCTGGTGACTGAATCTAGTCCAATACTGTCCCTGGGGGCTGTCTAAGATCATCCCAACCCTAAAATGATAATCTTAAAATGCATTAGGATTTTCTGCTCCTGTTGGAACGGAAGGCTGTTCCAGAGACCCCCTATTCTTACGGTTAGAAACCTTCTACTCTTCTGTTTGATTTAAATCACTAATTCCTATGTCATTATTCCCACTATTATATATCCTTTTCTTCTACTTCTCCATAGTCTGAAGTCAAAGAAGTCAGTCTGAAGATCAGCTTTTGAAGCAACCAACTACAAAGTTTGCTCAAACTTTCCCTTTCATGACTACTGCCTTTAGTAATTTCCTAGCCCATCTTAGTTTTCTAAATAATGTCCACATTTTCCTATTTAACTAATCTTTGTGTATGAGCTGGTGAAGCAAATCTTTCACATAAACCCAGACAGATGTGACATACCATATTTCTTCTGTCTGAAATAATTTTTCTTTTAGGAAAGTAATAACTTAGTTTGGCATCTTATATTATTGCAAGTTATATCTTACCCCATTTTCTCTTTACCTCCCTGTGCTCAGTCTCTTTTTTTTTTTTTTTTTCTTTTTTAATCTTGTGTGCTGCTGATGTGAAATTGATAGAGTTGCTTAGGTTTTTGCTAAGATAAGTCCTTACCTTTTGCTTAAAAGTAAGTAAGTGCCATATATGGGTTTTCACTTTCCAGGAAGATAACTGGAAGCAAAATAATGTACAAGGAAGAGAGATGAACATAATGCAATATAAAGCTTTAGGGCTGGAAATACAATATTGATAGTGTTTCACAGATAGATATATGGCATATATATAGATATATGTATGTTTAAGTATATATGATTTATATATGGACACGTACAAATATATTCACTCTATAACCAATGATTTTAGAGACATAACTAGGAAAATTGTTTAGAATCCCAGGTTATTTGAAATGTTTTCTTTCTAAAGAGAATTAGAAACACAGAAGTCTGCATAAATATGAAAAAGGCTAACTGCATTGCACATTTACCTCTAAAAGAACAAGCATATTATCAAAATAGATAAATGATGAAAATAATTAGAGTAGATGTTCTGAATATTTGTGACTGTCCTGATACTTGCTTTGGGGAAATCATTAGGTACCTGGAGACAGGGTACAGCAGTGGCTCCAATAAATCCAACAGAATCCATTTGCACTGGTGAATTTAATAACAGGATCAATCGGGAAACACTGTAGTTTCTCTTCTGCCTTATTCTCTATGCATATATTACCTATACAGATTACTTCAGCAACAGGAGACTAACACTCCTAATCAGGATAACATATTAAATATCCTTGATGCTTCTGTGGGAAAAAAAAATGACAAACGTAATTGTCCAGAGCAGAATATATTTTCATAACAATGAAATCTCAAAATCAGACTCCTGTTCATTTTAGCAATAGAAAAATTAACATATCTCCAGATATTTGGGGTCAGTGGGGATACCATCATAACCTTCTGAATCTGCAAGAGCCATTTCAAGCTGTATTGTTTTGTGATGACTCTCTCACTGCAATGTGACAAAATGGCATGGTTTTCCATTTAGACCAGTAGATGGGGATTAATCAAGCTGTTATTCTTGCTCTTGTATACCACCAGTGGAGGCTTTTAACTAACCAGCTGAGAAACTTATGAGTATGGAAATTTTTTTTTGCATATTCATTAAGAGAGTTGTTGTCCCTTAGCAGAACAATCTACAATCTTAGCAGAACAATCTATGATTCTACAAAAGAGCAGAAAACCAAAACTTCCAATTGGGTCAGACGACTGGCCTGGTTACAAGTGAATTAAATCTCTGGAAATGAGAATGAGATTTTGGGTACCCTGAAATTCTGGAATAGTCTGTAAATAAGAGGGGATTTTCCTTGGAGACAAAATCTCTGCAGTATATAAAGGGACAAAAAGAAGCACACTCTATTTTCTCCTGAAGGCAGAAAATAAATAGGTAAAAATAAAATGATCTACTGTGCACTCACCTCAGCTGAGACAGGAGACACCATTACCACTACATCCAGGGGAAAAGAAAATATTGTCTTTACAAGCTCAAGGTATAAAAAAAAAAAAAAAAAAAACATAAATTGTTGCTGGGAATTTGAGTAGGGTTTGGGGGAAGAAGGGGAGGAATCCAGGGCTCTGAAGGAAACAGCCTGGTAGATGAAAGGACTGGTCTTATAAAACTAGTCACCAGAGCTAGTTTCCTCCACAGTCACCTATGAAACAGTCATCCGCAGAGTACAGATCAAACCTTCACAAAGTGGCACGTCTGAAACACACCAGGTGAGCTAGCCCCTGGATGACACTGTGTGTCTCCATCCCTGCTTCCTCCAGGCACATGGGGAAGCCTGATTTGGAGACCTCTAAAACAAGCTGAGAAAAAAAAAAAAAAAGGGGGGGGGGGGAAAAATCACTTTATCTTTAAATCTAAAAGTCAGCCTTGAGATCCTCAGTCAAATGGAGTTCTTGTGGTCTTTTTGGAGCCTCTTCCTATACACTTTAAAGTCATGCTCTCACAGGTCCTACAGGAGCACAATGTTCCCTGGGTGAAGTAGAGGATGAGTTGTTTGGTACTGCAGAAATGGATGTCGTGGGCCAAATTCTGCACTGAACCTTAGTCTGCAGAAGATCACCAAATTCAGACATAATTTATGACTAGGACAAACATAGGGCATTGGTAGGTTTATATTCTTATAAGTTCTGTCTTTGGGATTGGATTGGGCCTTTCGAGTTTGTTTCTTCACTGTCAAAAGCTGGAGGAGTATAATTTTCAGAAATGTTTAATGACTGTTTAATAACAGCTGCATAAAATATTTCTGATGTTATTTTAATATGGTAAGATTGTTCAATGCTAGAGTATTTTGTAGTTATAGAAAATTAACCCTTCTTTTTCAGACTGCCCTCAAAGCAAACCCTGGCAAAGTGGCATGACCTTCTCCTAGCTAAAAGTCCAGCCTGGGTACAAGCCACCAAAAGCAGAGGGAGATGTGTTGCTTGGTCATAGCCACAGGAGATCTCTGAAGAAAAACTTGTGCTTCTAAAAAGATTTATGGTTTAATGACATTTGCAAATGTTCAGGTGAAGACAAGATATGGGTAAGTACTGGTAAGACAAGATATGGGTAAGATATGGGTAAGATATGGGTAAGTATGGGTAAGAATTTACCTCCTTGGCTCCCTGCAGAGCCCAGAGCCCAGGACACCTATTGCTGGAGTGTTTGGCCTTTCTTTGAAACAGAAGTTGCAGCTCAGTGCCAAAGTAGGATATGAAACTCTCCAAGGGAAGGAGTCCCACACAACTACGCTTTTCCACTCTCAGCTGCACAAAACCTTTCTCCTGTGAGCATTCAAGGCAAGGCAGGCAGTCCCGCACAGCTGATGCCACTAATATTATCCTGCTGGATTTATGAGTTGGTCAGATGTGCACAGGGCTCCCATGTTATGTCTGACAGGATTGCTGCTGTCTTTTCCCACTCTGTCTTTATTTCCCACTCTGTCCCACTCTGTGCTTTATTTTTGATGGGAGAGCTGGATCCTGCAAGCACATGTGTGTGAGAATCACTTTGCCCTGTGCAAGACGTGCACTAAGTTCAGCCAGACTGCTCATGTGAACAGAGTTGCTGAGTTGCTTGTGAAGTCATGGTGATATAGGTACTTCTTCAGGGCTGGGAGTGTCCAGATTAGACAATCCCATTCTTTCTTTTAGCCTGATATCACTCACCATCAGTAACTGAAGACAGCTGGTGACAGCTTCCTGCCCATAAGCTTAGAAAGGCCAGGTACCTCCACTGGCCAAGTTTTCCATTCTATGCAATGCATACTGTGCAGGTCTACATTTGCTTAGTAGCTAGACACAAAGGCACATACTAATAATCCTAGAAGTCCCTAATCCTAAACAGAGCTACCAGAAGGACCCATATGCTAACATGTTTGTGTCCTTGGGTGAAGGAAGGGAATTCACTAAAGCAATTCCCTGTCAGCTGAAACATGTTAAGTGGGTGTCCCTATACAAATATGTATAAAGGAAGATAAAATTTACTTGAGTTTTCTGACCACTGCAAAACAGTTTCTGATAAGCAAATTTTCAACCCAGTTGACTGGGATTCTTAGTGTCTGTAATTTATTGCTGGTTTCAACAGCTGCTGCCCTTCTTATGATCAGGTTCCTGTGAACTGGGTAAGCAGAATAGCACTCATAGCAGTTTGCATTCCTAATGGGCGTTGAAGTAATCCTTGATCTTGTTACATTTCCATTTTTAACTGAATTAGTGAGCCTGTTAATATGTGCAGCAATTAGACCTTTCCTTGTAAACAGAGATGGTTCCAGGAGAAATCTTTTTTTAATATATGCATCCTCATCACCTTCAGGGAACCATCTTCTCTATAATAATTATATGTGTATTTAAATTCCATTTTGAAAGAGCTTCACAAACCTGACACATTTGAAACACACTTAGCTCCAAGAAGAAAGCACCCTTAAAATTAAGACCACTGCAGAGTATTGATAGAGAAGAAAATCCTATCAGAGTCTCAAGGAATCAGATCCGTTCTTACAAGAATTGTTAAAATATTGTTATATCTGTTTGGAACTGACTTTTTCTAAGGCTGTCTACACAGGATCATTCCATGGCAACCTGGAGATTTCAGCTAAGCTATTCCAATTGCCTTTAAAAAGGAAAAAAAAAAAAGAATGTCTCTTTACACTTATAGCACTTACAATAAATTTGAGCTTAACTACAAATTCACTATTAAATTGATTAAGTTTTTTACGTTAGAAAAATTCAAAAATCCTAATCCTTGGATAAAGGAGTTCTTTGTACATTGTGTTTTTTAGTACAAGTTATATCAATTCTATAGAATTTACTTGTATTGTTCTTTTTAACTGAGGTTAGTGTTTGAAGTGGCTGATGCAATTCATGTACTTCAGATTTCTTCCTTGCTGTGTGGCAGGAAACAACTGGATGACAAATTTCTCCTTCCTGGAGACAGAGAAGAAGGCCAGTCATCTGCATAGGAAGGATTTTTTTTTAATTATAGATTTTAACATCAGGACCTTGATATATCATCCTTTTCTAATAGTTGTCTGACAGCTTGCACTTACTGAACGTTACAAGACAATACCAAAACAAGTATGACTCCAGTTCTCTGAACTGCATCTAAACTAGTATGAGAAACACCATTCAAATACAATGACAAAGAAGGGTCTTTGCTGCCTGAAGGGATACAAGAATGCAAGCTGAACACACGCTTATTAAAAGTCCCCTTTTCCTCGTCATGCTTCTGAAAATGCCAAAGAAAATGCTTATTTGTTCAGGAAAGTTCCCCAAAGGGGAAAAGGTGCCAAAGCCCAATGAGATCCCCAGAGTGATGAGTAGTTGCAGTCTACAGATGCCAAAAATGAATTTGCCATCAGGAAGTCACAGTCTACATTGCTCTTGCATCTTTTAGAGATGTACTGTTATAACTCATTTTAGTGGCTAAGTCTCAGAAGGTTTGTACAGGTGGATAGGAGGGAAACCTCCAAGACCAGTCAGGGAATATAATCAAACACTTCAGTCACAGTTAGCCAAAGAGACCATAAAAAGTGGTGAAACTGCTTTACCCATCAGCAGATAATTATCTCCAATGATCTTCATGCAATTTGTGTAAGTTTACTGTATTGGAATCCCCTTCTTTCTTTAATGAATTTGAATGAAATAAAATACTGGCCAACACCGATTCTCACAAAGTATGACAGAAAAGGGATAGGTCAATATTAGGCAGGCAGCATGACCTATTGCTTCCTCAGCAAAGCAGACAAAAACTGAGAGTGCGCAGATATTTCTGCATCATCCCAGCCTAGTTTTTATTCCCATATTTAGAAGTTTGAGAAATTCATGTGATGAGATCATGAATTTTGGTCTGTTATGCAGAATAGCAAGACATGATAGTGGCTTTGAGTGTCTTTGCAGATACAGGCATCAGAGTTCTGCCCAGAGCAGCAAGTGAATGAGGGGAGGAGGTGGCTTCCCCACAGCAAGCAAGACAGGCATACCTCTTCCTGCATGGAGTTTAGTACTGAGATCCCACATAGGCATGGGTCCTTTCTTCCATCATAGACACTGAAAAAGACTGCCTGATCTCCTGTGTAGACACACGGAAGGATCATGTTAGGCAAAATCTTTCTAGCAACTACAAACACAGGGCATAAGATCTGCATCCATCCAGAATCATCAGGCATACAGAGTGTATACCCCATGAGAGATGGTTGCTCCACCATTGCTGTCTCATGGTTGTGAGACATGCACAGCAACACCCTTCAGGATATCTTGTTGAAAAGTTATTTGGGAGACAGCCCTTCCAGGTGTGTTTATACAAGAGACACACGGCTGTTTTCAAGGGAGTCTGAGTGGGATTTATTTATTCATTCACATAGTTATCAAGAGGATGAGTAGGTAGCTCCTGCATCAAGCCAAGGCTTGTCCTGTCACATTGTCTAAATCAAAGCACAACTCCTAAAACTGCCTTACTTCTATAACCTTAGTGGGCCCTTGTTGGCTTTGACAGACAAAGTGGACATGACACCAGATGCCAAGGATTTGCTTGTCATCTCCATTGTAGCTTCACTTTGGGATGCTTGCTGGGCTACAGAAATCTGTCACAGTCTAATCTGCTTGGGATGTCAGGGAAGAGGGAGCTGAAGCCTTGATGTATGAATCTTCTATGCTGATAACTCTGCTGAGCTTTGATGAATGCATAAAGAGTTGGCAGATGAGTGGAGTTTTTGATTAACTGCGCTTGTCTATGCACACTTAAGCTTCAGTGAGATTGTATATTGTCAGCCTGCTGTCTCCTGTGTGCTGAATTCTCATTTAAGTTTTTGTATTTAACTGGAAATTCTGATTTCCCTTTCACTATCATGCCTAAAATGAAGTTCAAATCAGACATAATTTACAGTATTATAAAGACTGTGTAATATTTTCTGTCTGTGTAAGTAGCATTGAGATAGAATTACCTTTAATATTTATAACTTCCTGTATTCACATTTGCATTAATGCATTTTCTGTAACAAGATAAAAATATTTCTCTTTCAAGCATATCCATATGGAGTTATGCTCATGAATATTTTTGTCCCAGGTATCAAATTCCTCCATTTCTGCCAAAAGAAATTAACTTTTGCTATTTTAAAAGGCAATTTGAACACAATTGAATCATTCAGACACAGACGAAAACTTAAAGATCTTTGGGAAGATCAGAATTTAGGTAAAAGCATGCAAAAATGAATAGGTATTTCCTGGACAATGCAAAAATATATATATACTAATTATTTACTTCCAAGCCTATAAAAGAGAAGAAACACTGTATCTTGTTCTTATCCTAATAATGATTTTTACTAACGCAGTGCCTAGCCAGCCACCAATATGGGGAACCGCTATCCTAACCAAACATAAAAAAATATACTATCCGTTTCCTGCTCTGCTTATACATTGAAAGCAAAGTGAGGCCTTAGGAATGAGAACAAACAATACAGAAACTGAATACTCAGTATAACAAGGTAAAACAATCAAACGTGGTACCTTGCTGGATGTTTGGCTTTCATTTTGCAGTTTTGTTACCATAAATACAGGCCTTATTTTTCCTTTCAATTTCCATTCACAGACCAATGGTATCAGATTCCTATCTGGTGGAAACCAGCCTAGATTAACTACAAGGTTTTCTGATTCATTCTGTAGAAAACTTTTCAAAACCAACATCTGATCTCACTTCTATAGCTTGACTGTATTGACTATAAAAGTCAACCTGATTTACATGCAGGCAGGTGAGCCAGTAACCTCTCTCTGCCCTATGGGCTTGTAGCTTTTTACACTTGATCTGAATTTGTCTCTTTGACTGCATTAATAGTTTTGCCCAGTTAAGGACCGCAAGGTCTGATCCATTGTATTCTTATGCATAATCTCCATAGCTACATCTATTCTCTCTCTCCAATAAAATCACCGGGTAGTTTTCATTCAGTTCTTTGTGTTAGTAAATAATTATGATAATATGTTGTCTAACTACTGTATCTTGAGACCTCTCTCTGTTGTTAGGAGTATTTTCTTGGTAGAAATATCATCCCTTTCAATTGTTATTTGTGTGCAGGAATTCTCTAATCTATTATTTTCATTCAGTTAAATAGAGTATAAAATCTAACTCAATACAATATAAAACATCACACTCAATACAATATAAAACATCACAATGGAGCAGTTTGTTAAGGCAAGACATCTTCCCGGTGTGATACTCCTGAAAAGGGAATGGCAAGGAGAGAATAGCATGCACTGGATTTTAGCTGACAGGTTTAGCATTCGTCATTGCCCATATTTCAGAGAAACTTCTCAGACTCTTTTCACTCCTTTTCACTGTGTTGGGCAATAGCAGCACTTTCTGCCTGCATCCTTTCTGTTTGCTATTTCTAAACCGTGCAGATCTCCAGTCAAGATTTATGGCTTAGGTGCTACTAGGGGTTTGCAGCTAGTTTGGTTCTGCAGCCTGATGATGGTTTACAATGTTTAAATGTAAGTATTTACTGCCTTTGTACATCCTTTAAGCTCTTCTATTTGAGGAAATCCTCATGTGGTCCTTAAGAAGAATTGGCCATGACTGAAGGCTTTGGGAAACACCATCTCCACTGACCTTTATAGAGATAGTGCCATTTACAGCTCTTTCGATCCCAACAGATCTCAGAGAAATCAGTGAACTGTGGTTGAATTCTTTCTTCTGTTGCACTAGGGATCTTCCGAGTTTTGACTTAAACGTCAGGATATAAAGCAAATACATTCCTTTTAATCCCAATGTTGAGATTAAAAGGGCACTATAAGAGCTGTGTTTCCTACAACCAAGACTAGGTATACAGGAGACATTTGATTTTAACAGTCAGCACAAGTTTGCTGAAAGGGGCATGAATCATTAAATGAAACTGGACACAGCTTGAGAAAAGGACTGAGAAAAATATTGCATACTTTCTGAGTTAGGTCCTGGTTCACTACATTTGAACATTATCTAACATTTCTAATAAGAAAGTCTTCAGTGGAATATTTGCATTTTTAAGATAAATTTAAAAGTGACCAAGTATACTTCAAGACTCATACTCTTCCTTTTCTGGAGTCTCATGCATTTCTAGTAATAGCTTTCTTCAGCTACATATTTTCATTCCTACTTTATTTATTTCAAGTTATACCTTCTTGCTGAAACTTTAGCCATTTTTTCATTCCTACTTTATTTCAAGTTATACCTTCTTGCTGAAACTTTAGCCATTTTTTAAGAACGAATACTTGCCTACTTCAAATCTCTATGCAAATTTTGTGATTTTATCTGCTACTTTTCTATTTAAAAAAAAAGAAAAAACATTAAAAAACTACATTTTCTACATAAGCCAGTACTACAGATACATTGCTCAGCATTTTCAGGAGTTGTAACTTTCATAAAATGGGGCACTCATTTCCATGGATCAGCAGTCTCCTCAAAAGTGCCTCAATTGAAGTACTAAATGACCTTGACCACCATGGATGTGATTAATTTTATATAAATTAATGGTCTGGAATTCAGATGCCAAGACATCTCGAGTCATTGTTTGGACTGTCTCTAAAATCATTTGGAGAGAAAGAAGCCTATCTCTTACGGTTGTAAAGAAAGCATTTTACTAAAGACTGTAATGGAGGGGATTATTTATAAGTCAAAGACATCGTTCATTCCACCTCCCTTGCATACTCATTTTAGGATGGGATAAAAGGTCTGCTTGAGAAATTTTTCTCTTTTGCTTGCTTTCTATCCATCTGTAGTTTTAAAATAGATGATGTTATAGGTAAAATATCTTCCTATTCTGCTTTATGAGAAACTCTCACAGGCAGCTGGTAGGAAGCTGAATTACTAACTTAGTCTAGTCAGTGGGTGAAAGAAAAAGCATCTAATAATATTAAAGGAAAAAGAAACAGAAATCTGTTTCTCTGAAATCTGTGCTAGAGTATTCTTAGTTGTGACTGATAACAAAATTCAGTAAGAAAGATAGGAAATTCAGACAGAAAAGTGACAGTAAAACTTTAGCTGTGGAGATGATCAAAATAACAGTTTTTGAAAAGTGTTTAGTACCCAGCAGCTTCTCTCTCTTGCTCCCACAAAGTGCGATTTCATGTTGAAATGTTCTCTTGCCACACAGATGCGTAAGGATAAGTCTTCCCTGCCTGGGTGTTTAGTGCCCATGTGGTGGTTCAGGGGTCCAACAGCCTCACGACTTCCAACGGAGAGCTCACACACAGGGAGCCACCACTGGACGTGTGGCCTGTGGACCCTGGGATCCTTTGCCTATAAAGGGCCTGGAAAGATAACTGAAGAAAACAAAGTTACGTTCAGTAGGACAAAGTACATTGTTAATGAGCTTTTCCACCTTTACTTGAAAAATATATGGCTGAAAATTGAGGATGAGTGAAACCTGTATTTTATGATAGGTGGTGCTAAAGTACGCCGACCTACCATCTGTCTCAGAGACTTACAAAGGGGTAAATCCTGTTTATGGATAGGCCAGAGGACTGAGGAAAAGCTCTTAAAACTGATATATTATCATCTTTATCATATCTTTACTGTGGAGAGGATGTCTTACTAAGCTAAGTGACAGTCATATCCAGTCACAGTTTGGGTAACCTGTTTAGAAAACATTCAAAATGCAGATGAGAGTAATTTTTTACTCCCAAATAAATACCTCTCTAACACTGCAGTTAAGACATGAGAGATCCATGTTTTATTGAGTATCCAATCCTTATAAAATCCTTAAACGCACAAGACAGGATTTTTCATAAAATTTATAAATCTATGGTAGTTGTGATCCTGAGGCACTTCTGAAAGTCCTGTTCATAATTATCAAAAAATCAAACCCCATATTCTGAGTTCTGAAGGAGCATGTTAGCATTTGTGACTTCAGGACTTACTGTATTTTATACCATGGGGCATAGCCATTTGAATTTTTTTAATAGGCTTCTTGCTTGTTTGACGATATGCTTTTTTTTTTTCAAAAAAAATCTGTTCTAGAAACCAGAACAAGTGAAATATATTGCAACAATCTGTAAGAACAACCTGTAATCTGCATTATGAAAACACGGGGCACGTCCTAGCAAAACAAAGGCAATAAAATCTCACATCAGAGTCCCGTTGACTGTATTTTTCATGCTGGTATAATCTAGGCAAAGAATTCCAAATATCATATGCTTTAAAATCATAATCAGACTTTTTGTTTGTTTGTTTTTTAGAAAGGATATAAATGTATAGATTTATTGTTTAATACTGGTTTCAAAGTACATTACCTCTCAGAAGCAGTTTTGGTTCTAGTGATTGATCATTTTTCAATGGAAAAAAAAGAATGGTTAGTAGCCAGTCCTATAAAAAAAGTCTAGAATTGATCGGTTCTGCTGTTCATCACACTCACGGTCCCCCTTACAGAGAGCATCTTAAGGTTAAATTGATCCAGTGGAGTCATTTAGTCAGTTGCTGTGAAAAAAAAAAAGCAGTTTCCCTGAAGACACAAGGGATACAGCGGTTTGAAGCTGCTGAGAGGGACAAGTTATTTTTTTTCTGAGTTACAGGCTCCACCTCTTCTGATGATTTATGTGAATGATGCTTCCCTAGGCAGGTTTTCAAGGCAATAATACTGGATTTGGCAGCTAATAAATAATTTATGTTGTACAAGCTCTACTATTAAATTCCAAATGGAGGAAACAACTCTCACACCAGGTCAGGCCAAAGGTCCATCTCCCCAACATCCTGTCTCCAGCAGCAAATGCTTTGCGAGAAGATCAGAGATGATCGTTCACCAGATATATCCCTTCTTTCTTGGACTTTTATAAAAAAATGCCAAGAGGCTCTTGCTGTGCTTTTGGAAAATCCTTCCTTCCATAATGTTAAAGCATGCTGTAAGAATACAGAAAATGCTGCAGTGGTGCAGACAGAAAGTGGGTCCGCTGTATGACTTTATTCCCTGCTCCTGCATTTCTGTTCTGCTAAAAGGCTGTGGTTAGGCAGCTGATGGAAATGGTGTCCACTTACTGTGTGTGTCCCATCAGCTGAACCCGGGGTAGCTGCAACCTCAGGGGCACCTGAGGGTTTGTTCTGCCTTGCCCAAACTCCCCTGAGTATTGAGAGCTGAAGGGGACTTCTGGAGAACAGGTCTGAGAACAGAGGTGATGGGGAACGTGCAACACAACTAGAAACTGAGTGACTTCTGGAAAAACCAGACCTCTCAATGACGGAAAGAAAACTTTCTTAAAAGTCCAGAGAGGACTGTGTGGTGTTGCAGTGAAATACCTATGGACATAGTTTCTTTTATTCTAATTCCTTTTGCAGAGAAAATGAGAATAACCTTACCCATCTCTGAAGCACTTCCATCTCCAGGTGGAAAGGAAATACTCATTTAAAACGTTAAACTTTAAACTGAAAAGTTATTCTAAAGATAAATTTAAAACCAAAGTTGTTTAAAAGTAAAATTGCAAAAGTAAGAATGCATTGGCTTAACAGAACTTGGCTAAGTCCCCTAATATAATGAGAGGTGGAAGGTGACCTCTGATAATAGGACATTTTGCTTATCTTGTCACTGAAGATTGACACAGCTGGTATTGTGCTGTTCATCAAAATGTGAACATTCTATGGAAAAATAAAAATGTAACTTCCTGAAGTAAAGCACTTGAGGTTATGTGAAATTAAATAAAAAGATAATATGGTGGGACCTGGAATGTTGTGATCATCCGTTCTTAAAATAAATAAATAAATAGATAAAATTTCTAATGTTCTATCTAATCATCCTAAACTCATTTGATAACTTATTCAGAACCCTGAACTATCTTTTTAACTATCTTTATTTGTCTATTTATTTCAATAATATTTCATCTTTCAAGAAGCTTTGAAATACTGTGGTTGTTTATTTAAGGAAGAAATTATTAAGAGGGGATATCATGAAAGTCTATAAAGAATATAGAGAGAAAAATCTGGATTTTCACGGGGTGTCTATTGGTCTGAAATTTTGGAAGATTCAAAGAAGGATCTCACATACATATATATGCATAATATGAATATTCAAAGTATATATGTTAAAGAGCCCTGGAAATGAGGTAAAGCCTGTTCTTTTGCAAAACTAAGATGATACTTGATTTGTAACAATTAGATGGAGACTTACACATACGTATTGTATTACCTTTGCCTATTCCTAGGTGTATATTGATTCTTCTGTAACATCAAATGCTGGCCGCTTTCAGCATCAGTACTGGGATACAGTTTTGATCTAAAACAATGAGTTTTCACTTTTCATCGAAGACCTGATCAGATGCTTCTTAAATTTGACTCCTCTGCATTTTTCACTGCAGCACAAATTTGGGGTTAGACTCTTTTCAGGACAGCGATAGGAAAAGAGGCAATGGCCACAATCTGAAGGACAGGAAGTTCCCTCTGAAAATGGGGAAAAACTTATTGACTTCAAGGGTGACAGAGCCCTGGAACAGGCTGCCCAGAGAGGCTGTGGAGTCTCCTCTGGAGATCTTCCAAACCCGCCTGGATGCCACCCTGTGCCACGTGCTCTAGGTGACTCTGCTTGTGAAGAGGGGGTGGACTTTATGTTCTCCAAAGGTTCCTTCCTATCTTAATCATTCTGTGATTCTGTGACGAGATTTTTCAGTATGAGACACACACCTTTCTTTAAAAAGGTGATATTTTTGTCCTATGGATTAAATTCTACTCTTCAGAGTGGCAAGTACAATGCCAGTGGATAACTGGGTCTTCAGACTGCAACACACTCAAGTAGTGAAGAATACTCTGCTGTTCCTTAGCAAACATGAGACATTCACTTACTGTGATACTTTATTTATTTTTCATTAATTTTCATTTCATTTAGCTGTCATGTTTGTATGTGATTCAATTTCTCTGGCCACTTTTCATTGGTTTGTTAAATGTCAGAAAAGCTTTTGTTTGCTTTTCTGAAGTTATGCACCAATTTCTTTTGACTTCAGTTTAGACTAGTCCCTAATTTCATTGTTTTGGACCTCTTCATTTCCATCCTATGAAAGTATTAATATAAAACAAAATGTATTTTAAATACTTTGTTTTAGCTATTTAAAATAAACTATACTGGGATCAATTATACTGGTACAACAACCAAATGAGAGGGTAATTTTGATTTGCCTGTGGCAACACAAATTTCACATCTCATCAGTTTATCCCTAAAAGCAGTTTTGTGCTAGGACACAATTAATTTGAAACATTCAGCTGTTTATTGTTACTCCAGGAGCCTATCAAGAAGTGCACTTAGGACACTTTATTCATAGCAATTCTTAGAATTATGCTGTTACTACACCAAGCAATACCCAGGAGGAGGTGTATTGTCTGGATCATACCTGTCAATATTTTTTTAAAAATGCTCATTTTCTCCTAACAATTATTACAGGTAAGTTTTCTTTCATTTTAAGATTTCTTAATGGTCAACCAGATATCTGACAAGATAGTGGAATGAATAGAGGGATGAAATGAACACGTGGGTCTACCTTCTTACTGTAAATATTTATTTGCATTGATTATTCAATAAAGCAGTGTCATCTGCAAAGCAAAAATGGGTTGTTTAGCTCAACCACCTTTCAAGATGATCAATTATTCAACAACAGAGAGAGGCAGAGAGGGTACAAAGGATAAAAGATAATCTGTCCTTGAGGACAGTGCCTGAATTCCAGCAATACTTACTTAGTTGATCTCTTTCATTCTAAAATGTAAAAATTCTGATCAACTTTATGGAAAAAAAATCCTGGGGCTAATTTGTGTCTCAATTAGCAATTCTAATAGGATGATCTAAGAGAAGCGAGAAAACTAATGCTGACTTCTCCTTGAAGTAGTATGCATATTGTGCTGAATAGTGAGAGTAGATATCTTGGCCTGGGATTTCTGTTTTTGCAAAGATCAGATAAGAAATTGGTGTCAGATCCTCAAATTATGCACAGTGCAATCTCTTCTCTGTCTTTGTCTCCCTTTCTCCCTTGAAGAAATTCATTTTCTTTCCCTTGTACAGCTTCATTTCTTTCTCCCAAAATTTGTAAATCCTGGTACACTATGTGAAAGTATTTTCTTATGTACTTCAAAGAAGTTTAATGCTTTTTGCAAAAGTTGTTAGCAATAGTCCTTCTAAAAGGTGGCTTAAAATTAATGCTGATCTTTTTTATTTTAAAATACTTCAGTGTCCAATCTTATTGGACTCCCTCATAATCTTATTTTAGAGCTTTAGTAAATTTTGCAAGCCTGAGAATTAGTCTTTAAAGAGGGCTATGAAAAAAAAAATGGTGTCACACTGATTACTTTTCATTCTTCTAGGACACAGCACATTTAAATAGGAGGTTAGATATCACATTGACTAGGGAGGCAGCATGACACCTGAGTTCATTTAGGACTCTTTAATGAGGATTATCTGACCCTGATTACTTGTTACTAGTAATTTTCTCATTTTGTTCTAAAACTTCTTATTGTGACAGGTCAACTTGAGACCCATTCTCCAATAAAAGAAAAAAAAAACACCTTCTAATGTGGGAAACTCTCTCTCTTTTTTTTTTTTTTCCTGGAGTAAACATTCATTTAATTTATTACTTAGTTTTGTGTTGTGGCCTTATCTTTCTTGAATGTCCCGATTACACCTCCACCATCTGATGGCCTAATATTCTCCTTCGCAGGCATCCTGTTTCTGATGGGTTGAGAAAAATTATTTTTATGTTTATGTCTTAGCTGCACAATTTCTTTAAATTTTATTTGGCTGGCATTATGATTGTTTTACATTTATTCTGTGGTCTGCTTTCTTTTCCACTAAGTTACTCCTGAACATGTTGCTAGCTTGTGAAGCAGCAGTAAAACTGAAGGACTGCCCGGTCATTTCTACATAGAGCACAAAGTGGAAAGAGCACAGTGACATTTTTTTCTTCCTGTAATTTATATACTTTGGGATGATAAATATGCAACTAATCTGCCATTCTTTTGTGTAGAACAAATCATACGATAATTCAGATTGGAAGGCACCTTGGAAAGTTTCTAGTCCAAACTCCTGCTCAAAGCAGGGTCAGCTCTGAGGCCAGACTGAATCACTCAGCATCTGTTCTTGAACATCTCCAAGGATGGCAACTGCACAACCTCTCAGGAAACCTGTTCCAGTTCATCTGCCCTCATGTCGAAAAAAAAACCTCCCCCTAAATAGAATTGGCACCTCCCTCATCTGCTGTCCTGCTGCCATGCACCAGAATGAAAACCACAGCTATAACTTCTTGATAAGCTTCCCACAGGTAAGGCAGGCTTCTAATGAGTCCCTTTCCCAAGCCAGCTCTTTTCCACACTGAATGAGCCCATTTCCCTCAGCCACTCCACACAAGGCATGGGAGGCAGCACTTCGGGCATCTTGATGGCCTTGCATTGGACTGTCTCTGGTTTTTCAATGTCGTCCTTGTACTGAAGAAGCTACAACATTCTTGGAATATCCATTCCTGTCTTGTCTGCACAAAGCACTGTTTCGTACCAGTCTCTGCCTGCAGTCACCCATAATTTTTGTTATCTGAACACTGTTCCCTTTCTCTCACTACAATCTCTATATTTTCTACAATTTTAGCAAAAAATGAAGGAAACTGGTGATGGCTCTAATTAGGGGAGCTAGACGTGCTCCCCAGTTACCAAGTCCACAATCCTACTGCCTAATAGTGCAAAACAGGTACATCGGGCACTCTTTTCATCTTAATTTGTACTGATAAGAGCAATGAACCTCAAAAGTGGGTTGCAATCTTAGTGGCTAAGTGTAGATAAAACCCGTGTATGAGAGTGGGGTTTGTAATCCTCCTGTGTACAGCTGCTGAAAATATAACTCCAAAGGGTCTAACAACCCAGTCAAAACACAATGCTAGCTGCTTTCTGATATCCTTGTAATGCTCGGAGGAGCAGTCATGGCACTGTTTCCTATGTTTTTATTTAAAAAAACTTACTGTGGTGCTTAGCTTTAAAGTGTGACTATGAGAAGTGAAGTGCTTTCCCCAAACAACCATGCTGATAGTTTATTGTGGGTTTTATGTTATTATAAAGTGCACAAAAACATGATCACATTTACTTAGGAGCTCATTTGTTTATGCTGATGATTCTTCATGGAACTCTGACTATAAGCGGAATTATCTATGGGAGAAGATCTTGTTTTAGTGTGATGTACTTTTTAACACCCCTCCTCAAAGCAGGTTTCTCAACATTGTGTCCAGCTGTGTTTTTAACGCTTGCAAGGATGGCAACTCCACAGCCTGTCTCAGCAACTTCTTCCAGAGTTCAACTACCCTCACAGTGAGAAAGTGTTCTCTTATGTTCAGACAGAATTTCCTGCCTTTCAGATTGTGCTCATTGCCTCCTGTCCTTCCACTGGATAATGCTAAGAATACAGAATGCTCCATATTCCTTACTGCTTTCTATCAGGGACTGCTAAAATGATCTTACCCAAACCTTTCCTTATCCAGCCTGAGCAACCCCAGCTCTCTCAGCATCTCCAACCCCTTTATCATCTCAGTAGTGCTTTGTTGGATTTGTTCTAGTAGGCTCATATCTCTCCTGTACTCTTGTACTCTTGACTCCGTAGTGTTCAGTTAACATAGTTGTAGTCTTACCAGAGCTGATTAGAGGGGAAGGATCACTTCCCTTGACCTGCTGGTGATGTTCCTCTTAATGCAGCCCAGGATACCATTGGCCTTCTTTGCCACAAGGACATGTTTTTTCTCCTGATTATTCTTCTTCACAAAAAAAAAAAAAAGAGACTTAAGACCTACAGAAACAGTTGCAAACACATCAGAGTGGTCAGTCAGTGCCTTCTGCACCACAACAACTAAGGAATTTCTCAGGTGGCACAAAGAAATTTCATTTTCACTTTTATTTCTAAAAAGAACTACATTGCGACTAACTATAGGTATTTTTAAGACACGGATGCTTATTCAGCAGTGCTGATAAGAAAATTTCCTTTGGAACAGACTGTTGACGCAACATTATGTATCCTATAAATTTTCTTTACCTTCCCCCTCCAACACTTCTGACCAGTGGCCCAGTCATTCACAAGGCTTTATGCCACACTACCATCTAGTGGCATATGTTAATATGACATTACCCACCATAAAATTGCTCTTATCCACTGACATTTCTTAGCAATCTCAGGAAAGAAGAAAGTGTGTGAAACATCTTCTTATGCCTGAATATAGTCCCATGTGAAACAGCATAAAGCGAATTTATCCTATGCAGGACTCAGGATGCTGCACCCCATAGAACAGGTGTTTTGCTCCCAGAAAATTAAGGGACCCTGGATACACAGTAGCTGAAGTCACCACATCGCAGGACTGCTGTAGCTCTTCAGCGATGCCATAAAAGCTGAACAAACGTAGCCAGCAAAGGAGAACGACACCACAGATTCACACTGTAAGTATCTAAGTACTGTGAAATTTTGCACTGGGTTACCCGTTGGACATGAGTATTGATATCCAAAGGGTATTTGCCAAATCTCCATACTGTTACCTGTTGACCATGTACTGATATCCAAGCTGGCTGAGACTGCTGTGCAACCACGGTCAGTCAGTTCAATTAGATAATGAACTAAGCTTGGGAAGATTAAAAGAAAGCCACATACCTCTGTGCAGACCTGACCTCAGATCTGAAAATCCACCCATCAACCAGGACACCCTTGATGCCCACAGCTGCCAGGGAGAACGTGAATCACTGTGGTGCAGCCCGGCGAGAACAATCCAGGGAAGGTCCCATAAGGACAAGCAAAGGGTGAGAACAACCACTGTATCCAGTGTGCATCCAAAAGCAGTATTTGACTGTGTATCCACAGCTTAATCATAGAGCTCTGATTGTTGTTTTTGTTCTATTTTTTATTTCTTTACTATACTTTTTAACGTTGTGATACTTGTAGATTGTCTGGCATTAGTTGTTTAATATTGTATAGTGTCTGTTGTATGTGTAGAATCACTTAGATCTAACAAAATCTTTTATTTGACAAATGATGATTTTGGCTGATCAGTTCTGTTTGCACTTGGGATAATTTTCCTTCCACAATAACTTTTGCGTTTTTGTGAAAAAAAAATTCTAGAATGCAATTTGTGCATTTTTTCTAGAAAAAAAATCTTAAATCAATACAATTGGATGTATTCTACTGCAGCCACAGTATACATGTCTATAGCCATGTAATATATCCATATGACTTCTTATTTTTTGGAACTTTTTAACTGGTAATTTGGTAGTTAACATTGAGACTTAACACATTGTAAAAAAATGACAAAGAGCAAATATTTGTCTTCCGTTATAAACAGAGCATTTAAGAACAACTAAAATAGGCTTGTTTCAAAAAGGCAGTGTATTGCAAATAAGAAAAGACTGCAGTGGGTTTGAGTCTTCAACAAAAATATTCTGCCTGGGAACACAGTGACCCCTTTGACAGTAGACTTGCTTTTTACTTGCTAGATTCACCAAAGAGCATGTCTTCTGACAGATGACAGCACCAATAAATACTTGACTGCTATAAAGCATAAAAGGAAGAAGTTGTTTCTACTAAACACAAGAGAAATGTATTTGTAAAATAAAAATCTAATTTATTTGTATTTAAATACATTCAGATATTACTGTGCAATCTGTTATTTTCAAAGTGTTAATATTTATTCATTTAAGCCTTTTAAATTTTACACTTTGCAATTTTGACTTCTAATGACAGCAATTGGTGTTTACCCAAGATATTCCTCTTTTTCAAATCTTCATAAATGGTTACTTACATGGAAGCAATTTGTGTTTTCTGAGATATCTCTATTTCAGTCTTAAAAGTTTTTGTACCCTTGAAAGTGAAGAGCAGAACAGACGAGTTGAAACACTGGTCTGAATATTAAGGAATTTCTGCTGTTTTATACTGCTGATATATACTTCTCTCTGCCAAAATAAATCCCTAAGAATAATCTCTCTTCTTTAGGTCAGTGTCTAAAGGCATTCTAGGTTTGCAAACTCTCAAAGATCAAGATTACAACTAAAGAGATTTAAGGAAGGAAAGATTAAGCAAATCACTGCCAAAATAAATATCCAACTGATTGCTTAATACTCTGTAAATACATGATCTGAATGACATAGCTCTGTACTTTTTGTGATGATAATTATTTGTGATGATCATCATTAAAAATTTACTAGATTTCAAGTTGCCAAACTTGCTTGAGATTTACTAAAATGATTTTTTTGACACCTGCTATATATATATATATATGTATATATATATATATATAAAATGAAAAATCCAGTTAAACGCTAGAATCATAGAATGGCTGAGATCGGAGGAGACCTCTGGAGATGATTGTCTAGTTCAGTATCCCATGCTCTAGCAGTGTCACCAAGATTCCTATTGCCCAGGACTGTGTCTAGACAGATTTTGAGTATCTCCAATGATTAAGACTCCACAACCTCTCTGGACATCCTGTTCCAGTACTCTGTTACGCTCACAATAAAGATTTTTTTTTTTCTCATATTCAGATGAAGTTTCCTGTGAAGATCAGAAGCAGCCTTGGCTGCAGCAACCACAAGATGATATTCGGGATCTTGCAGGGCAAAAAGCAGGTTCACAACCCTAGAGAGCAGTTTCAGTATCTGCATGGAACAATCCTATGGGATACAGCCCTGGAGAGTTGAGAGTCCAAGCGAATTGGTTGATTTTTCAAAGATCACTTCCCACAAGTTCAATAATAGTCCATCCCAACAAGTAGGAAGTCAAGCAAATGTAGCAGGATGCCTGCACAAATGACCAAGGAGTTCCTGACTAAACATGAAAAGAAACATGAAAAGAAAGTTTGCAAGAGGTGAAAGAAGGGAAAGGTGACCTAGGAAGAATATAGGGACACTGTCCAAACCTGTGGGGATTGGATTACGAAAGCTAAAGCCCATCTGGAGTTGAATATGGTGAGAGATCTGAAGGACAAGAAGGCGGCCTTCTAGAAATACATGAGGAGCAAAAAGGCTTGGGAAAATCTGGGCATGCTGTTAAATGGGGCAGGGGGCCTGCTCCCAGAGGTACTCCATGCCTTCTCTGCCTTGGTCTTTACAAAAACTGATTCTATTCTTTGGTTTTCTAAAATTATCTTCATAAGGCTATTCTGTAATTGTATTTAAGAATTAAACACTTTCAGTTACTGTGTTGAAATTTTGTTATTCTTCAATAATTTTCTGCTTCCTTTGGAATCTCCCATTTTCCTTTGGGATTTTGACTAAATGCTCATCAAAAATTGGACAGCATCCCAATATAATACATCATCAACTAGGGAAATCAAAGCGGAGTATGTTGAACTGAGAAGTTATGGGTCCCTCAACTGGTATCTTTCTTTGTTACCTCACCTATGAACTGGGTAAAAATTTTTGTTTCTCGAGGGTATCTATTATAATAATACTTTTTTGTTGTTGTTGTTTGTTTGCTTGTTTTTGCTGGGCATACAAATACTGATAAAGAAAATGCATTTTAAGCCTAAATTTTGGAATGTATTCATATTTGTGCTCTTATGTGCATACTCTTGTTGACTATTTAGTCCAGTTTTATAAAATGCTGTGCTCAGCAACTTTTAGACAAGAATCTTGATAAGTCTCTTTGACTTATTAACCCATACGAAGTTTATGAACTTCCTAACACTTACTACTAATACAAATAAATTTGATTACAGGTAAAAACATCATTTAAAAAAGACATATTTATTCTGATTTTTATATTTACTAAAACATTCAATTTCAATTCCAAAAAGCAAGTTTTATCATTTTCTTTTATTAAATAATTGAGGTGTAAGAATAATAGTTCAAAAAGCATACTGAAAAGAAGACTAATGAAAACTTCCTGGTTTTGCATTTATTTTCAATATATATGGAATTACAATAGTCATAACATAAAGAACTGCACCAAATTCAAGCAAGAAATATAACACATTGGTGTCTAAAGAAAGAACCCAAATTAAGAGTTTGTCTGTTAACTTTTACAACATCCCACAAAAATACCGTGAAGTTCCAACTCAAGTATAATTAAATTTATACATCTTAAAAGATAAAAAAATAGGAATGTATAAATCACTTCTTTAAAATTGCCTAATAAGTAACGAGAGACAAGCGTCGTTTAATAAGAAACAACTGAGATATATAAGTAATTCTTAGCTTTAAGAGTTAATTTAATACACTTGCAGCTTACTGATTTTTTAAAAATAAAGCAGCTCCGCATTGAATCCACTGGTCTTGGTTTCCTCCACAAGGTACATCAATATTTGTCACCACATGCTCTCTTTCCACGCTGGTGTAGACTGGTAAAGATATGCATTCCTCTGGAGAATATGGACCATATGCATCCTGTCAACAAACCATTAATTAGTTATCATTTAAAATGGAAACAAAATAGGAGAAAAGCACGATCTCCAATGATATGATATTCAATGGATCATTTGATTTAAAATTTAGACAGTTGATAGACAGCAGAAAAATAGTCCCCCTTAGTCTGAGCTAGAAAGAAGGACTACCACCAAGGCAGAGGCTTTAGAGAGGTCTCCAGAATGTTACATTACTCTGCTTCTACATTTTCTATCCAGTTGGTTAAAATGAAATCAGAGGACAGGATGTAGTAGAGCACCCTTCCTGATCCTATGAACTGCATATCAAAATCTTCATACAACTGAAAAACAAGGTCACATTCCAGAAGGTTCAGATAACCAAAGACAAGATAGCAGTTCCCAGTCAGGAGAGAGCTCCTGGAGAGCAGCAGTTCTGGCCTGCAGGGCATGCTCCAATCCCAGGGAGGCTACACATCTCCCTGGGGGCACCTGCACCACCTCCTCTCCTCCGTCCCTGCAGAACAACCTTGCTGCTCCTCACACAACACAGCCCCATTTGCGATCTGCATCTGAACTACCTGCACGTGGGACATTTCATGAGCTGTGCGTTGGCTGACTGGCACAGTGTGCTGTCATCACAAGTCTAAAGTAAATAGAATAACAATCCCTGACACATCTATCTCAAATTTTTTGAACGTCTGTTTTCAGTAGGGTTAAACTGATTTAAATCTTGTTAATCCAAACAATCATTTATACACACTAACTAATGTTATCTAAAAACTTATTTTC
Source organism: Tinamus guttatus (assembly GCF_059628265.1). NCBI lineage: Eukaryota > Metazoa > Chordata > Aves > Tinamiformes > Tinamidae > Tinamus > Tinamus guttatus. Next base: position 13,085,761 of record NW_028288684.1, read on the forward strand.
TTGCCAGGTATGTAGTTAGAAACTGAAAGAAAATTAAACTTACTTTAAAATGCATGATTAGCAATTTCTATATTGTGAGATATGAGTGAAGAGCACTACATTATGTAAAAGCTCAGTCTTCAGTTGCATTAACTCTCAGAAGAATAGTGGATCCAACTCCTTTTCCTTATCTGGCCAACTTCTATAGTGAAGCCCATATCAAAAAATTTCAGAGCACAGAAAATCAGAAAAGCTTTCTGTAGCTTTCTGTAATCACTTTAGATTTAAAATACAGTAACTAAGAATAAAATCTTAGCAGACTGACAAATTGGTTGACAAAAAGAGGTTTCCGTTTTAAAATAATTATATTTTCTCCTACACAAAGAAGACATCAGCTACTATTCATCTCAAATACAAAGTACACTGAAGGCAGTTTAATTAACTCTCACTTGCATGTGTTTTCCGATAAATCTCTTTACTGGTGTCACATATAACATCTGGATCTTATCTCCAAAGTTTAAAAGAATATAGACTGTTACTCAGAAAAACAGTTTTTAAGAATCTGCTTGATCTCTTACATAAGATAATTGCTTTTCAAGATAAAGACAGGGTTACTGATAATTCTAGCCTTGAGTGTGCATGAGATAAACATTTGGTGTTACCATGTGAAATAGTGTACTGTCATTCTCCCCATTCCACCACTATTCCAGACATAAGGATATCTGTAAGTTATTTGTTTAGAGCATCTTTTGGGTAAATTAGGAATCTGTTTACTTCTCTGAGCAAAACGATCTTCTAAGCTATTAAAGAACTGAAAACTCTTTCATTGGTCTGCTTCATGAATGGTTTTGTTTTTGGTTTTTAACTTCCAATCAATTCAGTTTCATCAAAGTTGAGAGACATTCGTACTGTTTAACTGCTGTGCTCTCAGTCTTAGTTTGACCATTATACTTCTAATAACAGTGGAAATAATAATGGAAATAGCAATAAGAATTCAAAAAAAAAGTTGTTGGAATACAACAGTTTGGTAACAACAGTGTCTTGTATAATATTTATCACAATACACCAAAAATCTCATCATTACTATGTGTTTGAAAAAGAGTAAATTATTATACTTGCAATGTCAGCTACTTTGTCTAGTATATATTTTTCTTTAACATTTTTCTAACCAAACCTAAAATTCTCAAAAGCAAACTCAGTAGAGTTTTCTAGATTGCAAACCAATAAACTTCTCCAGTTAATAAATTCATTTTTGAATGAGAAAATGTATACAAAACATGATAAAAAGTGACACTATTTTTCAATTTTTATATATTGCTAATTTTACTTATTTTGATAGAGAAGTAGAAAAAAAACCCACAGTCATGCCTATTTCTCATTTTTATATACATACTGGATTTTTGGTGTAGATATTTTTAAGTATTTTATTTTGGATCTCTATGTGGAGACCTATGAAATCCCCTTAATTAACTTCCTGTGTCTCAGTTAGTGGTCTAGGCTGTTTCTAGAGCCACATCTGGTTGGAGATTGATCCTAGTTAACCTTATGATGGAAGGAACTTTTTGAGATGCCTACCTTTTACTAAGACTAAGTAAGGAGCTAAGAAAAATAATTCACAGTGGGCACACAATAACTTTTACACAGATAAATTTAATGGGAGGGATACTACTGGAAGTCTTTCCTCCAGTTATAAGACTATATGAATTGCTAATGCTACATGTACTGAAAGAGGTTGCTATGCAATTTATTCCTTTATTAACAAAGATTGTTATTATAATTGGAAAGTAGTACCAATAACAACACTTACTGTTTGGATTACTGATGCCATTTTCATCTAACACAGTTTAGCAAACAGTGGGTTTTTTATAAGTTAGTGCAAGTAGAGGTAAAGCTTTTTTTGCTTACAGATCATATCATGTTCTCTGGACCTTTTAATGCTGTAGTATTTTATTATATTTCTAATTAAAACATGAAGAATATATATTTTATGAATGAACTTCCAAAGTCACATGTACATTTACTAAATGCATTTTTGAAAATGTTACATTCTTATTTTCAAAACGACAAAATGAAAAGGTGACTTTTCATTTTTCATAACTGAAATGAAGGCCTGACTTATCCTGAACAATGATAAGTAAAAACATATTGGCAAGTGTTAAAAAGTTTTTTGTGTTACATAAAAGATATAACTGCTTCTCCTATTTTTCCTAGGTTACTAAGATTGCAATTTTTATTTTAAAATGAGAGAAAAAACAGTTCAGCAACATCATACTGAAAAGCTATTACAGAGAAAAAAGCAAATTATGGGTCTTGAAAGTTTAGGGCTCTTTAATAATTTAGTACCTGTGGAATCCAGGCCATGTAACAAGGGAATACAGATGACACACTGGGAGAATCATGTAGATTTTCTGAAAGTCGGTTTCCATCAAAACTGCAGCCTTCTAGTTGCAAGCCACTGATCTGTCATGGAAATATAACAAATTCAAATACACAGTATAGCCTGAAATACTAGTACAGATTACACTACACTTTAACTAATGATGATCCTCTTTACGGTGACCAAATGCTTATATAAGAGGAAACTAATTATTGTAATGTTATATGTGAGAATAGGAAACAAGATTTTAAAGCAAGATCAGGACAATGCTTCAGAGTCAACTTCCTCTGGTTTGGATTCACATTATGTTAGAGCAAAATACACATAAAGGTCATTATTCATGAAACTGCATTAGATATCAGATATATAAAAGAAACAGCCAAGTGCACAATTACTGCAATGTCAAGAAAGAATAAGCATGACTTCCTGCTTGGAGGTCTGAGCACAGCTTTCAAAGAACGCAACGAGCAATTACAGAATGACAATTCCTGCAGAGGCAAATAAAATATGTTGAAATAATGGTAGGGAAAAATATTATTTAACACAGTGTAAGACTTCTTAGCTAAAGTATTACTTAGAAAAATTAAGTTAACAGAAAGCACAAATATTTATATAAGTAACTATGCTTCATGTATAAAATGTTTGAAATGCTTGCAAATGAGTACTTTCAGACTTTGAAGTAAAAAGCATTCTTCCATTTTTAAAATGAACTTCAGCCCTGAATAAATTAATGATAAAGATATCTACTCTGTATTTATTCCACATGAAATCTTCACTCTCTCATCTTCATTTTATTTTGTCACAATATGGAATTCATGAGTATGAGAAGAATAGCATTCTAATAGCTGCTTTGGCCTGAAAGATTCTATTTTATTCTATTCTATTTTTAGAAATAATATATTTTTAAAAAGCCTGTAGTATAGAAACTATAACAGAAACAGCATATAATTACAGTGTTATAAAATTATTTTTAGATAATTTAAGAAAAGCTGCAGTTAAAAAGTGCTTCATTGGGGGTTAACTCTCACATTTTCATCTGTCTTCCCTCTCAAGTGTTTTTTGTGTTAATATTCTACCAATAATACTCTAGTTTGGGTTCTGCATTTTTACATTTTTAATAAAGAATTATTCCTTCTTTGTAGCTAGACATAATGTAGTCCTTATTGGAGTCAAAAGTCCATACTGCAGTCAAAACCTGCTCCTTTAAATTCATATATCTATTTTAATTTTGTGTTAAGTCCTCTTATTTACAACACATAAGATATATATGCATACAATATATGTATATGATATATAGGCATAAAATAGAAAAAAAGGTTATAAAATATTTCATTTAAAAAAAGTAGAGAAAACTGTGTCTGGCTTTGGATAAAATGCCGAGAGCAGAGGTGACAATATTCTTTAACAAAATCTACACTGCATAAGGGACAGAACTCACACGTCAAACCTCCACAGCTGTGGGCAACCCGGATGGAATATCCTTAACCAATGAATACCCTAAAGGAAATCTCAGAATACAATTTTTATCTAACTTAGACAACATTCACAGATTATCATAACAAGGACTCTCCGAAATGAGTTAATTTTTTCAGATTTTCTATTTGGAACTGCAGAAACTTTTTTCCTCCTGCAATCATCTGTCAAAAGCTTAAGGTCTTGACTATGAAAGTGTGATTCTCCTCTTTCTCCTGCCAATTTTTCTGATCTTTCCCCCGAACCTCCCCATTCAGGTCAGTTGCTTTTAAAGCACAGTGCTAACACCTAATATTTTGTTCTGTTTCTACCCTTTCAAACTTCCAAAACTCTCCAAACGAAGAGGTCAGAGGAAGGAGACTTTATTTAGGAAAAGATCCATTTAGCTGACACAGTCTCATGACAGACAATAAACTTTCCAGCACCATTTCTTCTGTTTTGCAAGGACAAAGAATACGAAGAAAAATATCATAAAAGGAACAAAAGTAACAAAGTCTTACTAATGATTATATTGATGCTTTTCTATAGACTCCTTCTTACTGCCTTCTATTGTACACATCACCACTTTAGGCTTCACTTTAAAAGACACACACACTATACTCTATTCTACTAAATTTCTGACTGACTGTTTTCAAAGCTCCTATTTATCTCTATAGTGAAATTACTAAAGAGGCTCAGGCATCCTGTATGATTTTCTTGCTGCTCACGGTCTTCAGGGAGTTTTGCTTTGGAGTTTACTTTGTTAAATACGTGAGCGTGGCAAAGTAACTGAAGGAAGATACATTTGATGAAGTGGTTTTAAAATTTATTGTGAGGGTGTACAAATGTTTGGCAATCCTGCAAGCCTCTCAAAAAACTTTCCGTAGAAGTGGGTCAGCTATTAAGAAATCTCTGCTGCACACGCATTTCTTCTTTTGATATTGGCAGTTTCTTTGACATTGTAGTTATGTAAAATAACATCATTTGATCTGCTGGAAAACTTCAACGAATCACAGGGACTCCTTTGAAGATGAAGACCAAAACTTTGACTTTGATTCAATATTAAAAGCCACCAAAAAAAAAAAAAAAAAAAACCACACACCAGCACAACCTGCTTTCAGACAGCAGTTAGCAAAATACACTCAGAAATTACAACTGCTGCAAAGGACAATTTTCACAGTAACTGTAATTAGGATGCATAGTATTTTTGTAACACATTCTGGGTAATGACTGGGGTTGACCAGGAGTTTTTGGAGTCTTAATCCTTACAAAGCAAAAAGCACTTAATTTTTGCATGTACTATAGCTACTAGTAGTAGATTCAAATAAAGCTATTTTTACAAATTACAGCTCATGTTTCTTTAAAATACATTTGTAGAAAGTATGCTGATACCATGGAGCCAAAGCATGTCTGCTTCCAAAACTTCAAAAAATTCCAATTCTCCACAATGATTTTATTCTTATTATTTAAAATTATAATTTCTCATGAAATGCTGCAAGCTTCAGCAGATTTCAGGAAGTCAAATTTTTATTACTTTATTACTTTCACAGGTCCTCATCATTATTTTATATTTAAAGATGGAATCATACTGTACAAAAAGACCTTTCTGGATGCTTATAGTCGTCTTTCTGTTAATTGCTAAGAATTTATCTTCAAAATTCATGTTGATGTTATGTATCTGAATATGGCATACCTGCAAATATTTTTGCTTTTCACATTTCTGTTAAGCTCCATCCAAGATCATAGCATTTACTACCCAGAAAGTCACTTGCAATGTTTCTTTTTTCTTTCATTCTATTCTACAACAACTAAAAATGGGATTCAAAAGGAATAAGACTATTTGTTACTGTATGACAGAGCAATCAGTGCACACAGCAAATAGAAGTGAGATATTTGCATTTGAATACGTAGTTATAGTGTAATAGCTATACATTTTCATCACCTTTTGTTAAACAATCCTAAGGATTGTTAAAGAAAGTGTAATTGTATAAGGATTGATCTGAAATCACTCATCATATCCTATTAGGAAGGATCTACTAATCATCATGTTTCTTAACTACTTGCTGAATTAATACTGCTCATTAAATATTAGGTTTGATAATCCACCTAGATCAATGTGTATTCTTGGCCTGACTTAAAAGTTCCTCTGCCTGCTTTGTAGTTAAACAGACAGCTTTAGCACTTCATATCATATTGCAGAGGATGACAGGTGTATTATTTGAAATGTTGGCACACAAAGATCATTTCAAATAGCTACAATTGCTGAAATATGATGCCATTTTTAATAACTACAAAAAAAAAATGAAAAGGTTTTCTTATCATACAGAACACAGTGAGAATTCAACCTATCTATCCTCTTTTTTCCTTATCAGGACAAATTTCAGGTCTTCCAAAACTTCCAAAAACTGGAAAAAATTCTCAAAGAACCTCTTCAAAACAGTCACCAATTGTGTGACTAGAAGGTTACACAAAGTACGTGTGAATCTAAGATTTAAAAGCTATGTTCATCCACATTCCTAATTGATCCAATCTTTCAACAAAATATGCTATTACAATAATTAAAAATTTGTGGATTCAGCATGACTCTCCACACTCCAAAACAAGTCTCCTATCCACCAGAGTATAGAATCAAGTCTTCTTCACATAAAGTGAACCAGCTCTATTAACACATTTTGAGACATGTAAGTCTTAGAATAACCTACATCATGATCTGGTTCTTGTAGGACATACAGGAGATACAATTTAAAATCCATAGTCTGAGTCATGTAAAGAAGGAATATGCAGCAAGAATTTTAACAAATGAATATTTTCTGACAAAAAGAAAATCATATTTACCAATTCTACTAATAATTTGTCATAAACTTTGAGAGTCACATAATTACAGAATGATTGAGGTTGGAAGGGACCTCTGGGGATCACCCAGTCCAACCCTCCCTGCTCAAGCAGAGTCATATACAGCATGTTGCACAGTATCACATTCAGGCAGATTTTGGATATCTCCATAGAAGGAGACAGACCGCTTTCCGGGCAACCTGCTCCAGTGCTCTGTCAATAAGTTTTTCCTGAAATTCAGGTGGAACTTCCTGTGCTTCAGTTTGTGCCTGCTGCCTTTTGTCCTATCGCTTGCCACCACTGAAAAGTCCGGCCCCTTTCTCTTGACACACTCCCTTAAAGATATTTGTATACAGTGATAATATTCCTGTCTGAAGAAGACAGACAGAAGGAGAAATCTTCTCTTCTCCATGCTAAACAAGCCCTGCAATCTCAGCCTTTCCTCGTAAGAGAGATGCTTCAGTCCCCTAAATTTTAAGACTTATTCTACACAAAAACAGTGACTTACCAAAGAGAAATGAATTAAGTACATGCAATTTTGATAATATAATCCAAAGACTAGAGGGACACCAAAAGGGAAGAAATCAGGGATACCTATGGGTATATTTTACAGACAAAAAGCTACATGATTACACAGCCTGTGAACTTAAACACCATAAACCATAACAAGAAAACAATTTCCAGAGAATAAGAAAGGTATTTTTGCATACACAAAGTATGTCTAAGTACATATACTTTTACCTATATTCTACCATTTGTAGAAGCATACACTATAGAATGCCAAGAAACACTCAGTTCAGTTATATTCCAGGTACGTCTGAAACGGAAACAGATCTCCTATTGCTTATGAATTGATTTTAAACAGGCAAATCTTCCTAGAGACCCTAGCTGTTCTAAGGAGGCTATCAAACGAGGAAGCAACAGTTCAGTATCAGACTGAGGTACACAACATCAAACTTCTAGAGATCCAGTCCACTGCAGATTAATAAAATAGCATAACTAAAAAAAAAAAAAAAAGAGGTTTTTTTTTGTTTGTTTGTTTGTTTATTTGTTTGGGGTTTTTTTTTGCTACTACTTTCCATCTTGCTTCCATTGGGCACCAACATCTTCTTCTGAATACAAAATGTCTTACTCTACTGGACTCCTATGTAAGTTTTTCCACTCCTGAATTATGCTCTCTGTAAAAAGCTACACATGGATCTTAGTTGGAATTTCCCAAAGAAGCATTGCTTCTATTTGATTTTGTGACACTTTTTCTTTCTAGATAAAAGATTTTCTATTAGGGGAGATTTTCTCACAAGCATTGATACTTTTATACAATGATAGTATTATCTTTAATAAAGTGGATAAATCATAGTCTTAATATACAGCAGTGCAGACACTTAAAAAATGTATAATATCTAGAAAACCTATAAATAACTTTTTGCTGAACTCCATGAAAACTCTGCTTCTATACTTCCAAAATGTGACAGGGTTTTAAAAAAATCCTTTTAACTTGAAGCAATTGACCAAAATTACTATGTTAGGAGCATAGTATCTGCAGGTTCTCTCCTGTCAGTGGAAAAAGGCAGGTATCTCCCCACAGCAGTTTAGCTCATCTGAGATGCTAATTGTCTTCATAGGGAAGGTGCCTGTCTGTATAGACAAAATGAAGGTGGTAAATCCAGAATTCTGATTTAGGTCTCAAAAGATAGAAGGAATACAACAGGGGCCTAGCTACCTCACCACAGCATGTTTTCAACAATTTATCCATTTTAGATATCTTTTCCTTACCTGAGTTTTTTCTTGATCCTGGTTTCCAAAACATAGCTCCTCATTCTGTAAGTCTAGCCTGATTTATTGACTACTCTAGATACAATATAAACTTGTCCTGCATTAAGATTCATATTGCTCATGTGAACCTAATCTACAATCCAGAGAATCCTTATCCAAGAAGAAGAATTTTAGTGGATATTCTCTTTTTCTGTAACACTGATTTTTTTTTATTCCTTAGTTATAAGACATGTTATACGGACATGATGCCTTGGATTCAGCTTTAGCGATGTAAGTTTCGCCCAGTTTATCATGGCCACATTGGCAAGGACTCATGGAAAAGAATCTAAATATTCAGCACAGCGAGAGGTTGCAAAGCCTTTCTGTACATCTGGTGAATATGTACTAATATAAATTCACTGAATTTTGCTCCTTACTGAGGAAAGGAAAAGAACCAGATGGATGTGATCAACCTTGAGTGGATGTGATCAACCTTGAGTGGATTCTTAATTTTAATAAAAGCAATTACTCTCTTAACTACTTTAGTTAAAATTCTCCTTTTATTTTTGATTTTTCTTGGAACATGACATTCAGTCTTGTAAAGCAATAGTGAATATACGTTAACCTTTTTGCCTACAAATGACATTGACTGCTAACAATATAATCTAACTAATATTTACAAAAAATTAACCACACACATTTATACATACCAAAGAATTACTGGTTCCAAAACATCTAAAGAGGAGTATTGCTATAGAATTCTTTCTACTAAGAAAGAATTCTCCTTTAATTCTATAGTTTCTAAGTGATTAATTCAACCTAGCAACATTAAAATACTAGAACAGTATTTAGCATACGTAAAATACTTAGACATTATAATTCACAGATGGGGTTCATGCCAAAATCCACCAAATTTTTGCATTTCCTGCACACCTGAGTTTAAGACAGTGGCTGTTACTCTTCTGAGGAAAACAAAGCTAAAAAAATCACATCTGTTTTTAACAGCTTTGAGATTAGTTTCTGAAGTGGTGGATGACTGCATTCTATTTTTTCTGTTTAGTTCCTACGAAAGGAACTAGATTGACAGTATTGGAGCCTTCTATTTATCCACAGAACAGATGGCCTGCAGGCAGCATGTGCCATAATGCACATCTATATAAAAATCTATTTTTTGACAAATTATCTCTTTCCCTAGGTCTGCTTACAGAAACAGTTAAGATTTTTTTCCTGAAAAAAGTTTAAATCAGAAAATTTCTTTTTGACAAAATCTGAGAATACATTAAAAAAATATTTCTTGATAAATTTCTGACATTTTGCCAGGGTGGCAGCATGGTTTTGAAGAAGCCCAAGCTGTTAGTATGTACAGCAATAAGCCTATTAAAACAAGAGGCCAGAGATAAGAAATCTGATTTTAGCTCACTGCTGTAAATTTACAAAACCTGGCTGAATCTGCTGCCTTGCAAGAATCATAGAATCAGGATTTGCAGGTTGCCATATTTCTCCGAGGAAGTCTCAAACCTCTAAAAGTACTAAGTATCTGTGTTCATTTATCTTCAGGTTCTAGACTCTCAATGATTCTTAATATTCGACACAGCAACCCTAACTTTTATTTAAATACAAAGATTAAATAATTCTCCTGATCCAACAGGAATTAATTCAACAAAGTTCAGACTGTATTCTAATAAGGTTGGATGTAATCTATAAAAGACTGGATAATCAGTTACTTTTTCTGGCCTTACAATCTATTAACATTTTACAAATATGAAACTCTCATATATTCTACATTAATAATCTTAAGTAGTGTCAGAACCTGGTCCAGAACCCTATTATCTCCCACAGCCTTGCACCTGCTTGAATTATCAGATTAGAGCAGGTGTTCCCTACTTGTTTTCTTCTTGTAATCCTAGTAATCTAACATTTCTAGCGACATATCAAGATACACCTGGATGTGCCTGCATAATTTCACTTGTGTTTCTGAATTAATCTGTAAGTGCTGTATTCCATGCTGAACAAAGTATTCCAACTGTGCAATATTATCATGGGATTAACAAACTCATTGGATGACATGTCACAGAAAACTTATTTGTGAATTCCCTACAAATTTAGGCATAAAATAGGTGGAAAAAGCCAAATTGGCAATGCCACCTGAAATGTTAAGAAGCTAAGTTAAATCACTTCTGGATTCATCTCTACTCCACAGTCCAGAGAATGAATAGGGACTGTTGGCAGTTGTCCCAAGTTTCCATTAACAAATTGCTGGGTCTTAATCACAACAAAAGCTAGTCAGTTATAGTTTAATTCAGTTTATTTACTCCTTAAAAGTCTCAGAACAGTAACTGCAGTTACTAGCACATGGTCTTCACTTACAGTTTTATATATTTATTTCCTCATGTTACCACAAGTCTTTTTCTAGACAAGTGTAGAAAATAAATAAAAGGTGGTCAAGGAGAACTGGACAAAAACTGATTTTATATATATATTGTAACTAGATAAAAGTCAAAGAATATCCCTTTCTTTTCCAGGTACTGTAGAATTTTTGCGCTAAACACAGGTGCAAACTGTTAATAAACCCTTATATCACAGGAACACCAATATATATACAGCTATTTTTTCTGAAAAATGTATGGACAGATGGCTGGACTAGGCTAATAAAACATATTAATGAAACTCTAGGATATCGATTACAGTTTTTATTTTTCTTTTTTTAAACGTGCAACATATGGGAACTCAAGAAATGCAGTAAGAAATATTGCCATGCATAATACCTTAACTTGAAGTTTGCCTTCCTGTATGCGCCCTTTCCATAGAGGCTGTAAATTTAAGGCTATCCACAGAACAACTCATTACTCTGCAAGGGAACATATACATTTAATGTTATGGACATATTACAATGGAAAATTGAAAAACAAACCTGAAAACAACACATTTACAAAATGTACAAAATCACGTTGTTTTGTAGGGAAATATGACATTCTGAATTTCATCAGAATTTTGATAAAATGTCAGGATTTAAACAAGTAATTCATAAATATTCTAATCCAGTGCAATAAAAAAGGATGACTAATGACAGAAATTGACATAATTCGTTAGGTTTATGTTCTGAAAATAAAGTAAATGTATTCACAAACAGGCAATAATGGCACATTATCCAGCCTAAATTGGTAGAATATTTTTCCTCACCTTGCAGTCTCCTGGCGTAACGCATTGAGAAAAGTTTCTGGATGAAACAGGTCTGAGAGATCTAGGGTCTCTGACAGCAATTTCTGGTTTTCTGCTTTTTCTACCCAGTTCTAAAATAGAACAATAGGAGAACAATGAATCCTGCTGATATGGACTGATTTTTTAACATTTTCAGTTGATGTGGACTTACCTACTGTTCAGATTAATGACGGATGTTTGTTTAAACATACTTTAAACACCAAGTCAACATTAATTTTGAACATTTCAAATTGTCAAACAGAAAGTCAACTACATTTAAAAATATGAGGAAACTTAACAAATGATTATTATGAATACGACTCACTAAAGAAACTAAATTCTACTTCATTCTTTTTACAGTGCAGCTCACTTTGTATAATGAAATTTTTGGTGATATTCTAATGTTCTGTTGTATCTCTATTTTACCTTTACTAAAATAAGAATTCATGTTTTCCATCAAAATGGTTTGTCTTTACTCTCTTTGCTTTAGTGAATTCAGACAAATAACACAATTTATTTCAAGTAAAGTTTAAAATGATTCTTTTATATAAACTGCATATTAAAGAACTACTTGATTTTCAACCTGCAGCAGGATTTTTTATAAGTGTATACCAAAAGTTTTTGAAATTATCTGCTAGTATTAATTCAACATTTTAATTTTTAGTATGTGAAGTTCAAGAGGTGTTTCATTCATTTCAGATGTATTAGCCAAGACATGAATTCATAGAATTTCTACTAATAGAAGAAGTAACCTCCTTTATTTCTGGTAGTAAATGAAAACAAGAGTATGTGCATGGGGGTGAATAATTGGCCTCAACTATCCTTGCTGAACATACTACCCAACATAGGTCTTCCACCTTCTCTTACATGCAGATATGAAGCCTGTTACTATGAAAGTCAAGTCCAAAATTGTCTATCAATATACTGTATTTTGTGGCATAAAGAGAAAAGATAAAAGTGTGGCACCTTGCCTGCAACCTTGATAAGCCATCTACGTTATTAACTAACAAAACCTACAAAACTAACTCTCATAGCTTCTAATGCTTTAATAAAGATGCACTCTGTGTTCCCATAGTCTTATAACAAACCATTGTCACCAAAACCTATGAAGCACAGGTTACTAAATTTTATTTGAAAGACAATTTCTCTCCTCATCATCTCCCTCTCCTCTCTTCTTTTTTTAGATCAGGTAGCACTTGGAAGCTCCATTCTCAATTTAAATGGACTAGGAAAGATTCTTTCCCAAACCCAGAAAACTGGGAGGAGGGGATGGAATCTCAACAAATCAAGTGTATATAAATCAATATCTCAGATACCTACCAGGCATGTTGTTGGAATAGTATTTTACTATATTCTCTGAATCACTACTAGATTCTATAAAACTGTCTCAGCAGTGAGAAAATAATCCAAAAATATCACTGAATGAATTTTGGATTTTTTTCTTTGTAAAACATAACTCTACCATAGTCAAACATTTAATGAGTGACCTTTAAACCTGTCACATCACAAATTATGAGCCTTCAACTCAAATGATTATGATTCAGTTAGAGTTTTGCTTTCCATTTTCATTAGCTAAATATAAACAGTAATTGCTCCTATCTGCATGATTCTTTTAATGACTTTAACAACAACTGTTTTATTGTACAGCAGTAACTACGCATTCAGGTTAGGGCAGATTTTGTAAATTGTTTAGTATAATGCAAGTAATCACAATCATTTCAATTTGCATTTTATATAATCATGTTATTTTTGTCAGCAAGTAAACTTTTAATTTAACTGTTAAAGACTAACATTGTCAGGAACATAGATACTTATGTTCCATCCAATTAAAAGACCCATATTGCTTATATTAATTTCTGAACACATATAATTAAGTAGCACTGCAAAACTCACAGTAATAAAACTTTCATTAGACCACAAAAGACAGTTTGCAGTTGCTATCTATACAGGTCTGCAAAAAGCTGAAGACATAATAACTCTTTCACATCTGTTTAATAAATAATTTAGATTAAAATGCAATAAAAATGCTAATAAAATGTATTTTACCACAGGCACACGAATAATTTATTACGCTCTTCCTCTAATATGACCATGGGGCAGAAAGTTGGTGAATTTCTATGGTCTCAGCTATGGTCTCAGTTGTCACAAATACATCCACTGCCACTGCCATAACACTTACAATAGATCAGTGATGGGCAGGACACTTAAGCTGAATTGTGGAAATACTGAAGTGATATTTCTTGAAAGGAGGAATGTTTTAACATATCAGCTACAATATTTTCATTTCCCTTTCACTATATTCTCCTTCATAGCATTTCCCACCCATACATTGACTTCAGTTATCAAACTGATGTAAAGTTGTTTTATTTCTTATTATCTTGGATGACCACGTAGCTTTTCAGTCTGCAGTAGCTCCTTCCATGACCAGCTCAGTAGAAAACGCTGCCTGTCCTGACAGGTTAGCCAACTTAATCCATTTGTCACTTGCCACCCGGATCACAGTAATTCAGTGAATTTAAGGCTGAATGAAAAGACTACAACCAAGACTGTGTAAAACTTAGCTACTGCTTTCTTTGTGATTTTGAACAACACCCATGCTCTCTCTAGTGCCCCCTTTTCTTTGTCATTTTTGTTGTTTTTTATCTCCAAAAGGGTTAATAGTCAAAATCTAAACGATCATAACCAGGTTTCAGCCTATGTTACAGCTGTGATTCATTGTGTTAGATACAATAGTTTATAATATCCATGAAAATGTATTTGAAAGCGATTAATAGCGTTTGGCTTAGAAACAAAATTAAATGAATCCTGAGTCTAACTGCTTTGGAAATAATGTGCAATTTATTTTTTAAAAACACCTTTCCATTACACCAATATTTATATCAATATTTACATTACAAAATAAGAAAGCAATAATCTATGCTGTACTCTTCTTTGTAAAAGGTACCATTACCACAATTTTAGTAAATCCTTCTTAGAATCTTTAATTATAAGTTAAGTTTAAACAGTTACGACAGATTAATTTGGCATATGAGGATTATAAATATAATAGCAAAACTTATCAAAAATGTCAAAAGAGCTTTGCAAAACAATTCCTAGTAGAATATTTTAAAACTTTAATTAATGCAAGTTTCTTCTTTGTATAATAAAAGAATTTTCTTTACTACTAAAATGGATCTGTAAGCATGGCCTCGGGGGGTTCAGTTAGTACTTTTTCATGTATCTTAACATCCAGGAAACATTTTTTCCATTTTCAGAAAGAAGCTTTCCTTATCTCCTATAATCCCAATGCAAACTGAGCACCTTCTATTATACTGGAAGGAAAAAGAAAGGTTGCTGGTGGATTTTAACATTATCATTTGTACAACTTTAGATTCACAGAACTCCTCTACAATGAATCAAATACTTTCCTTTACCTGTTTTAATTCATTTCAAATGTATTTGCTGCTACAGTATTGCTTTCCCCTTGGTGTGATCCCAGTAGAATTAGCTTAAGGAAAATCATGTAAATCACTACAGAAGTGATTTCATTTTTGTGTCTATACAGAAAAACTGTATTCAGAATATATATAGAATATACATTTCTGATTTTGCACTGGTGTTGGATGGATTGAATGTTATTAAAAAAAATAATTACTTCAGACATGTCCAACAGCGAACAATGGTGATTAATGATGTTAAGGGAGAGAGTAGTCAGTAAACAAGAGTTTAGATGCAGCACAGGTCAGTTAAACAGTTATGCTGGAGTCCTATTTCCTTCGCAATGCAGCAGCTGCTCCACATGCATGTGCTTAAGCTGTGTCATTTCATCGTAAATGCAAGCTAGAATACTTGTGTTTTAATGCAAGTATATGAAATTAAGTAATTTTTTCTGACAGTAAGCACCGAGAGTGTAACACGTAGCTACCCAGCAGCAATTGGCATATAATGGTTTGCTATCCTGTGGCATTTGCTTCTATGTGAAATTCTTGAGATATTGTAGGTAAATGACGTGACCATGGCTCATGAACATATGAGTACTGCAGTATTTCACATATATGATAAGATATGCATGCTATCTTTTAAATGGTAAATCATGCAGGAATTAAATTTGGAGACAAAAATTTATTTTTCTTTAAATATTTTTCTAATTTTATTTTATTATTTCAGAGCATGTAGACCAAAACTGTTAAGTGCTCTAAAGAAAATACTAATTCTTCACTTCAGTTTGATATGCCTCAGAAGCTTCGTGTTTGTTCAATAAATCCGGAAACTAACATAACAGCACAGTGTCTGAGCATATAAATTCTGAGTCCATTAGGCTCAACACTAGCTAACAATGTGCCAGGAGCAGAGGTGCAGTAAGGCATAGCTAAGGGAAGCATAAGCATTAGCATGAGAAAAATGGGGTCTCATTTTAGTTACTGTATTAATTTATATTTATCAAAACTGGGACATAGTTTTCTATGAGTTGCTCTTTCCTGTATTCAGTAAGGACAGCAAAATGACCACTCTGCATAAGACCTGTAACTATTAGAGAAGTTATTCACTTTAAACTAACAGATGACCGATTATCAAATCTTAAGTATCAGCTTTAAAAAAAAAATTCTATATTACCATTAAGCATAAAATCTAATTAGAGAATTCTTCTTTGCTTTAGGCTTTCAGCTAACAGTAAACACAGTTAATTAGTTTCTCCTAACACACTTCATTGAGACTGCAAAATATAGAGAAAATCTTTCAACCATACCTGCATAGAAAACACCTCTTCTATACTATTATGCCATTTTCCAGTCATGACTAATCTAACTTTCAGATACACATGCCGTGTTTCCTGCACAAAAGAGTTTAATAAGAAATTGTTTGCTTCTATGGGATACATGTTTCAAAATACCCCATAACCAAAAAAGGGAAATTTCATCTTCCCTAAGGAAAAGGAAATCACAGAACAGGAACAGTGGCTGATACAATCCCGCGCTGACAAAAGAACTAAGTAACTGTGTGGCCATGGCTTGCACCACAGCATCCTGGCACATGGCCTCTTCACCGATGCTAAAGCTCCCAGACTCCACCGAACTGAACACCAGCAGATTTCTGCTCAGACTATCAAATGCTTTATTCAACCAAGTACAAATTAGAGTAAAAAAAAGATTAATTTTTTTTTTTTTTTTTGTAAATTGGTGTAATCATCTGGTATGGATCAATGGTTCCACTGATGCCAAAGCCTTCAGAATAAAAATATCCCAGCTACAATTTATAAGCTGTGTACAGCTCATTGTAGCTCACAGAGCCTTTCTCTACAACAGGAAAGGACATTTTTCTGCTCTTGCTAACCCCAACAGAGCATGTTTAGCATCTAGGCACTGGAGGAAAAAAACTCCCTGACGTGTTTGATTAGCACTAGGTATATCTCCAGGTGCGACAGTGCTAGGATCACAGAATCATAGAATTGTTAAGGTTGGAAGGGACCTCTAGAGGTCATCTAGTCCAACCCCCCTGCACATGCAGGGTCACCTAGAGCACGTGGCACAGGACTGCATCCAAGCGGGTTTTGAAGATCTCCAGAGAAGGAGACTCCACAACCTCTCTTGACAACCTGTTCCAGTGCTCTGTCACCCTCACTGTCAAGAAATTTTTCCTTAAGTTCCTGTGGAACTTTCGATGCTTCAGTTTCTCGCTGTTTCCTCTAGTCCTATCTGTGGCCACCACTGAAAAGAGGCCAGCACCATCCTCCTCACTGCCTCCCTTGAGGTACTTATAGACACTGATCAGCTCCCCTCTCAGCCTTCTTTTCTCCAGGCTGAACAGGTTCAGCTGTCTCAGCCTCAAAAGCTTTCCAGGATCCTTCCAGGAGTCCTGGAAAGATGAAAGAAAAGCAGGTCTGGAAAAATCTGAACATAACTGTATGCCTTTTTTTTTTTTTGGATTTTTTTTCTTTATCATGTTACACATATTAGATGAATGAAATTTGGAGAAGCTTTAAGACAGAACAAAGCAGACTGTTGATATGTCACCCTGGCCCAAACACATCCCTTGCAGCTCTAATAGAGACTAAATGCCAAAGAACCAACAGAAAATGGATGTATCATTGATTTGTGTTCATTACTTCTTTCTCATATTATCAAAAGCTTGTATAACATCAAAAAGTTTGTATAACATCAGCATCTAGCTAGCCCTGACTCTTTCTAACATACATGACACCAATCCAGGACTGGATGAAGATGGCCATAAAAAGAAAATATAACTTGCCTCCCTCACCTATATCCAAATATCTTACACAGATATAATATGAACATTTTCAAAAGCAGCAACATGCAATACTAGGAACTTTCTAAGACAATCCTGAAGAGAAGAAATGTAGCATGACTTCATTTCAAACCTGTTCTTGGGAAGCAATATGGAGAAAGAGACATGATAGGATAATTTAAGTAAAAATATTCCAAAAATATTAAAGACAATGCATTTTGAGAGCTTTATTTTAAATACATTTTTGCTTTCTTATTTTTAAATCCAGTATATTTTGTCTTCATTCATGTAGTTCATTCAAAAATATTGGTTTTGGCACCCACTACATGAAATTTTAAAGTGATTTTGGTACCTACTTCATAAAATTTAAAAATGTTTTATCACAGAATCATAGAATAATTAGAGTTGGAAGATCTATAGAGATTTTCTGGTCCAATTTCCCACCCTCAAGGAAGGGCCAACCTAGATTAGGCTCTGGGTCTTGTTCAATGATATTTTAAGTATCCCCAATGCTGGAGATTCCCCAGCCATTTCTAGCCCACCTGTTCTAGTGTCTCACCACCCTCACCTTGATTTATTTCTTCTGCATTTTCTCTTGTTGCAGCTTGTGTCTGTTTCCTCTTCACTGTTCTTAATAAGGGCCTATATATATGCTTAATTAATACATGAAACATTTGATTTTTTCAAGACATATAACTGGAACACACTAGGCATTTCTTGTTAAATATTTAATGTTTAAGAGCAGAAGTACAAGTTCCAAGTGGTACAAATCAAGTGTACATTTATGAGAGCTGATATGACACTTTCAAACAGAAATTATAAATTCAAGTGATTGATTCATCAGAGAAAAATCCTTTCTGAGACTCTAATTGGATGACCCTTTCCACTTCAATGGCACATAAGATTGACCAGGGCCCTGTCCAGTCTAAAACTGATTATCTCCACAATATCTTTGGGCAACCTGTTCCAATTTTGACTAGTCTCACTGTGAAGAAATTTTTCAGTATATTTAATTAGAACTTCTTTTGCTTCAACATGTGCTAGTTGCCTTTTGCCCTGTCTTTGTCCACCTAAGAAAAGGTCTGCTCAGCCTTCTCTTCATCTGTATCTCCTTTATCTCTGTATCTCATTCTCTTCTTAGGGCTGAATAAACCTCAGCCTGTCCTTACACTTCATTTCTTCCAGCTGTTAACAATGCTGTTGACCATCCATTGGATTTGCTCGTCTGTCCATTTATTTTTCAACGACCTCTTTTTTTTAACTTAAGAGTCCCAAACTGAACAAAGCACTTCATACATGGACTCAAAAATACAGAATAGGATGAAATAATAATTCCCTTTGTCTTTTAATAAGGTCATTAAGAATTTTGTATTTCTCTAATATCACGGACGGCATATATTTCTAACAAATGTGCAGTTAACAAGCAACACATCATTTATTCTTCTAACATTTGACTATATTTTTTACTTGATAGATTTCTCTGTTGATATATTCAGACTATCAATTCTGCCTTCCACAGTCTGATGAAAATGAAACACATTAATATAAATGACTGAATAAATCTTTTTTTCTAGTAACTTGAAAAGCCACATATCTGAACAATGAACAGTATTTATTTTAGTTCTAAATTATTTACTATATTTTACCTGTTATGCGGATAAGTTCAGTTAATTATATTTATTATAAAGGATCATGAAATAGTAGAAATGACATGGAAAATGGCAATTACACAGTGCATATAAGAAAAAGGATATGGAAGACTGTACATCAGTCGAAACCCCATGGGAATTTGAAACTCAAGCCCAGACAAAGAGAATAAATTCCATAGCGGATTCTAACACATCATTAAAACTCTCCTAGTTCACAGATGAATATACAGAACTAACAATATAAAATTATCAGTGCCTGTAAACAGATTCCTTGGCATTTTCCTCCATGTTATTGGACACGTTCTAATTCATTATTTATATTATTCAGTTAAATAGATTGGAAAACCTGCCATAGAACAGTATAGTATTTAACCTTCCTACATTTATGCCTTTATGCATATCCTTTGTATGCCTAAATTCAAGATGTAAGCTTCCTGTCACCTTTAAGAACTCTCTTCCTCAAGTCTTTTTTGCCAATTATGCAGCTTGCTGAACACTCAGGAACACCAAGAACTGGACTAAAACAAATGAAAAATACTCAACAGTCTATTGGATGACACTACCTCTGTGTTTAATTAAGTTTTAATATTTAGTCATAATAACAGAATGACTAAGTGCCCCGCAACCTGCACTTGCAACTTCATTTAAATGTGAATTACCTAGAGTTGAAGTACTGAACACACAACAGATGATATGGTCAAGACCTACTTTCATGAATACAACTTGTTGTCATAGACTAACTTCTGAATGAGAGCTCTGAAATCTTAAATCCTCATTATATTAAAATGATAAATAAAACACTAAATGATTTTCAACAAATTACTAATAGAAGACCAGACATTTGCATCAATTCATGGTAATCAGAAGACCAAGTTACTGCAACTGAGTTGCGCTTAATAAAAGACGATTGATTGGACATATCTAAAAATTGCTATATTAGCATTTGCTGCCGTTTTCTCATTTACGGATATCTAGAATGTAATATTGTCACAGGATTTGAAAGCATAACGTAAGGGCAATCTTTTTCATATGCAAATATTAACAAAAGTCCTTTTGACTACCACTATTGTAATTAACCTTAGAGATTTTGTCAGAGAAGACTATCACCATTGCTTTGTGCCTTATCTGCCGCATGGATTTGTTCAAGATTACAGAGGGGGACACAGCGAAAAATGTTAGCCAAAACTGAGAGGCCAAGACTTTACATGCAGGAAAGTAAATGCATACAGTTTATTAATAATGGATTGCTGTATCTCTTCAGATATCTTCCTGTACAATGAAAACGCATACAGCAACTTAAAGAAAAAATATTTAAAATGTTAATTATTTTTCTTACATTAAATAAAGTAAACAAACTACAGCTTTAAACCACATATATGATATATGGTACAATTTCTTGTAAGATATGTAGTATGTAAACAGTAATTTGTCTCTGCAGAAAAACTCAGATTATTAACTCAAGCTCCTTTGAATTCACTAAGGTGAAAAAAAACAGCTCCTTTGAAAGTAGGAACATTATGCATATACATACAATGACTTGGACTTTTCTTCTTTTCTTTAATGCAATGCTTACAAAAATCTTTTTAAGCATGATCATCTTCTGCAATCAATTTCCTACAGAAATCACAGAACTGAATGACTATTTAACAGTGTGATAAAGAATGCTTCTCACTTGAACTTCTGTTTTCAAGGTGCTTTTCAATAATTTATAGAAGTTTATAATTTGGGGAGTAAAATCAACAGGACCTGAATTCTATTATAATAGATTACATTTCAAAACACACTTAAGCCTAAAGTTTACAGAAAAGCTTGTGGCTGCCTCAGTTAACAGGGTATCTAAATTTCCTTGTTTTTAAACTTCAGTAATTCACAAGGAAACCAAAATGATACAAGTAATAGAAAGGAGAGATTTTAGCACTTCTGAAAAATAAGGTCTTGTATTGGAGAAAAGAAAAAAAAAAACTTAACTTGAAGAAAACTCTCCACCTTCATACCCGTGCATCTGCACAGCTCCCCATTAGAGCAGTATGTGGATTCTCTGAGCACAGGAAATGCTCCAGCTTCCATTTTAGCTTCCTTACAGGTTAGAGAGCAGGGCAATCCCTATGGCACAAGAAAGTCACATACTCCCACTCCCATGGCTGTAAATACCAGCAGAAGGGAAAGGGAGGAGATCCAGAACTTCTTCAGAAAAAACAAGCTGAGGTTTTTTTTTTTTTTTTCAGTCTTATGGAAACAAGTAAGTTTTAATTTGCTGACCCGAAACAGTTTTTCAGTGTTAATACTCATCCTGCATTTAACTGTCCTTCTGTTTTGCCACATTAATAGGCAAATTCTGGATCTCCTCCCTTTCCCTTCTGCTGGTATTTACAGCCATGAGATGCCTAGAGCTTTCCTGTGCTCTAGGCACAGGATGGGTTTCAATTCCATTATATGTCTACACAGACGTATACTATTGCTAAGCTATGGTCACATAGCGTGCAGGGCAGGAAATTCCAAAACACATTTAAGATACCACCATGAGGAAACTTGGAATAGGAGACCCAGGAATTATAATTAATGTAATAATGTAATATATGTAATGTAATATATGTAATATAATTAATGTAATAACCCATGATGATTCATATGCTTCATGTCTTAATGTCCGTCCTAAATAAATCGTTGCAGATACGCAAGATATATAGATACCTGAAATACAGTATTGTAAAGTTCAGTGTCTGCATTCCATTTTTTTTGTGTTCAGAAGCTCTCATCTTCCAAGTTTCAGTATACATAATTTCTATTCTAATTTAAGGTAACCTCCAAATATCAGAACGTCCACCTAGGCAGAAATGTATTTTCATCAGCTGGAATAATACATTTTGCATATACCCATTTATTAACACTATAAATGCACAGATTCCCTTTTATTATTTTACTTTTACTGGGCAAATTGAGGTCTGAGAAAATGAAACACCTGTTATTTCTCTGGCTGCTGCTGTTTAATGCTTTCAGGAAATCTTTACACTTCTGTATATCCTAATAATTCTACTATCTGGACTATATTTTGGGTTCTTCCCATCTCTATTCAATTCTTGAAACCAAGCTACTAATTTTATTATTTTCTGCACTGGCTGCAAACATTTTGACAATGCAGCCCTTAACTAGTAACTTAAGTATACATTTACTGCCTCCTTAGAAGATGCAAACTCCTAATACGACTTTGATTTCACTGTCTCCAATGGTGAAGGTAAAAGTCAACATATGAGAGGAAAATAAACAAGGAAGAGGTATGAGTAATCCTATGAAAAAAAATTATGATGATGGAGTTGGCCATATAACACTAAACCAATCCAAAATTGACCTTTATTGAAACATGAATCTGAAGATAATTCCCAGAGCGATGAAAAAAAATTATGTGCCTTTATTAAATCTCTTAAATGCTAAAGTTGTAGTAACTAATAAAGAATTACATTTATAAAATGAATAATGAAAAGTCATTAAAATGGAAAGTTAATTAAAATAATTAAGGCAAATGGAACCCACAAACATAAATTGGAGTAACATTTAAGAAAAGTATGATTGATTGAAATGTATGATTAGAAATAATCAACACTGGTAAAATTAATATAAGAATTAAAAAGTAGAAATTGCATTTCAGATGTGATCTAGCTTCTTGAGGAGTAAAACTGATAACTTATTAAGAAGTGTATCATGTACAACAGTATTACATATCTAACATCAAAAAATCTTTAAAAAAGATAATAGCAAATATTCTGTCATCTGTCACTAATTTCTATTGTGACTGACAAAACAATCAACAGAATTTATTACTTGTGAATGTAGTTAAAGTTGTACTGTAAAGCTCTGCCTTAATAAATCTCTCTCCTACAGTAAATTATTTTTTAAAAATTGTAACTGACTTTATCATTAATTTACACAGTAAATAATCCATAAACACAAGCGTGTCAGTAGTTTGAACAATGACAGAGAAAGATTTCTGTTATAGTGATATATTGCAGTATATTTCTTAACAGTTGACTGGAGGAATATATGGAAATAACTTTTTGAAGATACTCAGTTTTAACTAATCTATTACTGTTGCCTAACACAAATTTCACCTTGTTATACTCTATTATCTCCATTTTGCATAGGAGGACTGTTCCATAGTTCCATAGACTTGCACTCTTTAAAGAAAATTCTCCTAGTTGCAGAATATGGCATGCAGTTTGTGTACAACTGAATAAAAGCAGAAGTCAGAGACAGTGAAGTTACAACTGAAAATAGCAGTTGTCATCTCCACACATAGTTATACGATCAAGTTACATCCATATTCACATTTACACTTTTTGCTGCATATTTTTACACTATTATTTATAATTTGAGGTTTTTTTCCTCTATAGAAAAAAAAAAAACCTTACTCAGAATAAATGGTTTGCATAACAAAAATCTTACAAATACACTAGAAACATCCATTGGATAGTTTCTCTATCACATCTAAAGAAAAAAATTTAAAAACAGGTAATGTCAAGAAATTGTATTCCCTCAAAACTTCCTTCTGACCTATTAGTCATCACTAATGTTCACAAAAGTTATTTATATCCCACTGGACAAAACTGCATTAATCAAGTTCAAAAAAAACTGCTATTTCCTGCCTATAGGTCCTGCCTATAGAAGATCTAAAAAAATATTGTCACATCATGTCTGAAAGGTTTTCCCAGGTTCTTCTCCATATAACCAACAGACTGAAAGCTATTCCCTTAGATACTAATTAATTGAAATAACTGACATCTTTTTTGTCTGCCTACTAGCTTATATGCACCTCTTCTGCATGAATTTACCTTAACTAAAAATTATCCTCTACATACCTCAGACTCTAAATTGGCAGAGTTTGTCAGACTCTGGATACTCTGCTTTGTCCTCTTGTCTGGAGAATACAAGTATTTCCCTCATTTGATTCAAAGGCTAGTGGGGTGGGTTTTTTTGATGTTGTTGGTTTTTGTTTTTATCAACTTCTACACTACCTCTGTTAGAATTAATTGTTTTCTCTTCTTCTTTTACAATGTAATTTTGATCTATACACAAATATCTCAATTTATGACTATGTATTTCTTTGCATAAGCAATTCCTTACCTATGTCTAATAAGTGAACGTGTAAGTATTCCAGGAACCTGAAATGCAATGTGGATTACGAACCACTCTCATAAAAGGAACACACAGTCTCCTATCCTGAAAACAATAATACTCTTGATTGCAGGGGTAAATTCCAAATTACGATAATTCTTGTGATATCTAAAATAATATGCAAGGAAGATGACAGCTAATTTAAGGTGCGAAGCATACACACTGCTCCAAAAATAACTCTGAGTTATTAATATGTGCAAATATGTATACAATGACCCATAATAAATTAAGTTCTCATTCTAATAAAGGATTCATTTTAGAAAGCTGGCAATATATAATTTAACAAGAAACCAAAATGGATGCCTGAAGTCTTAAATCTAAGAAGACAAAAATAGAAATAGAAACACAATAGATTAGAGAAAAAAGATGTATGGATATATAGATATATAGAAAATAAATAATTATTTAATTCTTTAGGATGCCTAAACTAGTAAAATAAATCTCTAATATACACCCGAATTCTGATGGGCAAATTTCAAAAAAAAAGCTTACAATGAGTTATTATTTTATCTCACATTATATATATATAAAAATATATAAAAAACTGTCTTTAAGGGAAATGAAAGATTCACTGATGAAAAAAGTAACTAGAAAATACACTAGTACTAGTAAAGCTACACTGAGTTGAACAGTTGGCTTTTATCCTTTTTGATGGAACTGCTACCAAAATTCA
Organism: Tinamus guttatus; assembly: GCF_059628265.1. Classification (NCBI taxonomy): domain Eukaryota; kingdom Metazoa; phylum Chordata; class Aves; order Tinamiformes; family Tinamidae; genus Tinamus; species Tinamus guttatus. Next base: position 13,111,061 of record NW_028288684.1, read on the forward strand.
GAGTTGGATAAGGTATTAGGACAGGTATGGCCAGAGGTGGCGAAGGACTGATAACCAATTTGGCAATTTGTGATGAAATTCTGTTTGTGTCTAGAAACATGCCAGCCCTCCTTTCTCAAGTATTAAAGGAATAATAATAATAATAATAAAAGATCTAGTTGCCTTTCTTGCAACCATACTTTTCAGCTAGGATCGGATTCAAAAGGCCTCTCTGTGCCTTTCTTAATGCCACTCATCTGAGCTGTTCACAGGACCCTACCACACCACGTAGCATTAAGCATGTCCTCCCACATCACCTGTCTCTCTGCGTCCATCCTCTCTTCCCCAGTCTGTGCTTCGGAAAAGCCTTTACTCCAATCATATCAGGATTACTGAGCATATTTGTCTTATTTAGGTCGAAACATATACTTAACTATATAGTTATCTTAAATTAATGATGGTATTAATAATAAATTTATCTAATAATATTATGTTCATAGATATACGTATGCCTCTTATCTTAGCCACATACAAATTAGTATCTTAGGATATTGATACGATGATCTAAGTTACTTCCACAAATCATGCTATAGTACTTATCATTACAATAAATACTAGTTTGTAAAAATTGCTTCCTCTATTCTTCATGACTTTGAGTTAACTGGATAACATACAACTAATTCTCAAACAGTTAAAGCAGGAAGTTCATGCCAACATTTCTAGTGCTGCAATTCAATTCCTCAGAATCATTACCTGATGCATGTATTGCTTACAGGTAATTTGACTTGTGAGTTATATTCACCTGTAGCTACATTCACATGTAGTTAAAATAATTTGCTTAAAAATTCCTATTACTTTCTTAAATTATGATTACTAATATCCAAAAGAGGTGGTGAATAAACTTGTGAAGAATTTGCAGATGGATAAAGACAAAGAACAGGTACTGACAATGAAGTTTTATTTAACCTTTGAATGTCTTATAACGGTCACTCAAAATAAGTCCTTCCCCTCACATCTATTTTAGCATTTAAAGGACGATTAAAATAGAGATAAAATATGACCTATACACAGTCTTGGTTAGGTATAACAGAAAGCAAAAACTCTCAACTGCTGACATGAAGCAAAATATTATTACAGATTGTTTAAATTTTGAAGAAAGCAAGGAACGAGCCGCAGCAGACTCATAACACAAAACTGACTTGTAAAAGACCAGATTTTGCTCAGAAGCAAGGGCACAAAACTTTGATTCAGTAGAAACAATGAACTGCTGAATCTGGTCAACAAGTATTACCCTCCATATGCCAAACCCTGCAACTGCTAAACAAGTAGGATGGACGGTCACAGGGTGGACTGAATTATGTCTCAATCAGATACACACACAGAAACATACATTCAAATATATACACATATAGAATTATAGTTCTGTATCTGTGCAATAATTTCTATGGAAGTTAGTTGCATTTAATGCCTCACATCTCCCTTTTCTAAAATATTTAACAGTCTACTCTGTTATTTGAACACTCAATCTGAACAACAATATTTAATGCCTACAAGAAACATAAAAGGTAAGTGATTCATGTTAACATTTTAATTTAAGAACATCTTCTAGAGTCATGTGCCATTTCAAATAAATCAGGCTATCCAGAAAAGAAAAACAAAAACAAAAACAACAACAACAAAAAAACTATAGGTCATACTGCGACTAGAAATAAATCAACATTTTAAAAAGACTTGTTCAGTTCACTTTTCACAGCTCACTTTTTTCCTTGAAAGGAAACAGGACAAAAATTAAAGAAAAAAATAAAAATAAGATTCTGAAGCCAAATTAGAAAACAGATTATATTTGGCCAAAGAAAACAGTACTCTTCTCAAAATCATTGCATTTAAAAATGGAATTAAAAGAACCCTGCTGCCTACACAGTAGTGTTACTGCATAGGACTAAAATGACAGCACCTGTTCCCTAACTGATCTTTTCCCTTTTACTCAGGTTTCACTTTTCAAAACAATCTTGCAAAGAACTTGAAAATCACAGAATCACAGAATTTTCAAGGTTGGAAGGGACCTCTAGAGATCATCTAGTCCAACCCCCCTGCACACGCAGGGACACCTAGAGCACGTGGAACAGGGTGGCATCCAGGTGGGTTTGGAACATCTCCAGAGAAGGAGACTCCACAATCTCCCTGGGCAGCCTGTTCCAGGGCTCTGTCACCCTCACAGGAAAGAAGTTCTTCCTCACATGCAGATGGAACTGTAATTTATACCCATTACCCTTTGTCCTGTCACTGGCCACGACCAAGAAGAGTTTGGCCCCATCCTCCCTGCATTCTCCCCTCAGGTACTGGTACATGTTGATCAGATCTACTCTCAATCTTCTCCTCCCTAGGCTAAACAGGCCCAGCTCTGTCCTCATACGATAGATGCTCCAGTCCCTTAACCATCTTTGTCGCTCTGCACTGGACCCTCTCTCGAAGCTCCATGTCCTTCTTGTACTGGGGAGCCCAGAACTGCACACAGTATTCTGAATTTTTATATAGATACACTAACTGAAGCATAAGTGATTTCAGTGATTTGTTTAAAACAAATATAAAATCCAAGAACTCATGTACATATAAACTCATATGCAAGAGTATCCCATGTTACTATTAAGGTTACACCACATTAAACAGTGTGAAGAATTGTTAAGATAATTTTAGATAAATAAATCTGTTTTTTTTTTAATTTTGTCAGAAAAAAATGACTGAAATCTCACATATAAATCTAGTTGATAAAGTAAATATGAAAATGATTGCATTTTAAGATACTGACTTCACATTGTTCAAAATGCAGTCTTTATATTATTCATCCATTCATATAATTTTGCCAGTCTTTTCATACATCTTCTAAAACTCTTCAGGACTTCAGTTCAGAAAGATCTATGACAGTGTAATGCATAAGATATACTGTGTCACTGAACATTAATATACTTTAAAATTACCTGTATAGCAACTGCTCGAGCTACAAGACCTCTAAGATACTGTAAAGGATCTTCTGGGCCTTCCCACTTACTTTGCCATGTGAGGGGACACTGAAATAAAAAATGGATTTACAGAAAGTATCCATTTGAAAACCATCATCATTGCATTTTAATCTAAACCAAACTACATCACTATACAGAAAAAATCTGAAACAAATCACTTCAAAATAAAATATATGTTGAAGTTTAGCTGACATGGTTGTAATAGAGCAGAACCAGACTCCGCTAAGACCTTCTGACAAGACTGCTTTATGGCCACAATCCAAAATACTGATCTGTGACAAGATAAGTAGTCAATAAGCAAATGAAATGCTAGAAACACTTTGTTCAGTGTAGCAGGAGGCACTGAACTGATATTTTTGAGAGAGAAAATGCACAGAAACTTTAGAGCACATCTTTCTGACAGTATCTGGCATCATAGCTCCTGATGCTCATAATGCATGTGTATTGGTTAAAGCACACAGGCAAGCCACATTCTCTTGCTCAGTAACAAAAAGTTATTTAGACTGCTAACACGAAAATGATAACTTTCACCAATTGTACTGAAATTTTGCTAATGCTATTTTTTTAGTCTCAAAAGAAAAAGAATGTTAATTCTAATTTGAATTTTGATAGGTAAATACATGCATAGCAATAGTTGTAATTTGAAGTTACTTGTGACTACTTAATAACATTGGTTTGTAATATGGACAGCCCTCCACTGAAAAGAAGTAAATTTCTCTGTACAAAGACCATTGACTGGCATTTACACAGTCCATTTTACCTCTCAGAATTAGTTTTGAATTCTAACCGTAATCGCCACCTGAAAGATTAGGATCCTCTGCAACTCACTAATCCATTTTAGACTCACTGTCAATAAAGAACTCAGGGCAAACAGTGACATGAGAATATGTATCAGAATTTCATTCAATTTCCTCATTTTCATTCTTCATTGCTTATAATGTTAATTCATGAAAAATTACTTACCTTCTGATTCAGCAGAGCACTTGCTAGTCTTTGTACTTCAGAACTCAATAATGAGGTACCTCTGATGACTTTACTTAAAGAAGCAAGTGACTGATGAACACTCTGAACAAGGAGAATGGCATTGAATTGTTCAAGAGCAATGAATGATAAGATTGGAGACCCTTGTCGCTCCATAGGAGGAGACACCTTCTGATGAATCAGGTTAGAATTCTGGAAAAGAACACACGACAGCCCGTTAATGAACTCAGGGAAACTACTATGATATATTACATACTCTACATTTAATTCACAAAACTTACTTCAAAGGTCAAATGAAGTAACATATTCCCCTTTCTTTCACTGTATGATAATTGTAACGATAGTTTCCTTATCATCACTGAGATATTGCAGTAAAAGCACCACTCTCCTGAGACTCCTGTTTACCCTATATTTTACAAGTACTGGATTTGTTGAAAATTCTTCATTTAGCTGAATAAATCATTGTTTTAAATATTTGGGCGAGTATAAGAGTACGATAAGCAGCAGTGCACTTACTACTGTGACTCTGTATTGGGTATGCTATGCTGCCAGATAGAGCTCTTCCTTTGATGACCCTAGTTTAACTAAACACTTCCAACAAAGGACAGTAGCTGCCTCTCACCAGTATCATTAGATTAGAGGACTGAAAACAAAGAGATTAGAGAAGCTCTACACCTCATTCGAGAAATATTATCTGATTAACGGAACCAATACATCTCTTAAATACAAGATATTACACACAGCCATGTAATATTCTATTTTAGCTATCAGTCCTATACTTTTTTTTCTTTTAATCTTCATTTTTCCTTGACATTGCATATTTATTATCTTGATAGAGACAGAAAAGTTTTACTTAAGATTTTATTTGCAGTAAAATGAAAGCAACTTTTTTTACAGTTAACAGTTCCGATAGTGGGTCTGTGCTGTTAAAAAACAAATTCTACCATTCTTTTCAAAATGTTAAGCATCCTCCAAAAAATAATCTAATATTGATTTGCCTTTTCTGTACTGCTAGTCATAAGCATGCACTGATCACAAACCTTTTTCATTTAAGGCAGTCTAGTTAAACACTGTATTCAGATATATCGAAGTGAATAATAAATAGTAGGTGGACTAACATTACCAAATGTCACAGAATTATTTTACATTTTGAGTTGCTGCATGACAGCAACTCAGTGGAAAGTTCAGAGATGTTTCAAGAATAATCCCCTTCCAAGTGACAAGAAAGAGTCACTGATATTAACTACCTAGCAATTTTAAGAAAAAATGTTTGATGAGTTATTAATCAAACATCAAGGGAGAAGCAGAAAAAAAGACTTCTGAGAGGCAGAAGTTAAGCAGAGAATGCTTAGGTGAATACAGCTTTTCTATTATTCATACAATTGCACCGTGATTGCAATTATAGTAGAATATTTCTCCTATTAGCTCAATTTTGGAGGGAACGAAAAAAAAGGACAAGCTGGCACAAAGTATTTATTCACACAATTAATGACTTCCTGTTGATCATGGCTTTTATGAATGTTGTGATTTAAACTTTTGATCTTAAGTATGATTGCAGCCTGCACATCATTTTAGATTTTTCTGCTGAGACTTTTGGAGTCTTTTGGACTTTTGGAGATTCCTGGTCTTGAGTTACCATAGCTCATAAATGCAGCTCGCAAAAACAAAACAAGAAAAATTAAAGAAATGCATTATGAGAATTATATTCCTTAAAGCGAAAACACAGATTTGAATAAAATCAGAGTTGTTTTAAACAACTCACTCGTTATTTCTCCTTGATACTAAATTTTCTTTAAGTTCTAACTCAGCAAATCACTCAAATCTACTAGCAAGTCTCATAATTATCTAACACTGTGATACAGCTTTCTAAGCATCTAGTTTTTTTTAGTTATATAGTGAAAGCACATTGCTAGTGAACAAGAAAGTTAAAAAAAAGCTAAATCATAACTTTCACTTAGAATATAGCATCTTATGTGTAGTTCCAGGGTAACAGCAGATATTTTATGTCACTAACACAGTACATAACAGCTTTAGAGGACATATAATCTGTTTCAGTAAAAAGAATATTTGATTGACTAGCCAAGAATTATCTTTAAAGCCACTTTTTTAAAAAAGTTTACTGTATAAATGAAAAGCTTAATCAATCTTGAAATGCTGTTGATTCACTGAAATCCAAATGTACTGATAACATGAACATAAGTACTTAGTTTTTATAGCTTATACTGAGAAACAACATATCTGCAATTATTGCATTACATGCAAATATTTAAAATAATATAATCTATAGGACAGGACTTATGTAATCGCATTCAGTTATGTTTTCTTTAGAAGAGGAACATGCAATCCCAAGTTTATTTTCAAAACTAGCTTCTATATTAAATACTGTATTTCTGAAATAGTACTGTGTATAAATTCTGAATCACTGAACTATTTGCAATTTCCTATTGTTATTTTTATCCTTTTTCCCCTTCCTTTATATTTAGCATGTACTCTTAAACTACGAACTAGACAGGCAATTACACACTGCTCTGAATTTCAGTTACGGGATTTAAACTTTCATTGTAAAATTCTACAAGTTACAAATGACCCCCTCCCCTCCCCAAATCCTATCTTTTTGATAAATGTAATGGGGAAAAAACTATTACACCTTCTACTATTTTATTAATGATATTTCTGTGAAGTATCTCTTATTAAAATAATAACTGATTTTGATTTTTTTCAGGTTAAATGAAATTCTAACTAGCTACATGCTATCTTGATTTCCAGGGCACATAGTGTGTCTGTCTCCGTAACCATTCACAGACACTGTGAGTTTGTCAGAACTTTCAAATGTTTTTCATCTCAGGCTCACACTGCACTCATCCTCTCTGCAAAAATACGAGAAAGAATAAGTGAAAGGCTAATGCAGATGACCAGGCTTATGACTGACAGAAAGCGAAGGACCATGTCTTGCTTCCTACACCGAGGCAGGCATACCACAAAGCCCTTTACTCGTCAAGGGTAAGGAACATACACTATTTATGTATGTCAAGCTCTGTATTTTGGGTTTGCATGCATTTTAAAATGTTAGTACAAAAGCTTTACTTCAGTTTTTCTGAGCCCATAGCTTACTGAGGATGAAAAGGGAATTACAGTAGTTTCCCTGTGATCCAGACTGTGTCTCATGTACAAGGGCTTCTAGCTTCTGTGGCTTAGGCTAGTTAGTAATTTCTTGTTCAAGTATTTCATTATCAGAAGAAAAAAAAAGAGCAATGCCATTGCAACTTGCGGCTTCTCTCGGTCTTTCACATACACCATCTTAATTCATTAAATGCACACTGAAAGGGGAAGCTTCTAAAATCCTCAATACTGCTCTTTACATAACACTGTCCTATGAATTCCATTTTTATTTCATCACTCTCTTTAATTGAATCGCAGAATCACAGAATGTTTAAGGTTGGAAGGGACCTCGAGAGATCATCTAGTCCAACCCCCTGCTCCAGCAGGGACACCCAAAGCACGGGGCACAGGGTGGCACTCAGGCAGGTTTGGAAAATATCCAGAGAAGGAGACTCCACAACCTCTCTGGGCAGCCTGTTCCAGGGTTCTGTCACCCTCACAGGAAAGAAGTTCTTCCTGTGTTTCAACTGGTACCCATTACCCCTTGTCATGTCACTGGCCACCACTAAGAAGAGTTTGGCCCCATCCTCCCTACATTCTCCCCTCAGGTACTTGAACATGTTAATCAAATCTCCTCTCAGCCTTCTTTTCTCCAGACTAAACTGGCCCGGCTCGCTTAGTCTTTCCTCATAAAACAGATCCAGTCCCTTAACCATCTTTGTCGCTCTGCGCTGGACACTCTCTAGAAGCTCCATGTCCTTCTTGTCCTGGGGAGCCCAGACCTGCACCCAGTACTCCAGACGTGGCCTCACCAGAGCTGAGTAGAGGGGCAGGATCCCCTCCCTCCACCTGCTGGCAACGCTCCTCCTGATGCAGCCAGGATCCCATTGGCCTTCTTGGCCACGAGGGCACATTGCTGACTCATGCTCAACTTGTTGTCAACCAGGACTCCCAAATCGCTCTCCACAGGGCTGCTTTCCAGCAGGTCAACCCCTAATCTGTCCTGGTGCCTGCGGTTATTCCTCCCCAGGTCCAGGGCCCTGCACTTGTCTTTGTTGAATCTCATGAGGTTCCTCTCTGCCCAATTCTCCAACCTTTCTAGGTCCCTCAGAACGGCAGCACAGCCCTCAGGACTGTCGGCCACTCCACCTGGTTTGGTATCAAATACTTTCTCCTAAGAATTTGTTAAAACAACTCATCTGTCACTTTTATAGAAAAATTAAATGTGAATTCTGAGATCAGCTTATACATTTAATGTTCTATTACATTCCCTTAAAATCTATTATGTATATAACTCATGGTAGCTTTAGAAATATTATCATGACCTGCTTGGGAATGAACATGAAGTGAAGTATAGTGCGCTCTGAAGAATCCAAAGAAATGTTCTAATCTTTCATATTTAATACTGTATTATGCCACAAATATTAAATTAGGTGCATTTTGATATCTTCAGTCATCTTTCCTCTGACTTCTGTTTGTCACTATTTTTGCAATATAAAACTTCACACATTCACACCTATGGTGCTCCAAAAGTTTACTTCAATACCTCCCTAAGATTTTTCCAATACATTCTGAAAACTGTTCCCTTCAGAAATGTAACAAATATAATGAAAATTAATTCACATGCCTCCAATAATGCTGTATTTGACTCAAAATTTAATTTCTTTCATGGCTGGTTTTTGGAACACCTACACTGTCCTATTCCTTCCCTTCTTTCTGCCTATTAGTCTCTCATTGTTTTTACATGAATTTTTTATTGTTGAGGGTACAAGAGAGAATGATCTTAAAATTTCTGCTTCACTGACTTTATTTCATGACAAAAAACACATTTTTTTCTTAAAGCTGAGGTTCCTAATCTTTTAAATAAATGAGCAACAGCTTGTCAATTTTCAAAACTACTTTTTAATTCTCTTGTACTGTTATGCTGCTTTATGAAAATCTTTAATTAATCAGCCTTCAATTTAAAACACAACAAAAGATAAGGTAGGAGATTTTTCATAATTTGAGGAATCTTGACAGCTAATAATCTCACGAAAAATCATTTTGAAGTAATTGTTTCCAACTTCTTGGTATGGGTGAGCCACTTAACTTTCAGAGAAGTACTAAAGCATTCCCTGACACAATGCTGAAAATGCATCCCCCGTGCGACCAGCACACGGCACCTCCTCCTGCCTCTCGATGCTCACGGCAGAGAGCTCCTTGGTGGGACACCTGTGCAGCCACCACTGTGGACTGATAGTCCTGTACATTCCTGAAGAGCAGTACACAGTAGGCACTGTCTTAATTTTGTTTGAAAATGATGCAGCCATGCATGCGCTCTGCTGTACTCTGCTATGGTTTAGGGCTGTGTGGAACAAAAGCCATAGACAACACAGTTTTACTGTAGAACCGGTTGAACTACTCTCATGGCTCTGCCCTGGCTTAAAGTCTACAGGGGGACCATCCATCTACATCAGCGGACATGACTGACTTTTTTTTTGGACAATTTATTCTGTGATGGCTTCGTTTTCTTCAGTAAACAATCATTTGTGCAAGTTTACACCGTGCATCTGAAGACATTTTTTAAACTTAATGGTGAGTTCATACAAGTTTAATTAATTTGACTAGTGTTAATCTGTTATTAAATCACACTGAAAGGCACAGCAGAAGCAGTTTTAGGACAGCGTTCATTATCAGGGTGTTCTTAAAAGGCAAGATTTGAAATGTGCATTTTCAAATGAGGCTAATATAGATTAAAATGTCAAGAGATTATAGAGCTTTGGGTTAGTGCAAAACAGCTAAATATAAAGAGGGAAATGTGCTTGTATAACTTTGAACACATCAGTGTACTGATCTGAGGCATATTTTGAGTACTTATTTCGTTTAAAGTAAAATTCAAAGAAAAATTGCTGTCTGAATTCTGGTTGGATTAATAAACAGTGAGTGAAAGAGAAGCAACATCCATGATCATACTGTTATGGAGAGGCAAAGAATAATAAACCCTAACCCAGCAGTTTCAGATTTTGTGAATAATTGGTCATTAGATTTAACAGGGCTTTATATTGTTAGAAAGGAAAGATGAAAATGCTAAGCAAGAAAGAAAAACAGCTGAGCAGCATGACAAGGTGCCTGACACAGCCTGGAAAATAACCCCTCTAAGCATCCTGCAGCTCAGCATTCAGGGATGGGGGCCATGGGCTAAGAATCAGCTGGAGAGTGAAGCCTCTGGTGGAGGGAGGTGACCCCAGAGGTGAGGGGACAGGTCAGAAGGTGGCCACCCTTGCCAAGAGCTCTCTGGCCTGTCTACCTCTGCCTGGGGGACTCAGACCATCAAGCACCATTCGTCAGCGCTGCCTACGTGGCACTGGCTCCATAGCACTAGATACTCACAGCTGATTTAGGATGTGAGCTTTAAAGATTAACTGCTTTGAATACGTAGTGCTAATGAATAATAATGATAAAGAACTAACCATCCATCAGCAATGTGTGTTGTATAGGAATATTAATGCAGTATAGTTTTATTTTAAAGTTTACAATTGGCCTCATTTATCAGTCTTCTGAATGCTGCCATTATAACTAATTCCCTCATATGTATATGCATATCCACATATATATATATGTACACATATATATATGCATGTACTTAGCTTAAACAGTTGCCTCAGAACTCTTGCACAGAAGGATTGCGGCGATGTTTAACCCCAGTCAGAGGGTGTCGTGTTGAAAAACATTGTCTTTTCTTACGTAGTTAACACCAGGAAGTGTTCAGATGACTCACAGAATTTATCGTAAAGTTATTTAGTACAATGATGTATTTTGCCAAAAAGATGATATTATTGAACATTTAACACGAATTAAAGGCAGATTTAATGAGAGATTTCAAAATGTAATTGCAAATTTTGACATTCTTCCATTCTAGTATTGCTATCTAAAGGATACATTTTTAGGCCACAATGTCTCTGACCTATTTCTTATCACTGAACAGAAAACCAGGCCAAATGTCTAGCTAGATATTTAATAATACTAGGTGAGAGGAATCCTCCCCTGGTAGCTACATTTCAAAGAGAATGGGCACATATTGCAGTTAAATACATCCTCAAAAAATATTTCAATTTTGGAAAATTGGTTGGAAAGCTACTGACATTTTTCAATACAGGGGAAAAAAATGAAAACTTTATACATTGCTTTGTGCATACTACAGAAACGTGTGTTTGGAGTCTGTTCTCACTTCTATATGAAGAAAAAAATGATAAGCTCATTATTATCACACATACAGAGACTGCAGCTAATTACATACATATTACATTGTAATTCTCACCTCAAACACATTGCATTTACTTTTTAACTTCTAATACATCAATATTCAAGATAATTTAGTATACACCTTACTTTTAATATAGCTAATGAAAAAAAAGAAGTCTTTTCAAATTAGCTTCTTTCCTACCTGATTAAGTTTCTTCCATAGATTGAGAATTGGAGAAAGTTCAGTAGACCATATTTCTCTGTCAAATTTGCAGCCTGCAGTTACTGACCTGCTCAAGATCCGAAGCTGTGAAATGACCTGTGTAATGAGAATATAACGTAGGAAGATGGAAAAATATTGCAAATATGGAAGAATGTTAAACAAACTCATTTCAGTACCAAACAAACAAACAAAAACAATATTATAGCAACGACCCTCTGATTTATCTATGAGCTATACTTTTCTGTATGTCCAAATATTAATCAAATTCTATTTGAAATACAAAAATAAATAGGTCCACATGTATTATATAGTTGAACTTCATTCATATTAAGCAGAGAACTAAAAAGTTGCAAGCTTTTCTTACTTTTTTTAGTCACTTCTTGTGTTCAGCTGTAATTTAAAAACTAACAAGGTATATAATTAATTAAAAAGAATATTTACTACAGAATCTATGGAAAAAAAGTGTTACCTTTAACTAACAGTAAAAATCTATCAGTATTCTATCAGTAAAGAAAAAAAAAAGCATGTTACTAAATATACCTATACCTAAGTGTACCTGTTAGGCAGCACAACTCTAAGACAGTTATAACCAGTTAACTCTTCCAATTCAAATTATTTAAATGGGAAAGAGGGAAGAAGATCAGAGGGAAGAGGAAGTGAGAGAAGAGAAAGGTAGGAAAGAAAAAGGGAGGAACACTAAAAGAATAACTACAATACTCTCAGAAAGGAGAGACCTCCCAATTCATTATGTCCAAATGACCCTTTTTTTTTTTTTCTGTCAGCAACCCTGATAACTCTGTACATAAATGTATCAAAACTAATATTGCTGCACTCTGCAGCACAAAATGCCAACATCTTGAAACAGATCCAGTGCATGGCTATCAGGCTAATGTTGCGTATAGACAACATGACATGCTCATGCTAAGACCTTGAGAAGAGATGGCTGAGGAGAGATTTTATTGCTGTCTGCAACTTCCTAATGAGATGCAGCAGAGAAGGCAAAACCTGATTTTTGGGGGGGATTTAAATGGGAAAAAGAGGCAAGAGACACAAACTGCAATATGGGAAATTCTGACTTCCGAATTTGATATGTTGCCATAAATCCTACAAATATACATTCAGAATGCAACATTTGCAGGGCAAATAAACTTAGATACCATTTTGCAGTGGCTGATTTAGGTAACTCAACTCTATTGTGAATAAATATCTCTCGGTATATAGGCAGAATGAAAAAGGGTAAACTAAAAGCACTGAGATGATCAGCAGGACTTTAAAATAATCAGAACTTTGCAACAGACCTGTCGCAGTTCCACTCCTTCAATTTATTTGCAGCAAAATTTCTCAAGAAAAAAGTGCTGAACTGAAATATCTCTTTTTCTTTCAATCTGAGTTAAGGGGGCTGGGGACCGCACTGAGAGTTTCCATTCTGAATTCCTGCTTAAACCAATCTGCTGTGCTCAGTGGGAACAGTAGCACCTTTTGTCTTTGAGCTGCTAATGCAGAAGAGAGGAGCAAGAACTGAAAAAGTGAGCAGGAGAAGCAAAAACAGAAATAAAGGAGAACTGCCAGAGATGCAGAAGGGAGTGAGAAAATATTCCAAAAAGTATTTTAACTTAGCTATCTGTTCTGATAAGAAATCATAATGAAGAGAAAAACATATGAGAAAGAATATAAATTTAGTTAACAAGTTCCTTTAAGTAAAAGTATATAAAAACAGCAAACTGATAGAAAAATAGACCGAGTTATTGTGTAAGCAGACTCTATCAATCTCTTTAATAGCTCTCTGTGGTAAAGGTCATATATGCTTCAAGGTGATGTCTGTTTTTAACTCAAGACCTGCCCTCCCCATCAGTTTTCATCATTAGCTAACTTTTTGAGGCTTGAACTTCACTGTTGTATGGTTTCTTCCAAAACATTGTCTGTCCTAGATTGTTTTTCCGTCATCTCATAAGAAAATTCTGTCACTTTATCCTTTTTTTTTGATAAAATGTGACCTCCCTCCATACCTAAGTGGCTCACTGACAGTTATTGTCAGCCTTCATGAAAGGTTTTAGCTTCTTAATTTTGACTTCAAGAAGCATTTCCACTTTTACAGTGAAGTTAAACTGATGAACCAAGACTCTTAGGATATGTTTAGATCATCAGCACCTACATTCCGGCGTGAACAAAACCTACTGTTTTTGTCACTTAACCTTATTTTTGAGACCATTTCTGCCTAAGATCTTCCGAAATGACTAGATTTGTGTTGCTACTGAAGGGCAGCTGTCCTGACTGAGATGGTCATCAAGGCATCTATCTCCCATTTTAAATCAGTTGGAACTGAAAAAAGAACAACTCTTTGCCCACATGTCATGAGGTGAACTTTTCTGAACAGTCCTTTTCTATCTCCCTGGTTGAAGTGTCAGTGCAATCCTTTCAACTGTTAAAAAGTTTATTAAACAAAAACAAGTGTGAAATCCTTTATGTCAAAGTACACTTGGAGCAGGTGGGGACATAAACAAGTCCCTTCTCAACCCACAAAATTCAATCCTGCATCTTATACTAGCCACATAATCAGACAGATCTACAGAGGACTAAATTGTCCTTCAGTGGTCCTTCCTACTGACTACATAGGAAAACTAGTGCCTCTAGGTAGGTCCAGACAGGTCTGTATTGTGAAAACTAGAATGAGGGTCTTAATTTCCCAGAAATCAAACTGAAAACTTTCAGTTTATCTTACTGTATTATCTATATATGAGGTAGCTACACATTATAGCTCACATTATAGTTGACATACGAAAAAGATGATTTTAGGGCACAATATTAGATATTTACATTAGGATATGATTAATTGTGCTTTAAACATGATACTTCTGTGACTATGAAGAGAAATTGAATGTGAATAGAACAGATGCAGATGTCTATGTTAGTTGAATCATATCCTTTGCACTTGATTTGAAGAGGTACTAAGTAGCTCCAGCTATAATAGCTGTATTGCTATGTAGTTATAGCTATAATACTAGGCAATCTAAAAATCTAATCATGGCAAAATAGGGCTAATGAAAATCAGAGCACTTTAAAAATACGTAACTTTCAAAGGCTCCCCACTGTTACCTTAATACATTCTTTTAATATATTACACACTAAAAGCTCTTACATGCTGTGCTAGTCCAGTCAAAATACATATCTCAATATAAATGATAAGAGGGCAAAGAACTACCATAAAGCAGGAAAACAATGTTGGGACTGAAAATATGAGAAAAGGATGGAAAGTTAATCCAATATAAATTAATGGCCAATAAAATACTGTTTTAAGAGGAGCAAAAAGGTTATTTAGAACCATCGGTTTTCATACAAGCAGCCTGTTTTAGGTGTGGAAAACTAACCATAACAGGAGTTCTACTGAAAATTCAATAGAGTAATTTATTTGTGAACAGTGCATTTAATAACTATGGACAATACAGTGCTGCCGAATACTTTTTTCCATTCTTAGTAGAAAATTCTTCTACTGCATGTGTCTTTGCATTTTCAGCACTGAAAAACATGTATTACATAAATTAATAAAGCTGTGGCAATCAAACTTAAAATCTCAATATTTATTTAGCCAGTTATTAAAACTAACCACAGCTCAGCTTTTTCATGTGCTGCATACTTCCTTTTATGGGTTTCTGAGAATATATAGCACTGCATTACATTTAAAGAAAATACATTCGGCGAAAATAAAAGAGATAATGAACAGAATGGGAAGCAACAACAATAACAAATGATTCCATATTGAACTGCTAGAAAATTATTTTAGACTTGAAGACTAAAATAAAGATAGAGGAGAATGAGGTAACGCCAAGATTTTAACTTTTCTTTCCTTGGAGCATTGATAAAAACTGAATTCCAGGAATATAAAATCTATTTTAATTCTATTTGCCAGTCAGGTATTCACTGTGTTTTCAAAACTAAGTAACAGAGGAAAGCATTTTTACTTCTGAACAAAAAAAACATTAAACTCCCTTTCACTAATCTGCGGAAAATATCAAACAGATACTTTACTGCCATCTACCAGTTTTAGAAAGATGTAGTCTTAAAAAGGAAATCACTTCTATGTTTTAATTCCCCTAAATAAAATAATAAATCCCTTTACAAATCTGTTCAGGAGATATTTTTATTTTTATAATACTTTACAGCCTAAAGCAAAATATCAAGGTATAGCATTATCATATTAGTAAATATCAGCAAAGCAGTAACTCAGAGCAGCAAAACTGATTTTCATTGACTAACATGTATGACCAAGACACAGAACAGACACCAGTTTGATATTTTTTGTGACAGAACCACACAGTTAATGTAGCCAGCAGGACTAAGGAAGTGACCATCCCCCTGCAATCGGCACTGGTAAGGGCACACCTCGAATCCTCAGATAGTTTTGGGCCCCTCACTACAAGAAAGACATGGAGGTCCTGGAGCACGTCCAGAGAAGGGCAACGAAGCTGGAGCACAGGCCTTATGGGCAGCAGCTGAGGGAGCGGGTGGTATTTAGTCTGTAGAAGGGAGACCGTATTGCTCTCTGCAACTACCTGAAAGAAGATTGTTGTACCAAGGTGGGGGTTAATCTCTTCTCCAGAATAACTACAGACAGGACAAGAGGAAATGGCCCCAAGCTGTGCCAGGGGAGGCTCATGTTGAATATTAGGAAGGATTTCTACATGGAAAGAGTGGCGAAGCATTGGAACAGACTGCCCAGGGAAGTGGTGGAGTCATCGTCGCTGGCAGTGTTCAAGAAACGTGTAGATGAGGCATTTAGGGACATGGTTTAACAGCATGGTGTTCAAGGGTTTACAGTGGGACTCGATGGTCTTGAAGGTCTTTCCCAACCACAGTGATTCTATGATTGTCCCTTATAAGTTTGGCTGCAGTTACCCGCACTGTCACAGAAGCAGCCCCAGACCAAGCTGCCAAGGAACATTTCTGTTTTTCAGTCTCTCAGGATCCTCTAACTGTCTCTGCCAGAACAGGACCCATGAGGGCTGTTAGGACAAGGGCACTTGAATGCCAGTCATAAGCAAATCTGTCACACTGCATGTGGGTGAATTTTGGCTAAGAAGCAGTACAAATTTATGCTTTTGTTACTCCCTCAAGGTCACCTCAAAGTTGCGTATTCACACAATAAAGATGTGAAGTAGGACAGGATTCGTTCCAGAGTCATATGCCTCCTTGTTCAAAATACACAGGAGAAGTGGGAAAAACAGTGACACCACCAGAAGAAGATGATGCACTTTTGACACCTGGAAGATTTTTCTATGGAGCTGAAGTTCAGCAGAAGAAGAGACAAAGATCAGCAGGATGCTGTGGACAGACTGCACAGGCCTAATACTGGCAGAGCAAGTATTCCAGCTCTCTGTCCTTCTCTCAAAGGATGCCTATATGCTTTACTTCATAGCAGTCCCTAGGATACACGTTTGCTGGAGAATTAGAAGCTAAAATGGAGGGCAAAAGATGTGGATGACCTTAACTAATTATACAACCTGAAAAATTTAAGATAATTGCAGTCTGCTCTTGGAGGAGAACAAACTTATCATACGCATAGCCTAATATATTCTCATATAGGTAGTGCCATTCCAGGGAGAATTTGTAAGGTTACTTGAAGGACTGCTTTGATACCCTGCAATTGTAAAGGGCTGTGTTTCCCATTACAGCTCTTTACTGTGAGTTCTGTTCCAACACAGTGGCACAGCATCTCTCTTTTATGGGTATATAACTGCCATATACAGAATGCATATATAAAGAAGGTATTGAATATTCCCCATAATTTAAAAATTGTTGTTAAGTTTAAGCACTTAAGCTGACTGTTGAACAATAATAAATAAAGTTGTACATTAGTCATCAATTTCTACCTCAGCCTATTAATCATATAATTGTGAGGGTGGATGCATTTCATAAATGTCAGTTACTGTATACTCTAGTATATAAAAATGCTAAATTATTTTAAGGAAATACATTTCCATTTATTCTGACACTCATAGCAATAACTTAACAAGTTAAAGGAATAATTTCAATTGCACGTTTGCAGAGCTGTCTTTTCAATAATTATCTCCGTATTATTAAATGACACATGATTAGAATTATGGGAATTTGAAGAGATTAAATTAGATACCAGTGCTGAGAACACAACTAAAAGCTAGGATTTTTAAAGGGAAAATTTGGTCCATTGACGAATACACAGAAAACTACAGCTATTGCAACTTCATCTTAAAAAATAATCATAAACCTCAACCTCACTGTTCTATGCACAGTAAAAAGACACCAGTCAGGTATACGGGTGGGCATTTTCGCATTAGCTTTACTGCTGACTTGGGCAGTAGCAGCCATGGAGACTTGGGGTACAAGCTTGAGCATGATTCAGCTGTCAGACCTGCAAAAGTCCTTAAACACCCTCCCCTAAACTCCTTAAAATAGTGTCTCCACAGCTGCTATTAACAAGGTGAAAAACAACATAGGAACAACTATACATCTGACTGTATTTTTCAGCATATGGTGAACAATTCCAATCTGAATAAACAAGATCTGCAAGGAACAGCATGAAAAGGTGAGGTGGATTAGGAACTGGCTGGATGGCAGGGCCCAGAGAGTGGTGATCAGCGGTGCAGAGTCTAGTTGGAGGCCTGTAGCTAGCGGGGTCCCCCAGGGGTCAGTCCTCGGCCCAGTCCTGTTCAATTTATTCATCAATGACCTGGATGAAGGCACAGAGTGCTCCCTCAGCAAGTTTGCTGATGATACCAAACTGGGAGGAGTAGCTGATACCCCAGAGGGCTGCGCTGCCATCCAGAGGGACCTGGACAGACTGGACAACTGGGCGGTGAAAAACCTCATGCAATTCAACAAGGCCAAGTGCAAGGTCCTGCACCTGGGGAGGAATAACCCCAGACACCAGTACAGGCTGGGGACCGAGCTTGTGGAGAGCAGCTCTGCAGAGAAGGACCTGGGTGTCATGGTGGACGACAAGTTGACCATGAGGCAGCAGTGTGCCCTCGTGGCCAAGAAGGCCAATGGGATCCTGGGGTGCATTAAGAAGAGCGTCTCCAGCAGGTCGAGGGAGGTGATCCTGCCCCTCTACTCAGCCCTGGTGAGGCCACATCTGGAGTATTGTGTCCAGTTCTGGGCCCCACAGTACAAGAGGGATGTGGAGCTGCTGGAGAGAGTCCAGCACAGGGCTACAGGGATGATCAGGGGCCTGGAACATCTGCCCGATGAGGAGAGACTGAGGGAGCTGGGCCTGTTCAGCCTGGAGAAGAGAAGGCTGAGAGGGGAGCTGATCAGTGTATATAAGTACCTCAAGGGAGGGAGTGCAGAGGATGTTGCTGGTCTCTTTTCAGTGGTGGCCACTGACAGAACTAGAGGAAATGGCTGCAAACTGAGGCACCAAAAGTTCCACAGGAACTTAAGGAAAAATTTTTTAACAGTGAGGGTGACAGAGCACTGGCACAGGCTACCAAGAGAGGTTGTGGAGTCTCCTTCTCTGGAGATCTTCAAAACCCGCTTGGATGCCACCCTGTGCCACATGCTTTAGGTGACCCTGCGTGTGCAGGGGGGTTGGACTAGATGACCTCTAGAGGTCCCTTCCAACCCTACGCATTCTATGATTCCATGATTCTATGAAAAGTTAAAGAATCAGTGACCTGATGAATGCAAGAGCAGGTCAGAACAAACCTAGGAAAAGAACCGAAGAATAAAATTATGTTTTACTGATATTGATGAGGTTATTGCAATTACCTTTAATGGGCAAGCTACACTTGAAATTTCTTCACCCTGGCTAACACCTTGCTTGCCTTACTATATTGCTACATTGTTATTCACCTGCTATTCATTTTGACTCAAAAATTAATAGTCACAGAATGAAAAAGTGGCTATAACAAAAGATAATAGAGTTTTTGATACAAATGTCTAACTCTCAAGCACAAGCAGAATAGTTAAGCACCAGTAATTATTTTAAATGCTGTCCTGAAGGTATGATGAGCCATTCCTTTTGGCTTGTAATGGATTTTGTAAAAGAAATTGTTTCTCTTTACACTATCACATCTATATGAAAGCAATCAATGTAAGGACTCTGTGCTTACACAATTTTTGCAGAGTCTATAATTAGGCAACATATTTTTGTTAGCTATTGTAAAATGCTATTCGTGTATTGTAATTTGCTTCAGTCAATCTGATATAACAGGATACTTTTCCTGTATGTTGAGTTTGTGCTAGAACAACTGTAAGTTTTCAGATAATTCAGCTGCCATTCATAAGTACAAAATATCATGATATGAATATATGAACATACATATAACATACAAAAACAGGTCACTTCTGCACACATTTAAGTACATTATATGTACTTCAAGAGCTTTGCTACAGAACGGATGACAGGTTAGTTGAGAGTTATAGGTTAGGGAAAGTCAATAAGAGGTGCTTGTTTCTGGTAAAATGCCTCAAAAAGAATAGGAAGAGGATGAACCCTTCAAATGACCAGAAGAAATAATATATTTGCATGACTTGGTACTCAGTCAGACATATGCTAGAAAAACAACATGGTTCCATTCCAATAAATAAATAAATAAAGAATAAAGTTTAAAAATCAGTTCTTGTTCTTTGCAATTTGTACTTCTAAATCATTTTATCTCTTTATCTGTCTTTAATAGTGAATTTTTCCTATGCCAGGTGTTACTAATTTTAGATGTTTTGGTACTAATTAATAATTAGTAATAATTTGGTGCTAATTTAGTTTCCAACTGATCTTGGTCACATTTTTTGCCTTATTTTATGGAATTATAAGAAAAAGAGAATGCTAATACAAAGGATGGTCAGACGTATGTCTGCTGTGCAGGGAGTCATCGAAGATTGTTTTACATTTATAAAATGCTAAGCACTTAAGAACTTAAGCATTTTGAAGAAATTTTGAAAGCCACAACTTTAATTATGCATGTACAAACTCCTCCAGAGATCCTAAAAAGTGAACTGCCAGGCCACTGATTTGCTTTCCCCTTGTCATTCTTGGGTTGGTAGACACAGAAGAATCAATTCCAGGAAAACATAAACAAAAACCTATGTTTCAACCCCACTGAGACTTATCTATCTCATATGACCAAGTCTAAATTATTTCTGTGAAGCATTATGAAAGTAAACATGTCCAAAAATAAAGCTAAATGTGTGATGCAGAAGTATCATTAAAATTATCACATGTAATATTCTACACAAAAGTTAGCATTAAGTGAACTGTAAGCCGTATTGATTTCTATTGGCAGTCATACTTGAAATGTCTTGATTCTCCTGACACTTACTGAGCAAACAGGCTTCTTCACAAAATGCTTTTCTAGATTATTGGAAAACATTTATGTTTATCAGTTGGCCGATCGCACATAGCTACTCGTAACTCTCTGTAGTCATTGACAGGCGTAGTCACTCAACAAGATTTGATGGAATAGCACAACACTAGCAGAATGCTGTCAAATGTTACACTCTCTAAGAAATGCCCCAGGCTTTATATTTTCATTTCCTCTTCTAGGGTGGTAACTATCAATAATTCATTAGTTACAGGTAAGCTAAGTCCTGCATGGAACAAGATAACTGTTACTGCTTGTCCAAGGTGTAAGAATGCATAAAGATATATTTCAGTCTGGAAAAACTCTATTTTTCACATATGTTGTTTTGATTAAGACACAATATATATTATTTTCTATTAAAAATATAATAAAGGTTGAGACAGGTTCATATGTATACATGAAAAATAGAAATATGGTTCCAAGAATAAGAGACTGTTCTGTATACCAGAGTCTAGAGTCCACTCTGCAAGAAAGTGATTACAGAGAGATCTAGCTCTTCTCATCAAAACTCTAAAGTAAACCTCCACGCTCACTCCAGTAGACTGCTCTAATCACTAGGTTATTGGTTAGGCTGTGAGATTAAACCACCCGAATACAGACCAATATGCAGCCGAGAATACAATATTTATCAGATCAGAAGTAAATAGCATGACTGTAACTAAGTGGTAAGGAAGCTTGTTCAGCGTGGGGAAACTCAGGTTGCAGCTATACAGAACAACTCTGCCTGCTGTAAATCAGGCAGGACAAGCTACTTCCTGCAGCTGCACTGTCAGCTATATTTTTACTGCACTATTTTCAGAGAAACATAAGAGACGTGAGATTATTCACGAGCATATTCAATTTAAGGGAGATTATGTCAAGGATGTATGTTGTAGGTGCGGAAGGAGCAAAGACACAGTGAACTCTAGAAATTGGGCCTGTAAAAATTTAACAAACTCTTCCTACATCCAACAGTTATGCAGGAAAAAATGTAAGTCTGGTTACTGAAAAGATCACATCTTTTCAAATTAAATATATTCTTTAAAAAAAAAATCCTAGCAGTATTCAGTACGCAGGCAGTATTAATACTCTCTGAGTTGCCCTAAATAGCATCTTAGAATATAATTTCTAATGATTCAATTAGTAATTACCGTATCAAGATAATTCATCTAGTGGTATTTAGCACTTAAAGGGGAACTGAAGAAGTGGTGGAAAAAAAAAAAGAAGAAGCTATGAACAGAATATGAAGCAATTTTTGGTGTGTTTATTGGGAAAAAAAATGTTTCTTTTCATGCTATGCTTTGGGCTTATACCAGTATTAGCAATGCAGTAGGTTACAGAATAGATCTCTGCATGACTGCAAAATGCTGCACTGTGCTTCAGCAAATCTCTGCTGCAGCACAGAAACGTCATGCTGCAGCTACACAAATGAATGAAAAACAAATACATGAATGAAAAGATATTCACAAAAATCTAAGATCTACATTTCTGTTGATGTAAATGCTGTACAGTGAAACAATTTCATGAAATGAAATTAAATTTCTTATAAAACAATTGCATCACTATAGGTTTAGGTGAACAAATCACAATATCATCTCTTTGATACTTATTTTAAAGATTTTGAAATGACAAAACATCATTGAATATAATATACTTCAAGTCAATATATATCTAAATGATTATTTTAAATCTCTGAGACCTAATAAAAGGTCTCCATTGCTTCAGTGATATGATTTCAAAGTATGTATATTTTAAAAGAATTCCTGCTTCCTTTAACCATGAGCTTAGTGGGGACATTGTACCATTCTGTGTCTCCTTGCATAAGGAAGACGTTAGTAAAAAAAAATGCAGCCCGAAAAAGGAAAATGTCCAGCCAGTGGGAGATTATATGGGATAGTAGACATAAATTATAAGCCTAAGAGAATATACCATATATTTTCCACAGACTCAGTGAAACAGTAGACAAAAAGGGTGTTAAATTTGATCTTTCAGGTGCTAGTGACATGGTGATTGAGTGAGCTGGTGGCAACTTTAAAAAGATGCTTGAAGAAGCAATGCAAGTGGCAGGATGAGGCTCTCTCTCCCAGAAGAGATATTGATATTCGCCGGTTCCCCCAAGGGGAATAAGAATAGCTGTACCAGAGAATCTGATGGTTGTATCCTTAACTAGGTCCAAAAACAGCATTAGAAGCAGGCAGATTTTTCTTGTATCCAGTGTAATAGGTCATTCGCCCAAGTTGGGGTACATGTGACCCAGAGAAATGTGACAAATCTCTCATCATCACGTATTCCTGAAGTACTACAACAACTTAATTCTCACATACTAAACATATAATCAGATCTGAACTACACTGCAGTCACATGACAGCAGAAAACTCATGACTATGATATAGCCAGCTGTCCTATCTTGCTGCTCCAGCAATAAGTGAGATATTTAATACCAATTTTTTAAACAAAGATCCCCAAAACTCTGGCACTTTATTTTGATTGAGGATCAATTACTTTTTATTATAATAACACATGTAAGTAGACATACACTCACATATGCTCATCTTTAGTGAGAACAAGTCTTTTTTAAATTCCTCATTTCTAAATAGAAATTTTGATGAGTGGAAGAAATTAAGAATACTTCAAAAGTGTTTAGTTTCCACAAAAGGTAAGCACAAAGAAGTGTTGCCCATCTTTCCTCTGCCAAACTATTGGTTTTGAGTTTGCAGACCAAACTAAAATTTTTATGTTCAGTGAGCAGAAGCTGTAAGAACTATTCTGATAATAAAATTTAGATTAAGAATGTAAGCAGAACCAGCAATCTACTTACATAGATGGATATTATTCAATTCCTAAATTATTATTATATATATAAGTGAATATAATCATCTTAACTCATTTTTGTTATTTTATTCTTACTATTTTTAATAATAATGTTAAAAATGATCTTGGCTAGAGCTAGCTGGAAACAAAGAAAGATACTTCGATATATTTCCTGAGTTCATGCTCCTTACCATTGCATAGATTCTATATTCAAAATAAGTATTAAAGGTACAAAAGTGTATATTACTTTCTGCAGGAATCCCCAAAACTAAAAAAAAAAAAAATATGAATACTATGAATTCATATTCAACTCAATTCATTAAATATGTAACAGAAATTTAAAAATTAAAAGTCAAATAAAATATTGTCTGCTCTCTAATATAACAACCCCCAAAATGGGAAACTGAAGGAAGTGTCTACAAAATAGAAAATTACTGGATATGTTCTGTTCTGAATCTCAGCCTCTTCCTCACTCCTACGACAGAAAGTATGAGAGAGCATAAAGAAAAAGGAGGACAGTGAATCAAGCTGATATAGAGTAATTTCACTGATAAGAAGATAACAGAAAAACCTTGTCATTCAGATATTTTAATTGTCATACATATTGCTTTTAAAGGTAAGGTAAAGAAAATAGACTATAAAAAAAACGCATTACATGTATAACAAAGGTAACAATCTCTGCCTTGCCCACTATTTCAGGTTAAAGTGCAAGATCTTTCCATATGGAAAAGAGATATTTTGGCAGCTCCTATGATTTCTTCAGGAATAGTCTAATAAATGTCTTTTTTAACCAATTCCAAAACACATAGCTTTTAACACCAGACCAGACAGTTTCAATGTCTGAAAACCCTATCACTAGTATAAGAAGATGTAAACTACTTCGATTCTTAATATACATCTGTATTGCATTTGAAACCATTGTTTAGAATTCAACAGAAGCAAAGACAATCCTTTTAGTAAAGTACAAAAGAGACTTTCCTTTCTACTAGGAAGGAATGAGGAGTCCTTGTAACAACAACCCCTCTTTCTTAACTAGGCACTTAATTTTCTCCTGAATTTTCTGGTGTACAACAAAGCAG
Organism: Tinamus guttatus; assembly: GCF_059628265.1. Taxonomy (NCBI): domain Eukaryota; kingdom Metazoa; phylum Chordata; class Aves; order Tinamiformes; family Tinamidae; genus Tinamus; species Tinamus guttatus. The sequence goes on from NW_028288684.1 coordinate 13,135,782, forward strand.
TTCTCTTAAAGTAAGTGTGTAAGTTGTATCACGTGTAAATCTGTATCATGGAGACAGATAACTCTTTTTGAACACCTCCGGAGGTACAGCATATGCAGTAAAATTAGGTGTCTGGACTTAAGTAGATAAAGTCTTCAAATGCTTCGGTCTTCATGGGCTACATGACGACCAAGGCACATGCATTTTGAAAAACATTTCAGAGGTACTTGAAATGTAACAGCAATGAAATACCTAAATCTAAAGATCTGAATCACATTTATAATTACAATTTCTCTCCTGAAAGAGCTGTTAATTCTTGATTCAGAGAATATACTGACAATTCAAGTCAAGACAAACTGACATTTCAAAGAGATGATACTAACAGACTTAAAATATCAAAGGAAAAACACTAGTCAGAATATTGATGAAATGAATGTGGTTGCCCTGAGAAATCCTGATACCTGAAGATACTGCTGGTAAGGAATCAGATGATTCTGTGTGAAAAGATGTTTCCTTATAAGCTTATCTATGTAGTCCTGAAAAATGACTAAGACAAGTGGAATCCAGAAACCTGGAATGGACTTGTTACGTCCATTTTTGCTAGTACACACAAAACTATAAACAGATACAGGAGTAAACTTTTAGGGTTAAACTACAAGAGAGACATTCTTCCTTTTCTTCCTCTGGAGTCTATGTGTTTATTTACCTTCTCTATAACACTGCTGCAAAATAACTTTAGTGTGAATGAAATAGTAGTTCAGTCAGAGCATTTTGTCTTGCACCATTCACTGTTGGAAGTGGACTATTTTCATGCCTGCCTTAGTGAAGATATTTCTGGTCCTCCAAGTTTCCATCTTCAAAGAGAGAATCAGCTGTGTAAGACCTGAATCTGGCTGTTACACACTGCCTGTAGTTTTCTCATCTCATTCTTCATTTGATAGGACCTCTGTGCTAGAAGCCATCTTTTAAATATCGAAAGAAAAGCTAACCACCCACAAGCACTGCCATGGAAAAAGGAGTTTTAAATGCAGATTGAAAAAGCAATTGTGATTAGCACAAACTATGCTGAACTAACTGAAAATCAACAGAGTGGCAAGCATACTTTATCTCTTGGAATTGCTGGTAATGTGAACTACAGAAAATCAAGTATGCGAACACAGTAAAACAATGTATAAATTTATTAACAATTTAATTTAAATATGAATATCTTGCTGTTAATTAAACTAACTCTAACTTCTATCAGAAATTTCTGTAGTTTATTCACACTCCGAAATTGTAATGGTTATTACAAATAAAAAATGGTTCTATAGATAGAAGTCAACATTTTTTAAAAAATCTCTGTTTAGTCTGACTTTGCTATGTAAATCCATATTGTTGAATGAGTATGTGACGTCTCTAGACAAAAGTTTCAGAGATCAGTGCAAAATATTACCTTACCTGGGAACTGATCATACGTTGTGATGAACGAGCAATATTAGCAGGCAGGCCAAAAAATTCGGGTTTGTCATCTTCTGGAAGGCTTTCAATAATATTGCGATAATCCTACATTAGAAGGAGAGAGTAACATAATTGAAGGAAGTCTTGTAGAGTCGAGTAGACTAATGGTCTTGGAAATCTCTTACTGTGGCTCTCATGACAAAAACATTTGAAATTCTGCTTGCACCCTAATGCATTATACCATGTGTACTTGGTCCTTGATCCTGAACATATTCACGCTTGTGCTCTGATTTATTATTGTGAGTAATCTTATTGAGTGTTTTCAAGATCAGGTCCCAAGTGTACCTGATGTACTTGGACATGAACCTCAGTTCTGAGGAAACAGAGCAGATCACTGAACACTGAGGAAACACTATTTGGAAAGATATATTATGCCAATTGACTTAAGCAATCAAATTTAGTTTTATTACTAGTGTTCTACTCATTAAAACTACTAACAGAAAAATATTTAAGGCACATAAATGTATGGAACTTTTACAGTAATAATCATAAAACTATTAGAAATAGTGAGAGATTAAAGCACTGCAGAAAAGAAGAAAAGTCCATCTATTTGACCATATTATCTACATGAATAGACAAATCTGGCTCGTTTACTTCCCTTTTTATGATACTAGCTCAGCTCTTCTACATAAAACAAGTCTATAATATACTTAAATAACATATTTAAAACAAACAAATAAACAAATCTCAAGCGTAGAAAGCCAGAATCCAGATAGAAAAATGACAGTAATTTATTTAACTGTCATAGTTTCACACCACAGGAGAAGATAAGTCAATAAGAATACTACATCAAAATACAAATGAATGTTTACAACAATAATAGTAAGAGTAATGATAATGATGCTACTAGTAGTAGTACTAATAAGAATAATAATAAGTAAAAGAATAGAGAGAATCAGCTCTTCAGACTCAGGTGAACTCTCATTTACATTCTTGAATATTAAAGGATAATCGGAATAGATATTTATCTCCAAAAATAATGTCATGGAACATCTACAACATATCAGCAAATTATGCCAGATTGTTAATGTATTTTACAAATATGCGGTTATATTTAAATTTCCCCATTTCATCTAGAAGATAAAAAATATTCAGTGTGCTGTACAAGAGTGCTACTAGGTTAATATACTAAATTACTAAAAATGTAATGATGTCAAAACAGATTCAAGTTATTTTATTCAGTTCTTCATAGCTTCTTCGTATTGCTTTTCTTCATAATTCTATCATATTCCATAAAATAAAGACACTGATGGAACAATCTGGCAGAACAATTCTGACAACAGAGGTGTTATTGTTCCACACAAAAGAATTCTCAAAGAAATGGAGGTGTCATTTGCACTACACCTCTGGATACACCTCTTTGCTTGTGGATATAATGCTTCTGGAAAATAACTTGTATCATTTTCTCTATTAGATAATAAGTGAGGTACACCTACCAAAACACTGCAGGAATTCGGTAAAGAGATGGAATATGGGAATCTAGTCATCTTCTTGCCTCTACCATTTGAGCTGCCAATGATTCTTGTATTGAAAAGCTGCTCCAAATACGATCGAAGAACCCTCATATCAAAGTAGTTATCTATACGACCTCCATAAATTGCATTTTCAAACAAGCCATGCACAAATTCCCATTGAAAGTCTTTGGAATCTGTAAATTTATATTTTAACATTTCATTATTAACATTTCTTTTTGTCACCACATTTATTCTGAAATACAAATTCTGTGAAATACAAAAATACAAATACACCCAATAATTTATTTCTAATTGTTTTTCTTCTCTACTACCAATTAATATAAGTTGCACAAGCTTCACTTAATTTGTAAATGTTTTTAATTGATAAAACTAATAGTTTCTGTGTTTCAGAATTCTCAGAAATGTAACAGAAGTCTTGAAGAATAGACCTAGTCCAAACAAGGAGATCATATAAAATAACCAAGTTATAGAAATAAGTGAGAAAGTATTCAATATTATAAAAAATTAAGGGAAAGACATTTAGAAGAGTTAAGTGATGATGATCAGTTAAGCTTTTCTTAAAAAACTACTTACCCTCAAAGAGTCTATCAATAATGTCGAAGCCTGCGCGGAGATCAGATAAAGAAAATTCGTAGAATTTGGTCCAACCCTAGAATTTGAAAAGAAGTAATAACAAAAAAAAATTACAAAATTACAATCATGAAGCGCAATGAAAATATTATGTGGTTACTCAATAATGTATAATACAGCACTGAGTGAAAGAAGAGACACTTTTTCTCCTCTAAAGTGCATCTTTAGAAACATTCAGTTGAGGTACTGCCATAGAAATATCTCTACCAATGCATTTAATTCTACACAGCTATACAAATTAGAAACAATTAAGTATGAAGAACTTAAGGTTCTTTTCTTCCTTAACACACTTTATGCTAGCTAAAATTTCCTGACAGTTGTGATTAGATCACTCATTTAATTATTATTTTGTTTCTGATGGCTCTTTTTTATTTTAGTTTTATTTGGATTTTAGACTTACCCTCCTTATTTCATGTCACTTTTACACTGACAGAAAGAAATTACAATGAGAAAAGCAATCATTTCTATTCTTACAGCAGGAATGCTGACTGCCAGGTCAAGTCTGCAACTGGTTAGAATATCACAATCAAGCAATGTGCCAGCTGCCAGTCATCCTGAAGATCAATTTGAAATTCATTTATAAAATAGAAGAGTTTCTCAGTGTCATTAATTTGTCCAGCAATGGTAAGAACCAATAACCTTACGCAAAACATAAAATAAGCATTGTGCCAATCTGCAGATGGGACATACAGTTACAGGAGAAAGAAATATCCTTATCTCAAGTGACATAAATCACTTGGAAACCTGATGGCAAATGAATATGAACTTGAAGACAGCCAAAACACAGGTCATGTGTCCAATCAGCACTTGAAATGTTTCCACCCCTTCAAAGTCAGACTCTTTGCTGAATGTTACTGAAAGGGGCAGATGATTCTACAACTCATAAACTAAAAAGAAGCTAAAGCTCAAAAGTTCCAGTCTCTGTCAGATCAAACCCAACAGAAGGCAGGTTATTTTCATCGCTAATCTAAATAAAAACAAACAAGCCATAGAATGCTTTTTTATTTCTGTTAGATTAAATGCCCACAGCAAGAAAGTATTTAAGCTTTAAACAAAAATTTAGCTGAGGGAGAAAAAATGTATAGTGTTGGAAATCCGCTATAATCCTTATATAAATGAACATATTCCCCTGTTATTCCTTTTCCTTCAAGAGGATTTGCATCCAGAGAGAAGACAGTCTTGCTGGATCTTTCTCCAAATGTCTCCTCTTTTGTACAGCTTCCACTATTCAGAAGGCATAATTGTTACTTGCAACAATTCAACCACGCATGTTTCCAAAGTGTTTAGAAACCAGTTACTACCTTGCCTCCTAGAGAGGAGATTTACTTTTTTCCTGTCTCAAGCAGGAAAAATCCACAGAATCTTTTCCATGGGAAAAGATCCTCCACCAGGATCACTTAGGACACAAATCACATAATACCTGCAGTGCCAGGCAGCAGGCACTTTACAAGGGCCAAGAATTCAGGCTATGAAGATCTCATTTTACTGTGAGTTCAGAGACAATAACGAAAGCAGGTAACGGGAGCATCCAAGTCTTTCTCATCTCTGAACATGACCACACACAAACACAAAACACTTCCAAGTGTAAAAGCTAAGAAATAAAGAAAATTTTGTAAAATGTTAGCAAACAAAAAGTTACCTGAGGAATATAATTTCTTCTTTCTTGACATACAGCATGAAACCATGCTAAGCAAAAGAGAGAATGGGCTCGACACAAATTTCCCTTTCTATTAATTTGCTCTGGCATCCAAGATTCATAGGTTCGCAAGAGATTCTTTTTTAGACCTGGAGGTGCCTGCATTGGAAGGAAAAACAGTTTGTTTCGTGCTTATCATTTTATATTTTCATTTACTGTTTTCTTAAATTATAACTCTTAAATGACAACTAGTATTTAATTCTTGAATCTATCAAATCTGGCAAACATGAAATCACCTGAACAATAAATGGCCTAACAACAAAATGATCCATAGCAAAAATAATGTGAAGATGCTGAAGGAAATTACATTCAAAACCAACTGTTAGGAAGACATAACTACATTAAAAGTATTTAATGTAGAATACTACTCTATCCAAATATGTGCATTTAAAAATAAGTCCTTTTTTATTTTTTTTCCTCCACACATATGCTTCTCTCCTGGTTTTATATCTTTTACAAGCTTTGCTCTCATTTCTGTGATCAGAGCTAAAGCGACCTGTGGCCTCGGTGTACTCTGTAGCTGGCAGAGAGATGCAGTAGATGTATATGATAAAATGTCATTTTCCTGATTTATTGCTGGTAGATACGGCCAGTAGAAATAACCACAGGTAAAGAATAGGTAATAACAAAGATTACATACTAAAAAGTAAAAATGATTGATTAGATACCCAGCCATTTTCAAATGATTTGTAGAAAAGGCAGAGATAAATTTTAAAGAGATTTAAATCACATTAATATTTATAAGAATATTTTCCTTTCATTTGAAAAATGTTAATGTTCGCATGAGTTTACTATAAGTAAAACAAAATTATAAAATTAATCAACAAAATTATAAAAATAATCTTACAACAATTGAACAACTACGTTCAACTACTAAAAACCTTTCAAGATAAATTCATAGCATTTTTGTTCTACTTTTAACTAACAAATAAGACAAAATCTATTATACAAGCAGTCCAAATTATCTGAACTTCATTCTAACTAGAGGTATAATTCACTATGCATATATACAGTTTCCATGCAGTGAAAGCTCTCCAAATGGATCTTACTTCGTAAGTTATTTTCAGGCTTGATTGAAGCAAAATTGGAGTAAATTTTGGATGGACTTCTGCAGTAAGCCAAAGGCGAAAGTTTGGTTGTGGCTGTAGTGTATTCAGTTCCTATTGAAGAGATGTTATTTGCAAACTGCTAACTTAAAAAGTCGTGCCTGGGTAAAACCACTTTACAAATACAAGGTTACTTTACAAATACAGCTACAAATACAAGGTTCACAAAAAATATAGTTCAAGATGTGATGTCTTTACACACATACATGCCTTATGTTCAAGTTCAAAGTTCATCCTTGTTGCATCAAAACATTTGCAACCCTCCTTCCCAATTCTGAATTCAGAGCATAAAAACATATAGCAGCTCCCTCATAAATACAGGATGAAAGATCTTAAAAGAGTTGGACTGTGGGTCATTAGATGTGTGTCCCAGGAGCCAAAATTGAAGGGCCCATAGCTGGACTTCATGTCACTGATCACAATCCTCTGAGCCCAGCAGCTCAGGTTTCAATCCACTTCACTGAGATACTGCTAAGTCTGTATTTCATCAGTTTGTCTATAGGAATGTTGAGGGATATGCCCTAAGATATGTAAAGGATCCACAGTCTTGGCACAGGATATTTAAGAAAAAATACAATATGCTAGTTCAAGCAAAATCAGCTGCAGGGTGTCCTGCAGTTATCATGTTTGGCTAGAAGACAGCTAAGAGAAGTTAGTCGTAAGCTATGAAGCTTTAACCTACACGTGAGAACTAAAGTGAAGCTCCTGGATGAAACTGGATTATATATAGGCAGATATCTCTAAAGAGGACTTTTAAACATAGGAATTACAAGGACTCACACTTCTAATGTAAGGCAGGAGAAACATGCAAGAAGACATGCTGAGTCAAACATCAGCAAATGTTAGTCTATATTAAATCTAGTAAAAATTTTAACACCTTCAGTAGTGTGTTCTCCAGAAATAAGAAACTTCTGTTCACATTAAAGAAGAAGCTGATTTCAGATTGAAGAATTTAATATTCTTCAAGATTAAAAACCTTCAAAGCTTTTGTTTAGCATCTCATTTTTCCACTGTTGGAATTTTAATACACCAGCATTGAAATGACTGAATGCTTCAGAAATATTGCAGATTAATCTTTCAGTTCTGTGTTTCTAACACATTGTCTAGTTATCCTCACCTTTTCCAATACAGGAAGCCAAGATATAACAAGATGCAGGTTCTTTAAACACAGCCATTCGCCATTGCGCGCACATTCCTTTAACGTTTGAATGGCTAGGTCAGCTTGGCCTTGGCCCATTGCAATCTGGAAACAAAGAAACAGTTGTATCAGGAATTTGGCAGAATTTACTTAACAGCTGAAAACAATATGGTTTTTCCAAGTTAGTCTATGCATGTTAAACAAGGAGATGTTTTAACTATAACCAGAATTTTCAATAAGTTTCTGTAATGTGATAAGTTACACTAAAGTAGGAAAAAGATTAATGAAAATACAGTGTTTTCTTTGCAACAGAACTGACTAGAGCTTTTTTAAAAAACATTAGTATTACCTAATCATGTTATGGAAAGATCATGTATCACTTGTTGACAAGGCACCTATTCCCTGGGAATTCATAGAAATAATTTAAATACCAGTGACTAAACTATAGTAGTGTACAACTGCTGATACTACAAAAGAAAAATGGAAACAAATTTGCTTTTAACTGTAAATTAGAACTTCATTTGAAGAGAAACTATCAAGCTATCATACTGACATGAATGGAGAATGGTTTCCCCCTTTCCAACTGGGAGATAACTTAGCAAAAAGTCTTTTCTGCATTTTTATAGTACCATACTACTGCTAAAGTACATTTGGATCTATAAAGACAAAGGTTCAAAACTAAATTTTCAGTGGAATACTAAACATTGAAAATAATAATCTTTTAAAGTGGCACAGTTACCACAGCAATTACTTTAGACTAATTTTAGAGTGCATTCTCTTTGATTCTTCCCTAAAATTCTACTGGAGGCAATGAGTAACAAAAAATCCTGCACAGAACAGGCTGTAAAGAAAGTGATCCTAAGGCATCTGAAAAGTCTCCTCTTGGCTTTACTGCTATTTACTTCAACAAATATGACTTAATAAGATTTTTTTTTTAATCCTAAAACCGTAATGAATCAAATAAATTTGAGGTCTTTCTATAGCTTTGTATGATGATGAAGGCTGTCCTCTGTTTGAGCCAAACTCACTGTGATATCTCCTAATAGCTAAAATAGTCAAAAGAAGACAAATGAAAGAGAATAAAGACACCAGACATCATAGTTTCACACAGCACAAATTCAGGGGTCTGTTTTTTTAACCCTTACAAGAAATGATTCATCAGAGAAGAAAAATATAGAGGACCATGTTCTACTTAGAATGTTTGAGAAAGATCAGGAAAAAATAACACCATCAAGATATTTTACTTAGTAGGACAATTTCCAGATGATGCACCACTAGAACACTGAACTGTGTTCAAAGGCCTTGCCTTGTTACATCCTGTAAGTCTAACGTGTAAATGACATTTAGAGCTAACCAAAAAAGATAGTAAAGTGTCAGGAGAGGTATCATGAATAAGATATATGCATTCTTAAACCCTTCAAACTAGACAGAATGGCAGTAAGATATAAAACTTAATAATTTGATGGGAAAAATGTATTATACCAGTGCACATTCCAGGAAAGGAACAATTTCAAGGACCGTTTAAAAGCAACATTAAACTTGACATTTTTCATTTGTATGCTAACCAGTGATCATGTAGATAACAAAGGCCCCTGAATATTTTAAATGGCAGAGGGAAAAATGTTTTATGGACAGATATAAAGAAGTGTATTAATACTGTGATTTGAAAATCATCTTATTTGTAGAATAATTCTGGACCTCAGCAAGTGTTAGCCCAACCTACTGCTGAAAGCAGGATCAGCTATGAGAGATCAGACCAGATGTTCTGGGCTTTGTCCAGTCTTGGAAACCTCCAAGGACGAAGACTGGAAAATCTTTCTGAGCTATTTGTTCTGATAGGGTGATCAAATACTGGAACAAGTTGCCCAGAGATGTTGTGAGATGCCCATCATTGGATATGTTCAAGACTCAAACGGACGAAGACCTGAGCAACCTCGATGTCCATTCCAACCTATATCGTTCCACTAGTCTAACATCTACAGTAGATTTCTATCCTCCCTTCCTCCCTCCCTCTCTCGCTTCCTCCCTCCTTCTTTCTCTTTCTTTGTCTTTCTTTAAAGGGTTGTTTTCAATACCTTGGAATACATCAATTTGAAATTTTTGAAGATTTCTTCATAGTACAGCTGTTGTTCGAAATCTGCCCAAGAAGAATTATACTCACCAAGTTCCCTTTTTTGTTTAAAAACTATGGGAAGAAGTTGCACTAATGAAAAAAACATCTGTCAAATTGGCAGGGCAAATACTTTTGGCGATGAGTATTTCTCAAATCAGAGAGCTTCACCACTCTGTCAATCTTACAGCATTTTTTTAAACTGACTTGAAATATCAAACTCTTCTTCTGAAACTCCTATCAAGTACTGATTATTCAACATTTACTTATATCACTTCTCAAATAATTTCCCAAAATTCACAGAATACTAAAGTATTCATAAGCATTGAATTTCTGATTTACATTTTCTATTAAAAAAGGAATACACAAGTTGTATAAGGAGAGGAATTATTAAATCCACTTTTCATTAGCTTTTCTTTCCTGATGTTTGGATTATTCCTCATGTTTGGATTATATTGGATATTGGATATTCCTCATGTTTTTTCCTCATGTTTGGATTATACACTTTAATTATAATACTTGAGCATCCATAATAATACTCATTTTGTTTTGGTCTCTTCCAATCCTTCGTCTCCTGTTTCCCTTCTCCTAATCAGAGGAATCCCCTCTGTTTGTCAGTATGCTTATCCAAAACTGACCTGATGGTAGCACTCAGTACTTCTTTCAATACTGGCAAGTTCTTGCAACTCTTGAGAAGGATCAGCACCAGGAGAAATAATTATCAAGATGGGCTCAATTTCCAGAGTCTCTTTATACAGACGTTTCAAATTCAGAGGTGGAGGAGACAATTCCTTTATTCCTATAATCAGAAATACCAAGTTAATTAAATGATTATGCAGGATGGAGTGTTCTGTGGAAGATTTTTTCCTGCTATTCATATAACAACATAAACTGCTGTAATATTTTTTTTAAGACTAAGCCTGATACTATTTCTACTGTGGTTTTGGTTGTAAGGTTTTTGTTTGTTCTGTGTGATTTTTTTCCCCTCATGTAGAAAGCCTTTAATGTAGCTTAAAAAGAATATTGACCTGCTTTAAGCAAGGCACTTACTTATACACAAACCCCAAACTACATGTCTAAATGGATTATAAGTTCAAAGAATTTTAACCACATATTTCAATGTCTTTTCAAACTGGTTCTTAGGCAGACAGGTGTTAGTTACATGGGTCATCAGGAAGCAGAGCAGGATACAGAAGCGTAAATCAGTGACATCTGTGCCACAACTACTAGAAGATGCCATGTACTTTTTCTTGTGGGATCAGTCTGCTCTTAGACTTCTATTATTGTTTCCATACAGAATAATCCTTTGTAACATGGATGTAACAAACCGGGTTGGCCTATGCAGAGACCCTAATAGATGGAACTAAAAGATAAAAATCACTATCAGTCAAGATGCTTAGACAAAAATTGATCAAAACTAATTTTCAAACATATATTCATTTTGTGTTTATTAGGAGTGTAAAGACTTTAGGATTGTAAAGGCTTTTGACACTGCAAATGGTTCTCAATGCCCATTTAATTTTTAAACAAAATGCTGCATTTTAAAACTGGCACAAAACCATTCTTTCTTAATTACTGTAGTGCTAAAGAATACCTTAACAGAATCTGACATATCTTTTACTAAATTTAAAATCACTACACTGTGCAGGCCAAACTATTCGAAAAGCACTTTATAACCATAATTTACAGAAACAAAAACAGCAAATCTATTTGCAGTATTTTTTTTTCCAAATTCTAACACTTAACAATTCCATAAGAATTATAAAATAAAATACGCATACTGCAAGAGAAAATAAGATTTTATCATGTGGAAACACTCCAGTGAAAAAATAACTTACCTAGAGCTTTACATGCAAAAAGAGCCATGGCACTCTGTAGCCTGTCTGGTCTGACAGCCTGGACCACAAGTACCTCAAAATAAAAAATATTCAGAACAGTTTAGCATGTAAAAGTATTTTATGACAATAAAGAAGCAAGACTTTTCCAAAAGAATCTACCTTCTTTAAACTTTAAACTTAAACTAGATGGAATTAGGAAAAAAATACATGCTATGTTGGCAGCTAGAATGATATGAAAATAAACTTAGGTTCATACTGTTCATCTATAATTTACACCTGTATTCATAACTTCTTTCCTGAAAAAATAATGGCCTTGTTTTTACTGATGCAATATAGTCAAAATCAATTTTGAAAGCATTTCCTCTGTTTAAGAGCAACTTGAGAGTTTTATAACACCTCTAACATATTTTCCTGAAACAGTCTATTTTCTATGTTTCTAGTACTTGAAAGACTACAGACCATGAGCAACTGATCAATTCTGATACAGAATAAATTAAAAATTCCTCTCTGGCTACCTCATTTTCAGTTACTTTCTTGCATTATGTTGAGTGCAGGAAACTGGAGGCAACTAATTCTTCAGTAGTAAAGTCACTGGCCCTATTGATTCTATTCCCCCACCTACACCTCTGTAAAACACAATTTGTGTTAAAACACAATTCTGAACCTACAACAATATTCCATTTTCCAAATCTGCAATTATTTTTGTTAATTTTGGAAGATACTAGTGCTTTAATAAAATTTTTAAGAAAGTACTACTTTTAAATTCTGAAATACATCTGTATTGTTATTAAAAACAAATTGAAAATAAAATAAAATAAAATAACTTATCAATGGCACATAAATCTGACCAGGTAGTTTCAGAATCTTTTTATTAGGGCAATCATGCTTTCCATGCAATGACCTAGGCACATAATGTGTTGGTGATTCGGTGTTCCTATAAATATGTAACAATTTTGACAATGACACATTGCCCATCTTAAGTTTTGCTGTTCTGCACTTTAGCAATTTTTTTTTTTTTTCTCACAAATCAGCATGAAACCAGAGGGTCACATGCTCCAACCCTTCTTTGGATACAGATGGCCTTAATTTTATTTGAAACTGCTTCAAGTGAAGATCACAACGTATTTAGAAGGTAAGTAACTACAACCTTTCCTCCATAAACATAAGAGGGATGAGATTTTTCTCTTCCAGAGCAGAATGATCCCTAACTAGAACGAACCTCCCTCTCTAATATTCTAGGGTTCTTTCATTACTAAGCTTTCAGAAATGTAATTCAATGAATAAAATTTGAAAAAAGCAGTGATCTTTACAGCATTTTTGTGGGTTTCAGGCAGTTATGCAAGTTTATGTGCATTTATTGCACATTAGCACATATTGCACATTTAATGATAATCTAAATTAATGATGCTCTACAAGCAGAGCAATTCAGCAGTAACAAAGCAACCAAGAAACAATTTTAATTCCTATTCATAAAATTAAATCTGGGAGTATTAATAAGGAGCTTGTTAACTTGCAGCCAATATAGCAGACTCAGAAGACTAAACTTATATTGCAGAAAAAAATCCTTATATTATTTTAAATTAAATTAAACTATTCGAGTTATAGAACAATGTAGATATTATTACTGCTTAACAGCCTGAAGGCTTAATTCCTGAGATGTAAAATTTATCTCAAATTTTCAATGACAAAATCATAAATATTTTTAAATAAGTTTATATTAAAACATTACCTGCTGAAATAAAGAAATTCTATTGACAATGGAAGATGGAAAGTCTTGTTCACACACAGAGCTCTGATAAAAAGTGCGCCACAGATTTTCATCTTCAAAACAAAGTGTCCGATAGAGATCAGGGAGAGAAGTCTAAAAAGCAAATAGTAAATATTTAATAATAAACAGTAGCCATTTGGACATAGAATAATTTAAGTAATTAACAAATATGACTATGACTTTAACATGGAAATACTCATACATACTATACATTTTTTTATTAAATTGATCATCAGAGGTAAAGAATGAAAGGTACGATTTAAAATCAACCACTTGTATATTCCCTAAAAATGCTAAGTTTGTATTTTCTCTGTATTTTTTTTTTAATTTTTAGGCTCTGTTTTAAAACTTTGGTCCCTAACAAAACTTTGCCCCTGACTAACAACGATGCTTCCTATTGCAATTGTTCCTGATCCCTCATAAAGAGAAATGAAAGATAACAATCTCTGGGTTTAGCAGCCCAAGTCCTTGCCCAAGACCAACGCTCTTCCTTCCTGCTGCTGAGGTATATGCAGGAGACAAAAAGCCTCCAGACAGAATTTCAGGGATTTATATTTTCACTTAGTCCTGCTCAGATCATCAGACATCAACACAGACTGTTGCAGGAAGAATTAAAGCAAATAAACATTGGTTGGTTTTAATATGAAGTTAGTTGATACACCTAACTCTGAAATGGAAATCTGATAATTAGAAAACTAGTTTCCCGTTTAAACATCTATGGCATCTAATTCAATAAAAAGTAGTTTGTTAAAGTTGTGAAAAAGCCACTACATAACAAAAACCTGCAACTTTAACATTCTTTGCAGTTTTTCTCTCTGTATATTTTTCTGTCTTTAAAAATCATAATAATCTTTTATAGGCTTTACAGACTTACAATATTTCCCAATCTTGGTAAAATTCATTCACAGGGTCATTTACATTAATTAAAATACATAGTTATATGGGGTAAAGAACCACATAAAAAAGCTCATAAAATTGGGATGAAATAAAATTATTAATAAGTTGGTAATTTTCCAAGTGAGGACATATTAGATTTCTAGAAGATAATAATAAATAACAAAACATTTTCATCTGACAAATATTTGAGTTTCCAAATATTTGAGTAGTTCAAATTCTAAAATTCCAAATATTTGAGTAGTCCAAATTACTATTTTCTAAAACCAGAGACTAAGTTAAATTCAAATTATTATGTGATCTATACCTTCAAAGATGCTATGGCCCAGGCTCGCTCCTGTTCTATCCAAGGGGGAAGCTGGTCACGAACGCTCCTTTGTGAATCCTTATTAAATTATACATTATATGTAAAAATATTTTATTTGAAAAAAACACATAATCAAACAAAGGCAACTGATAAAAATCTTCTCAGAACTCTTTCCATGTTATTTTACGTAATAATGAATAAGTGGTATAACAAAACAAGAGCTACCAATAAATTTAATTTGAAATAAATTGTTTCCATCAACATTTGGTTAAGTATTTCAGCTTTAAAATATTCTATTATTTAGAGTATCTGTATGTCATATTCACACTCTAAGAAGATTTCTATTAAAAACAAGTGATTCACATGATTGGCCATTTGCATATGCACTCTGAACAAGTGACTTGAAAGATTACTCCGCTGAACATGTTCATAGTCATGAACAAGTTCTTCAAACAAAGTGCAGTTCTGGATAACTGACCAGACAAAGCATCACTCCTAGGCACTTCTGCACTGGCAAAATTTGGCCAGAGCTCTGCTGCATCCTTGGATGTCAGAGATGGAAGAAATTCTTAAGATGAAAAACGTAGCTCAGCCCCTTATGTTGCACATCTGCTCTCATTCATGGTCAGAGTAGCTCATTTCCATCATGCTTTACTACTATGTTAACTATTACTATGTAAAAAGTTAATTGTTCTATATGAATACAATTAATAAAACAATATAGTAAGTACACAAACACAACCTTTCAGGATTTAATTAATCTTTTTGTTTCAATATTCACAAATAAATGTAACTTACCGATTTTTTTATGGTATCTCCAATGATCACACCTGTAAAAGTGTCCCATTCCTAGAGGGGAAAAATAAACAACTCAGAGAAGCCTCAGGGTATCTTAAAGAATAAAGATTAATGCACAGTATTATGTTGGCAAAACAAAAGGAATTCAGAAGATACGCAAAATAAATCCTAGATTCTGAGAGCTAAGACATTTTTAAACTCTAGGCCATATTAAAAGTATGTATTTCTTTTTGCAGAATCCAAGCTAAATGATCGGAATACTTTATAAGAAAAGAGAGAAAAAGAGAAAGCCCAGCCTTCCTCAGTCACTGCAGCTCCCACCCAGGCACGCAACAACAGACCAGGAAGAAGTCTGTTGTGAACACACACAGCTGGCAAGGACAGAGCCCTGTGGGGGCTGGTAACAACTGTGCATGGTTCGGTAACAAGTGGTCACATAAAACAGGTAAGCACCCAGTTCATGTTTCAATATTGTTTCATGCTGCTGTATGCAAAAGTTGCAATTACTAAAACAGAAGTCATATTTACTGCACTAGGTTGATATCATGTATAATTCCGTTTCATTGGGAAAGGGGAAATATATGTGCGGAACTAAATCTTTTAAACTTAGTATATGTATCCAGAAAGGAGGGAGGTAGGACTCTCCTGCAGTAAGGACATGTACAGAATTCTCCAGCACCATGGTAACTCACTCACATGACCATGCTAAAAGGTTCAAAAGACATAGCTTTCAAAGAATAACTACTTCATTGTCATTTTCCTCAATACACAGTTTGTACAATCTCTCTTTTCCCCAACGATCTAATTAAAATAATTTCTATGTTTAAAGAAGAAAAATATTGATATTATTCACTTGTTTAAATTCTTGAGTATATTCAGATATTGCTGGAAAACGCATCAGATATAACCTATATTAAGCTGGTTAAGAACTGTAAATACTTGCTAAATGGTAGGAATAAAGACATAAAACAGTGCTCACAAAAACTTAAGTCTATGTAGGCAGGTTTTAATATAGTCAGAAAAGTATTTGCCAGCTTCTACCTTGATACATTTTCAAACTCAAGGATACAAAAAAAAATGCAGGATACTTTCAGAAGCTGAAAAGAATTAATACATATGAGTTAGGAAAGTTCTAACAATGAAGAGTAGTCAGTGTGTGTCTCTACTAATGAGTTTAATTTGAATTATCTTTATCAAGCGGCCCCACTAAAAAAAAATTTTGGGAATTCACTTAGTCAATCCATGTCTGACACAGAACTACACTGTATTAATCAAGAAATTTTGATAAATGTTTCTTAAATCTTTTACATTAGTCCCATAGCCTCCAGATTATCAAGTTGCATTGCTTCCTTCAAATTATCTGATTTTCATCCTCTTCACTGGATTGGGCTCTATTCTAACCAGTTGAAACCTACAGCCATCTCCAGCTTCTATTATAGAAAATTATGGGTACTCAGAGGTATTCATTATGTACACTACTCAGCCATACCTAAGCAACTGTATTGAGTCTATTATACATATGTTTCACTGCATGCAGAATTTATAGAATTAACTTCATTATGTAGTAGACAACTAAAATACTGGCATCTCTGAGCCAGTTAATCTGGGCTACTTTTAAATGCAGCGCATAGAAGCAGGCAATTTTAAGGAATAATCATCTGACCTATTTTTGAAAACTCATTTATGATTAAATTAATTGCTTCCTTGAAGTGACTGTTTTTCCTGTTTCTGATAAGACAGTCTAGGGTAAACAGATTAATTTAATCTTAGTTACCAATTCTGACTGTTCATGACCCCCAAAAGCACCATCTTGCTGGAGACACCGATTTCACTGTGGCCTTCTAATTTGAGCAAAAGTATGACCTAACACGCAAAGAGTCCACTCTATGCATTACTCAGCATGCTATTCTCAGCATGCTATTACTGAGAAGTGCACAGCATCTTGAAAACGGGATTTAGCACTATCTTAGCTCTGTTGGATTTTTTTTTTTTTTTTTGTGAGTAGGACAGCCTCTAAACACAGTTAAATATAACATAAATTAGGAATTTTCAGATTAGGCTTTATTCAGACCAACGTCAAATAGAAATGTCATGTGACACCTCCCTTCTTTTTATGAATAACAAGTAATACAAGACTTGCCTCAAAATGGGAGGGACAGCCATTTGTTACTAAATGAGGTTTGAATCTATACCAAATATATCGTAGACTATTATCCAAAATCTAATCCAGGATGAAACACCATTCCAATCAAAGATGGACCACTACGGTGCAAAGAATGCAGTTACTCCAAAAGGACACTGTCTCATCACCAGCCCCAGGATTTTTTCAGTATTAAGCACTGAAGAATCGTTGGATAAAATGCACAAAAGATAATCTCATTACTTCTCCTGCCAGGAAGACCTTTTGTGCTAAGTGTCTACAACAGTGAGTAGCAGAATCAGACTAATTTCTCTCTTGAATTTTGTTTTCTGCTTATCCACACCAAGGGAGGATGTATGAACAAACCTCAGTTAAAATAAGCAAAACAGACGTATATTCATCTTTATTTATGGAGAAATGTTTATATTTTCTAAAATCATAGATAAATATTGAGCCACATAATCAGAGGAAGCACTCATACGGCGCCTGCAAAAAAAATGCAAGAGCCCTCCAGAACGAAATTACATGTTCCGGCCCAAGAAAAATTAGGTCACACAAGCAACTTTTTTTCAGATCCCTGTTTGGAAAGCAACCTTCTACTCACCTTTCTCATGATAATCTTCAACTCTGAACCTAATACATAAAATTTTAACATCCATAATTTTTGTAAAGTACCTATCATGTGCTTACCATACAAGCACACAAATCTCATATCTTAAGTCTTATTTTTACTGACAAAGATTTTTAATCTAATTATGTACTCCTCGGGTCAAGTTTAAGTAAATCACACGGGTAATTTTCTTCTTCACTACTTACATTCTCTTCAAAGAGTTCAGGGTGCATTCCTCGTACAAAATGTAGAGCAAACATCAGCTGGTCAGCCTGAAATAAAAGCAGAAAGAAATGTATTTATATACTCAGCACATGTCACTTTTCTCCTTTTCTCATGAGTGAAGTTAACTAACAAAATTTCACTAATTAAACACCTGTAATTCATAGTAGAGGCATAGTGACACATTTCCTAATTCAAAATCACTACATATGTCTGAAAACTAGAGACCAATGTTAATCTAATTGCTACATCTAACTATATATAAAAAAGGGGGAAGAATCTGCTTGGATAAAAGGCAAAATTTGCATAGATGAATGAACAGTTTATTATTTTCTCTCAAAAGTCCCTGTCAGAACACATCTTATTCTAGGCGGACTATTGGTCTGGCATGGAATTCTTACATTTTTAATATCTTCTAAATACCAATTTAAATTTAAAATCTTTCAAACTTGAAATCTCCCATTTGCACTTTGTTTTCAAAATCTTTTCCAACATATAAAAATAACATTACAGACTCATGACTCAGGAATTTGCCTTCTTCCAAGTTCATGGAAATCCACCAAAAGTTTGACAAACCATAACCCTTATCAATAACACTATTTTGCATCCTAAATCTCTCCACATTTCTCCATTCTCACTAATCAAGCTCCAGACTTGTATAATTTCTTCTGCTGCCCAAATGATCTATGTGTATTATTAGTATGTTAGTACTTGCTGCTAACAAAACAAACACTTCCTGATATAATTGCTCTATGTGAAAGTAAGAATTAAAACTGAACGTGAGAGGCATTACCTACCATAGGCATTCACTAAGACAGCAAGAAGCCATCTAATTTCAATGCTGAGCAAACAAGAAATACACTAAAAACATTATATGGAAGAACAGGGGAACAGATGGAGAAATAAATATCAGCAGGTAGAAATTTGAGGAAGGAAGTAAAAGAAGAGAGAGAATATTTCCATATTCTTTGGTTTCCTTTTTTTTTAAAAAAAGAAACATGTAAATGCACAAACTTTCATAATGACTGCTAGATCAAAAATTCTTACTTAAGAAATGCTAGAAATAAGTTTGAATAGAATGAAGACTGCTCAGAAGACTGAGAAACCCAGGACATGCTAAATAACTAGAATGATACAGAGATGAAGAGCTAAAGGTCAAGCAGAGATAAGTAGATTAAAAAGTCTTTGTTCATTAAAAAATTGAACTGTAAAGAAATGTGCACAAGCAATTTCAATGTCTTACCTTAATTTTCAATGCTCAATTTTACATGTTTAATTATTGAACTTTTAATTTTTTGTATGCATTATATATGTACTGACACAACATTTCGTATCTGAAGTAGACCAAGTTTTGTTGATGAAAGAACTGTTTTAAACCCAATGAACTGTGCACTAAAAAAAAAAAAAAAACAGGAAAAAAATAATCCTACCTTAAACAAACAACGACAAACGTATTCATAGACCATATGCTTCAATGACTCAATAAGGGACTTCATTCTTTCTTCAGTATTACCTGAAGTCTAAAAATAAAATTTGGACTTAAAATTCATCTGAAATAAAAAATCATTTTATGTACCTTTTTTCTTTTCAAATGTTAATTCTTAATAAAAAAACCCTAGAATGAAATAAAACCTGGTCTCTATGTGGCATCCATTATTTCTGAAAACATGATTTTTTTCCACTGAGCTCACATGCAGCACCCAATGTGATGATGATGTGTTAATACATAAGCTTTAAGAATTGAACATTTGACCTTGAACATTATGTCTTTTAAAATATAATGAATCTGTAAGATTTTGGAAACAAAAGCAAAAGGATGGACTTTGGAGACCAAAACAAAAAGTCAAACAAAAAGAAGATGCATCATTACTTCTAAAGAACAAGGTGATAAGAGATGAAATCAAAAATGTGCTTCAATAAGAAGATACTGGCCACTAGAATACCAAAAAAAAAAAGGTAGAAGAAAAGAAAGGTAAAAAGGAGAAAAGCACAGGCTGCTCAAATGCTTACAGGCTATATAAAACAAATAGATAAAGGTTTTGATCTTCTTTCAAATATTGAACCATGTAAAATTATGGATCTTTTATTATTCTAATTCTTGCTGACAGAATCAGCTTTCTTTGCACATTAGGTCATTACCGAAGACTTTATTTAAATAAATTGAAGTTGTTATCAGCCTTGAGTTTCCTAATTTGTTTTAATCTTAAACAAATAAAATGCCTGAAATTGCAAACAGGAATTGCTTAGTTTTCAGATGGTGCAGCAATTTATAATTCATATATCATGTAAGTAACATAAAAAATTGTCACATGTTCTAAATATCGTTATCACAATAGTTAGCCACTACTACTTTTTATATGGCATTCTCTAAAAATCCTCACAGCAACTCCTAAATTCTAAAGAACAAAGAAGATTCTTCTTTTCCTGAAGCTGTGAATGTAGCAGAAAAATCGAATACCTGCTCATTTTGAAGAGCTCTCTCAAAAAGTCGTAGGAAAGCCGCCAAACTAAAACGGTACATGTTATTAATTTTGGACAAGTCAGAAATAATAAAGTACATCTTGCTAGCACTCTCAGCTAACGGGAGATAGGCATCTCGCTCCTGTGGATAAAAGGAAACAATAATCAAAATCAGTCTGTTACTGCCACCTATCGGTTATTGCATATTGTAATACTTACCTAGGAAAAAATAGATTAATTCCACTGATTTAGAAAACAGAATCATTTCCTAATCCTCAAAGGAGGGACAAACACCCCAGACATCAACACAGCCTTTATTATTTTTACTTTTTTAAAGTATATTATTTTAAATTATTTTTCAATAATATTTTGGAATGAAGAATTTTTGGGGTCAGTGAAGCATGTTCCCAGCACAGAACATTTCCCAAAACTCAATAGCCACTTTATAATTTAACAGATTAGAATAAAATACAAAAATCTGTAAAGTTTAATAAAAGACATGAAGGTAAAAGAATAGCCTCATATCTTCTTTCAACTTTTGCACTAGCAAGAGATTTTTTAAAAACAATGTCCATATGACCCGTAAAAGTCAAAAGTCAGCCATGTTATTTCCAAGAGCAGAAGGCAAAATATCAAACAAAATCAAAATCCATTATACACCAAGAAGACCCTGGGGAAAATTCATATAATTCAACGGGCAGGCTTCTTCAAATTGTGTAGATATTTAGCAAGTGTAAAAAAAATTAATTACTAATTACTAATTATTGTACTTGCACATGTCAATTACCTCTTCCTTCAGAAGAGGAATTTCTCATCATAGTAATCTTGTATGTCTGTAATTGGGATGAAATTTTTTGGGTCACTGACATTTATAACAGAAGATCCATTATTTTAGTGGAACTAGCATTTCATACTTGTCCAACTTTGAAAATCAGACATGAATATTCTCATTTCAGGCTTTTTTTTTACACCCAAAGCAAAGAAACATTATAAAAACTGAAAACATAACTTGGGCAAATTAATCAGGAACTAATTTATCCAACAACAACAAAAAAAGCATTTTATTATTCTTTTTACAAGATTCATCTAGTAATACATACAACGAAGAGCTATTTTTTAGCAGGAGAAAAGCAGCAGGACAAGATTACTTTTTAAAAAATTTTTACCTGATCAAGAAAACTCTGAAGTCTCTGAGATTCCACAAGTGACTCTTGGATGAGTGCACTACTTGCTTTAGTCTGATTCAAAGATTCAATCAGATCCTTATTTTCTAGTATATTGCCTTGTGATGTTGCAAGTGTCTGAAAAAAAAATACTTATAAAGCTACAATCAAAAAAAACATAAATTAACCATACTGGAAGCCATTCTTCTTTCTGGTCTCTAAAAATATCTGAATCACTACAGGGATCAAAAGAGTAGGGAAGCAAATGGAAAGTCCACAAACCAAGATATACTAAAGAAAATTGTAAAATGAAACAACCTGACAACAAACTATCAAAATCCAGAATGCTAATGCTTTCTGAATCATAAGTTTTCAATAAGATTTGGAGAAATTATTTCTATGATCAAACTCTTATGCACCAGCATTATCAAGGTAAATAGAAATGTCAGAGGAGGTTTTTTTTTTTTTTTTTTTTTTTTTTTGTAATTACTATTTTGACCTGAAAATGTCTAATGGTAACGATTTTTCCTACTTAGACAATCTCTTCTATACGAATTAGTTCTCATTTTCAACTGAGAAGAACATTCACAATAACAAGAATTCCATTTTATTAATCAGAGATCTTCAAAAGCATTGTGATTACCCTTCATTTCCTAGGTCTCCCTGTGCAAATGCTTTAGTTAATCTACTAAGAAATGAGAAGAGCTTGAATAAGTCATATAACATTTTTACTAATTTTCAGTACAGACAATTGCTTCAGCTCACTTCAGCTGTAGGTGAAAAAGAAACAAGTCTGATGCACATTAGGGAGTAACCTTATTATCTTTCTTGTAATTGCATTATCTTAATACTTAATGCCATCAAAACATTTTAATAAGAAATATTTGCAAGATACAGTCAATTTATCTACATTTCTTAAGTCTTTTTAAAAGAGTAGTCACAACTACAGAACTTTTTAGAAAAGTAAGTGATTAGTTGTTCTATTTATCTAGTATTGTTTTTTTAAACATTTTTTTCAAATGCATTAAATTATTGCTATCCCAACAATTCAAGTATTCAATTTTGATGACGCTAAACCCAGTGAAGTTTTGCAGGTTCACGAAAGTTGCATATTTTCTCTCTTTATGTCTCCAAAAACCCTGGGTAAATGATGCTTCTATTTTCTCAAATCAAAAAGACTGACAGCTCATTATTCTCAATATTTTCATCATCCGCGTTTAAACACTAACAGCATTAAATCTACCTTATTGATCTAAAAGGTATAAAAAAGTTAAATTTATTTTACCTCCAACAGAGATTCCTCAAGTTTAGCTAACTGTATCTTCTTGTCTTCTTCTTGCTGTAACAGTTTTGTCTTCTGCTCCTCCAAATCAGGTTTTTCGTGCTGAATAGTTATAGCCAAAAGCTAAAAATAGAACAATTTATTAAATAAGACAAAACAAAAATACATATTTCATAATATATATTCATTAATCATACAGCAGTGTATATCTCAAACTTTTGAAAGTAGATTTCTGAGGGTTTTTCACCAGACAAAATGTTTTCCAAATGTGTGTAGACGTCTGTGATACCCTACAATGGAAAATACAGCTGAAGAACTGCAGTGAGCCATAACCTTGTCAGCCAAGTTGAGATACCCTGGGGCATTTCAGAAGGCACTAGATGATTTTAATACAGACACCGATTCACACCTTTTTACTCTGAGATCCTTCTCACCCTTCTCACCTTAGCTGGAATCTCACTTGAGTTTAAACTTTACAGTCTTTATACGTATGCATATTGCTATAATATGTAATATGTAAATAATATGTAAAAAAAAGTATGTAATGATATTCTCACAATATGCAAAAGCAGACAGAAAGCTCACACTGGGAAACACTGGCAGTGAAGTTCCTTCCAACAAATATATGAAAAGGGGGCAAATTTACTTGCTAATACTGTATGACACTTCCCTATCTCCAATGAAGGGTATAAAGTCATATGTCTATCTGCACTTAACATTTTGAATCACATCTTACTTATTACTGCCTTATTTAGTTTCTATTCTCTGTTAGCTTGGGGAAAAAAAAAGGTTTCATAACAGCTAAAAACATCTTTTCTCTGCACTCTACAGTCTTTTTCCTAAATATTTCAGATAAAACCTAGCATTTTGGAGGAAGTGAAATATAGAGCCTTTTCATTTCATTACATTTTTTTTGCAAGTAAGCAAATTGTTTGACTAAGACACTGGAGAGAAACAGTATTAATAATTCCACAGTATCATAAATGAACGAAAACCAGAATTTTAGAGAATAATCTATTGTAACTGAAGCCAATGAAATAGTTTCCAATTTCTTTACAGAATGAGTAAATTTTGTTACATCTCTTGGAATTATTACTTGGTTCCAAAGTGCATGAAAACAAAATTTAAAAGGTCAATTTAGAATCAATATTTATTTTACCATTTACATTTGTGATCTAGAAAATATCTCCATGACCATTAATGCAAAGTGGGTCATGGGGCTTCTATCAGAATATGGATATATCTATAAATGTCCAATATAAATACACTGTTATTATTCTATACACCTACCTGTCCTCTTAAACCACTTCTTGTTGTGGTAAAGTTTACTTCAGTAACAATAGAAGAAGCATCAGGTGGAATGTAGGGATTTGGGTTCCTTGTTGATAGAAAAAGACGAAATTCTTCATTATAATCTATCATTTTATCACCTATCTGTATAGCATAACGAGGTCCTGTAAATAATAAATATAAATGATATTCTGATCCAAATATCCTACAATTATCTAAAAATAACTATTATTTGTGTAATATTTTATTACTATTAAAATATTAAACTTATTTATAAATTGTTTATAAAGAAATAATAAATGATTATTATAATTCATATTAAAATAATTGAATATAAATATAGTTTATGTATAAATATATACATAGGTATATTATAATAAATTATTTCAATTACATCAGGCAAGAAACAACTCATGTAATTTCTGTTGTGATGGTTTTACTCTTGGTTTATACTCTTAGTTTCCTGGCATTTTTCAGTATGCTTGTTCTAGAATGAAATTATATTTATGGCCTCTCATCACCCTCTTTCCATTATGGAAAATTTTTATTTTAGCTATGTAGATTAAAAAGAATAACTTTTGACAATTTGGGAACCAGAGTAAAGTTTTCTCCTCATGATACTGAAAAAGGAATAGAATTATAACATGAATAGCTTTGAAATCAAAATTCTTATCCAGAGATGGTTCTGAGGTGGAACAGTTGGGTGCTTCTCTGCTTTCTCTGCTTTTAGCATTAGAAGCAGAAACTCAAAAATACTGTAAGAATAAATCTCTTTCTAAAACACTGGTACAGATGAAAACAACATACCAATTTTGCCTTGATGCCAAAGACCAACACAAATTTTAGATCTATGCTGTAAAAATGTCAAGGAGAAAATGGCAGCTGTACAAGGACAAAATTATTGAAGTATAAATTCACATTTATCTTAACAGGTAATGAAAACATGCACAGTCAAAATAATGCAGAGGCCTCTTCCCCCACTACAACCTCCACATTTTGGCTAACAAGAGGGTACTTACAAGTGAAGGGGAGTCCAAACAACAGCTACTTCTCACTTTTCAAAAAACAACTTCCTAGTTAGACTTGCAAAGACCTAGCACTGTCAGAGCAAAGAGGCCACCTAAGGTATTATCAGCAAATCCAGTGAATAAAATTGTATATTTTAACTTAATATGCTTTCTCCAGAGTTGTGCAGACATCTTCACCTATTAATTTGATTCTTTCAGTAAAATCAGTTGAGATGCAGGTAATATTGTATCTCTGCTTCCCAAAGCCCAGCAGAAGCTAGTGAAATCCACCAGCAGTGAAGATGTCCTGGCTCCTATACATCCTTTAAGTCACTAGCTGGTGGTGCTCTCCTCCTCTACTGAGGACAAAGAGGGAAGCACAACCCTAATGGAAGAATGGTAACTGTAGTAAAATTGTCTTTTTTTAAAGAAAAATCTGTCTCTATAGGGGATAACTCTATTTAAGCAGATGTAGAGTGTTTTAATTTATTTTTATTATGTATTTTTGTTTACAGATTTACCGTTGCCTCACACATTATTAGATTGCAATATTTTACTGGACAAAATGACAGCCATAAGGGGTCTTGAACTATTTTCAGTGCTCAAACTCCATGCTGTAAATTACATGCACCAGCTGTGCTACATTCTGAGCAACTAATGTTTGAGGTAAAAATGCAATTATTCAGGAGAATGCAAGTATATTTTAATTATAATAATTTGGAAAGTATTTAAAGATATGTATTGTTGTATTTTTTCCTCATTCATTCAGTTGTTTAGATATAATTCCAAAACAGGCAACATAATTCATACTAAGATACCAATATTCTTACTATTATCTTAGCTAAACCTTTGACAGTTTTTTCATATCAGCCTTTTAAAAACATTGGAATCCAAAGCTGTTTCCCATGAAGGTAATGTAAAATATATAAGTATTTTTGTTTCCTTTCACTGCATCAGATAAAGAAATTCCTTTCCACTGAATTCTACCACTGTGTTTATTGATCCTCCATTCTAATATCATCTCAGAAATAATTCTGTGCACCTTTGAGAAAAAGTGACATCTGAAAACACTAATTTCTAACTGCACAGTCAGTCATGTAATTTCTCACCTATTTAAGGTCCAAGTTTATAAGCAAAAGTATCTGTTTGAAATTACCACTACAAATGAATTTAACAGTTAAACTGTGCAGAGTTGATAAAAATAACCTATTTTAATTAAACTTAAAGTATCATTAAGTACTTTTCAGAATTTCTCCCCTAACAAACAAGAACATACCACCAATGTATTTCATGTCCTAAAATATTAACAACACATTAATATTAAAGCAGAAACATAAGCAATGTTCTTGTTTCCAGAAGAATTAGGTTTTATATAATGCATATATTCCAAACCTACAAACACTTAGAATATGCACTTTTAAAGATGTTGAACATTTACCTTCAGCAACAAGATCTTTCCTTAACAAAGGATAAAGAACAGGTTCTACTCCATCCACTTCCTGTATAATAAGTGTCTTCCCAAATCTCACTGCCAGCTCAAGAGTAGTTAGGAAGTTGGTGTCCTGATAACCAAATAATAATAATATTAATAACCTTTGATCATGTTATTTTAAGCATTAATATGCTGATAACTTAACAGTGAAGAAACGCACCAAAGCTGTAGAATCTTTTTAACAACGAACAGGAAGACATAACAAGTAAGTATTACTAAGTCTAATATTAAGGACTCGATTCACCTACTGAAATATAGACAAACTATTTTGGATGCTTAGTTTCCAGCTGTGTGCCAGAAGTGCAGCTCTACCCTGGGTCCTCTGCCACAGCTGTCAGGCCCACCTGCAAGGTTTGGTAGCTAGTTACTAGTGAGATATGGGTCAAAACTAAATTAAAACTTACTGGTAATGAAGTATCTAAATGAACGGGTTTCAAATTCTCTGAAGTTTGATTTTAGACACTGTAGGTATCTAAATATGCATTTGATGTTTATTATGGTCAATGGAGATCCTGGAAAACTCAATTAACAGATTCTAAAAATCAATCAAGCCAACTAGCTTGCAGGAGGAGCATTCAATTGATCAGACATCCAGTGCCATTCTAGGGTATCCAAAACATCTTCATGAAGCTGGCAGGGAATTGTGAAAGATCTCAATTTTGTTGCAACAACACCTTGAGGTCAGCTGAGATTCACTAAGGAACCTCAGCTGGCACAAGAAGTCTGCTTATGTGTAACTGAACGAAGGCTCCAACAAGCACGTGAATATTTATGTGTACAAAATTAACCCTAGCTGTCCTAAAAACCAACTGAAGCCCAATCTAACATTTACAAACATATAATACAGTGAAAAAATTACATCAAAAAAGCACATATAGACTCCTTGGACAGTTCAAACTGAAACCAAGAATATGAAAGACCTCTCTAATTTAAAAATCTTTTAGCACCTCCATCTCTTCAGAAAATAACAACAGTCTTGGACAGGGAAGCACAGAGAGGCAAGCTTGTAGAGGTAACACTAAATGTTGATGTCCCAGTCTTAAATACTCTGACTTCATTGTTCAAAAATATAGGATCAAATTTTTGAACTGTATAAGCACACACTTTTAAAATAAAAAAGTAAAATGCAGATTGACGATTGACCTTTTGAAAACAATTAATTCATACTCATTTTGAATACAATTTTGTGATCTTATATATTGTTAAAATGGATCTCAGTATTACTGAAATACTGAGCTTGTATATATAATCATTTTAATCTCAAATTCTGTGAGAAATTATACAATCCAAATAGAGTCCCATTAGACCACATTACACCCTCTAATAAACTTTTCTCTGAAGTTTGAATAGGGCAGAACAAAAAAGTAAGACCAAGAGTAAGTACTGGACCTGCTGGTTAATAACTTCCAAACGTGATTCTTTCAAATGTGTCTTCAGCCATTCTGTAGCCCTGAAGGAAGGATCTATCAGAAATGGGCAAACTTTGCTCTAGAAGAAAAAATATATGTAGTTATTAAAACTTTCTGTTTAAGAATAAAATTTAATCCTTTGTTTCTCCAAACTAAGGTTTTGGTCATTTTAATATCTTTTTGTTTTAAACAAACTGTTAAAAGAGACTGTATAGACTAATAACAAAATGACAAAAAATAACAAATTTGGAACTATAGTCATGTACATGAAAATGATTGCTTCTGTTTACATGTTTGAGAGTGCTAACAAAATAACAAAATTGAAGGCGTTTAGAGATTCAGAAAGATGTTAGAGAAATCTTTAAAAACTGAAATACTTCCAAAACAAAATACAGACACAAATTTACCTGCAAGATAACAAGAGCATTTTCTATTGAAAGATCATCTGAGGGTAAACCTTCACTTTTCCAGACTAATTCCTCACTTTCTGTGCACAGGAACCGTCTTACATCAAACTCTGGCAAATAAAATCATTCATATTTATAAGTTTGTGTGAATATTTATAGTCCACATTTTTTTCACCACTTGAGATGCATTAGAGATCCTGCCAACATAGTGTAAGCATATATTTTCCCTCACAATTTTATTTTGCTGCTTGCAAGTCATTGCTATTGACTGATGTTATAAAAAATATATTAATGGTGATACTAATACATATTCCTTAAAAATGATTACTGAAAAAGCAGAAGCCTGCAGAATCCTAACATTCACTGTGAAAAGATTCATTCATATAAACTTTTCCAGCAAATACTGGTGTAGATAAATTTTAACAATTTATAAGCATTAATAGAACTATCACAAGAAATTCTCTGCCTGTATGTGCAACTTATACCTGAGTAAAAATACATGTTGTTACATATTTGAGAACATCAAGACAAATGACACTGTTGATTAGAACTTACTAACATTTCCCACTTACTGTATGGAGGTTAATTCCCTAAAAAAAAAAAAAGAAAACAAACAAACAAAGATATTACTTTCAAGGTCTGCTGATTTCATCCATTCATCCAAGCTGGCTTTTCTCTGGTCCTCTGGAGCAGCAGAAAGATAGGTAATAAATGCAGCTGCTAATTGAGCTCTTTTAGGCAATGTAGCCAGTTCATCTGTTATCTCTGACACCTTAAAAGACAAAAGTTTGGAATGTATAGGTATATATAAAATAAATAATGTGTTGAAATTTCTCAGAAGTTTTAAAAAGTTGGAATGATATTTGCCTGTCACTGACAATACAATTTGCATTTTAGATTCCTATACCTAGTTAACCCACTATAACACAGACATGAAAATGCAGAAAAAGTTCTTTTTAGCTCTGTGCTAGATTATGGTTGGATGTTTTTGAGAATTCAGCCACTAAGACCTATGAGTCTGGTTTCAGTTTGCCACATATGAGTATCTGTATATATAGTATACATACAGTATGCAGCTATTAGGATACTCCAAAATTTTCCAAGACAGGTGTGATGTGCCAGAGTAAAAAACTATAAAGAATCATTTTTTGGAAGTCTTTAAACTTGGGGATCACTATATCCAATCCCTACTTGGTATCACAAATGAGGTATTTGTAAAACTACTCGCAGCTTCCCAAATATAGACTCATACCTTCTAGTTAGGATAATTTCCTTTTATGAAACTGGCTGTTCTATGAGAAGGATTCATCTAATCTTAACTCTTCAAAATACAAGCACTTCAGCTAAGTTTAATAACACTCTGGTGCCAATAGAGAGAGCTAGGTATCACTTTCTGCACGACAGCCGTTTTCAATTTGTTTGTAGCTTGAAATTTACCTTCTCTGTTGCAGACTGAAAAATGGCTTGCATGGCAAGCCCAAAGGCTTGTCAGTTTCAACCCAAAATATCATTTCACCTAATAAGATGAAGTTTCCAAAATTTAGAAGCAGAAAAGTTTGCAAATACATAACTAAAGATTTCAAAAGCATCACAAAATTTTGGTTAGGTCTACATTTGTGTTTTCCAGATAGATATAAGTGATTAATTTTGAGATAATGATTGTTCAATGCTTTCCAAAAATGTGTCCCTTATATCTGTGTCACAAGTTGGACAGTGAAAATGCTGAAAAGTTCGGTCATATTAACAATTATTATTGGGACTGAAAATAGTAATAAATAAATAAATAAATAAATGGTCTATACCAAATAATGAATTTTTTACACATTCTGTACCTATCTGATATAGATAAGCAAACCTGTACAGTGAAATAAAAAGAAGTTTTCTTTCTGATGAGTCATATAAATGTACACTTACAAGACCAGCAAAATGCTGATAACCCACTATCTACAGGGTAAAAATATCTGTTATAACATGAATTTTATGAAAATTTTCACTAACCTGGGCGTTCCATCTTTTGTGTTCTCTATCTAGTTGACTTATTAGTACCTCTGCAGCTTTCAGGGTTTTATGAGCTTTGTTAAGTTCTGCTTCAAGTTTTGCTGCTTCTGTTGTTCTACTCTGAAATCTGTAAAACGATTACTGTTAGTAATTGCAAGAATTACCAAACTGATGAAGAGTTTTCAAAGCATTCCAGCTGAACCTTCAGGAGGTCCTCCATTATTGTTAACAAAGAACACAGCTACTACAATTCCCTTTTGTACTTTATGCTTCTTTGACATATAAGCACATTCATTTTTTCACTAACAAAATTTAAGAGGTATTGGTGAGATTTAAAATTACATTTTCAATGTAAAACACAATGTCTGCAAAATAGTTTCTTCCTCCATTTAGATAGTCTAACTTGATAATAGTAGTTAATGTTTAGCCTTGTTATGTGCCTAGTCATAACAATAGTAGGCTCAATGTCATAATACAGATTTGTAATTTTTTGGTAAATTGCCCTATAAAAAATTTAAAAGATAAAACTTCTAATTTACATATGAGCCTAATTCAATGCACAGTACTCTATTTTGTAACCTACTAAGAGGTAAGAACATGTGCCAATAAATAAGCAAGGTTTCCATATTCTTTTATAAAGTTTAATGTATGATTAATTATTGTATTTAATAAATATTTTTAAAATTAACATAACATAAAAAAGAAACAGTGTCTAGGTTTTCTAAAAGATCTCATGTGCACACATCAGGCTGTGCTGTCACTTAAACAATCAATTAGAAAAATAAATCTGAAAGGATCAAACTGAATTTGGAAAAAGTATAAAAAGTTCACCATAGCAATTTTATGGCACAGTGTGCCAAGTACTTGATGATGTGTTTAAAGAAATGGAGACAGCTACCTAGCTAAACATCAGAAAAGTAGACCAGCACGAACCTAACAGAAATAGAACAGGCTTTGTTCAAGTTGTGATTAATAGAAGTCTTGTACAGAAATGTTTCCAAACTCCTAACAAAAAACCTACAGAGATGTGAATTGTGGGATTCTCTCTGCTTTTTTAATTGCTGTCTTCAGTGTCTACACTTAAAGGTGCTAGCAAAGTGTGTAGCGAGAATCAAGTACTTTGAAGCAGGAATTCATTTGACCTAAGAGATGAACTGTAGTTTAAAGTACTTATGTCCACTGATTATGTAGAAA
The DNA here is from genome assembly GCF_059628265.1 of Tinamus guttatus. Taxonomy (NCBI): domain Eukaryota; kingdom Metazoa; phylum Chordata; class Aves; order Tinamiformes; family Tinamidae; genus Tinamus; species Tinamus guttatus. The sequence goes on from NW_028288684.1 coordinate 13,167,692, forward strand.
GTATAATGTGTCTTCTTCCATAAATATCCATTATCAAGAAAGCTACATTTAATCAGAAAGACCTCAGCATATTCAAATTGTAATATCATCACTGATTTACCTCTTGAAATAAACAAAATCAACATACTTATCTTTCAGTTCTGACACTTTTTGACCAAGAGAGTTGAGAAGATCTTCTAAATTCTGTTTTCTGTCTTCGGTTTTCTTGAGATTACTAAAAAAAAAAAAAAAAAGTAATGCATATTTTAAGACTAAAATAGAAAAATCTATAAGTCAGGACGAAAGGTAAGGGGTGTAAGTTGAACACAGGAAGTTCCATCTCCATGTGAGGAAGAACTTCATGACTGTGAGGGTGACAGAGCCCTGGAACAGTCTGCTCAGAGAGGTTGTGGAGTCCCCTTCTCTGGAGATCTTCCAAACCCGCCTGGATGCCACCCTGTGCCACGTGCTCTGGGAGTCCCTGCTGGAGGAGGGGGGTTGGACTAGATGATCTCCAGAAAAATCCATTTTCACTTGTAAAAATTCTGACTACTTTTAATTTCAAAAAAAGCTTTGAATATGCATAACATTCAAATGTGTTCTTAAAAATTAGGAATACCACAAATTCTTCCAATACAAAACTTTAAGCCCTCACAAAATAATCAGTAAAGGTCTCCCAGTTCATGGTTGGTCACAATATTGTTTCATATCCTTGTGATTCTAGGGAGAAAATGACTACATTTGGTGCATGCCTGAAAAGAAAAGTAACAAGGGTTTCACTGACAATTTAAACATTTCTAGGACGTTCATTTCTCACAGACACATTTCAAATGAGACTGGTAACTTGTGTTTGGCCAAAACATACGCAAAGCAGAGCCTTCAGGGAAAAAATATTGCATGCTTCTGCCTTTTCGCTCCTTGCATGGACATTCCATCATCTATTGGTTAGGAACAGTTTCAGATTTCTTCTGTTTTTAAGAAACTTGAATTCCTTCTATTTGGTCTTAGTCTCACCCACCACTATTAGAATTAATTTATTTATTCCATTTATTTTGCAATGGTCTCTAGCTTACGCTTCCAAGACAGCTTTTTCTTTTTCCAAAGGTTGTATTCGTTCTAGGACATGGGAATACTGGACATTGGCATTCACCCAAGAGGCTAATGGAGCAGCTGCAGCACTGGCTCGTTTAGCATTCTGAAAAAAAAATGTAAATTAAAATTGACATAAATATAGAATAAACAACTGCAAAGATTCATTACTTGCCAACACAGATAGGAAGATTAGTCAGTTCCTCTGCAGAACAGATCTTGTAAACCATCACAAAGAGATTATATTGTCGGCCTCAAGTTTGTTGAGCCCCACCTCCATCCTCGGAAAAGTGATGGAACGGCTCATACTGGCCCTAGTCTCCAGGCACATGGAGGACAAGAAGGTGCTCAAGAGTAGTCAGCATGGATTCACCAAGGGGAAATCATGCTTGACTAACCTGACAGCCTGCAGAGAAGGACATGGGAGTTGTGGTGGATGACAACTTGACCATGAGGCAGCAGTGTGCCCTCGTGGCCAAAAAGGCCAATGAGATCCTGGGGTGCATTAAGAAGAGCGTCTCCAGCAGGTGGAGGGAGGTGATCCTGCCTCTCTACTCAGCCCTGGTGAGGCCACATCTGGAGTATTGTGTCCAGTTCTGGGCTCCACAGTACAAGAGCGACATGGAGCTGCTGGAGAGAGTCCAGCACAGAACTATGAGGATGGTCAGGGGCCTGGAACATCTGCCCTATGAGGAGAGACTGAAAGAGCTGGGCGTGTTCAGCCTGGAGAAGAGAAGGCTGAGAGGGGAGCTGATCAGCTGATAAGTACCTCAAGGGAGGCAGTGAGGAGGATGGTGCTGGCCTCTTTTCAGTGGTAGCCACTGACAGAACTAGAGGAAATGGCCAGAAACTGAAGCATCAAAAGTTCCACAGGAACTTAAGGGAAAATTTTTTAACAGTGCGGGTGACAGAGCACTGGAACAGGCTGCCCAGACAGGTTGTGGAGTCTCCTTCTCTGGAGATCTTCAAAACCCGCCCGGATGCAGTCCTGTGCCACGTGCTCTAGGTGACCCTGCGTGTGCACGCGGGTTGGACTAGATGATCTCTAGAGGTCCCTTCCAACCTTAAGCATTCTATGATTCTATGATTCTATGAAAGGAAATAATGGATATCTTTAAAACTCTGAAGCTTCACTGAAGTTATAAAGTTCTAAAGGAATCCAAAATCTACCACGCTCCTTTTCAAGGAATTATCATCTTCATCTTAAAAGGAAAGAACCAAATTCCTTTTAGTAGTTACTGACAAATTAGGTCTCAATTATTACCAATCCATGCAATTATCTTTATTCAATTAACTGCAAAGTTAATGACTGACTGCTACAAGGAGGCCATAAAGAGCTTACAACATTTTGATCTGTCTTCTTTTTTACACAGTATCTCCTGGGAACGTCAATGCCTAAAGACTTATCTTCTTACCTCAGCTCTCCTCAACCTCATACAAATTCCTCACTGTTAGAGGAATTTGCAACACAGTAGCTTCTACTATACCCTTCTCTCTTTTTAGTGACAAAGACATTTTCTCTGCAAGGAAAATTCATCATTGTTTTCCTCTAATTTAAGTCTATGTGTTTGTAAATCAGATTACTATTTTTTTTTTCATTTTAAATAGAGAAATTAAGAATTACCTTTGGATCAAAAGATGATCTGTTTTTTGAAAGAAGTTCTTCAACACTGTCCCTTATTTCTCTTGGAATATTGCGGGCATCAAAGGTTGCTATGTCTTCTCTCACTCCTCTTTTTGCCAAAAAGCTATAAAAGCAAGGAAGAACTAAGTATTAAAGATGTTATTTCCCTAAAACGCTGCACACACACACATTATTACTGAGCATAGCAGGAAGTATATTGTATTTTAAAGCTTAAATAAAATGCTCACCTCTTCATGCTCACCCATGATGTATCAAAAATTCCCATCAGTCGTAATACTCCTTCCAGTATGTCTCGGATTATGTCAGGGGGCATCCGTAACGATCGGATTTCTGACAAAGACTCTGGCTTTATATTTCCAACAGCTAGTTTAGCTTCATTAACAAGTGGCTTAACATAAAAGTGTATTAAAAAAGTGAGAATACAAGAAACTGAATATTTGACTTTTCAGTTTTCATACAATTTAATGTTCTTTTTAATGTTGAATATTTTATTACCCAACCAATCCCTTTTCATATGTATTTATAAGAACAAATTTAATAAGAAATGGCAATTATGATTACATATAACAGCATATTTTCATTGTGACAGTCCCTAATTTTTGATTCAGCACTTTAATTCATAAAATTAAAACTAGACCGTAAAAAGGATATGTTTCAGAAATGATAATAACTACCCTTTATAGGCATGATTTGCCTACGGCTATCTGCATAAACATACATAGCATAAACATTACATACAGGTCATAAAAAACTTGTTTATTATAAGCAGCTAAACAGAAGATTGACATTTAAAAAGCCTTCGCGCTTACTGACAAAGCAACAAAATGATACGAAAGCCAAGAAGGTCACAGAATCCTATCCTGTGCTATAGATATGCTCTCCTATCTTATTTTGTAGAAGATTGGCCACTCCTTGCACATGTATCAAAGACCAAAAATGGGACTGGCCCTAATCCTGTACTTCTCAGTCACTCTCAACACAACGGTATGATTCCTGAGTACCCATGATATTCCAAAGGAAAAGAAAAAAAGCAAGCTGTTGTATTTTTTCCTTATTCTTTAGTATAACTTCAAAACAGCTGAGATGAAAAGTAGAGACTGACTATCATGACTGAAAACACATATCTCCCCCCCAAAAAGGCTGCTTAATGCTGTGAGGTCTCTCAGACAAGCAATTTGATATAAAAATATATTAAAATAGAACTAATAGGTAATTGGAAAATATTGATCCTTGAACTATTCCTCTTAAATAAATAATGCCAAGCCCTGTGACATTGCTAGATTCACCAAGCAGAAGTGACATAGTGTGCCTAAAGAAGATATTAGTAAAAAACACAGACCTCAACTGCGACCATCCCTGATAGGATGATGCTGAGACCAACTCAGGAGGGAAACAGTAACTGGAAGTTAAGATTTGATCTGAAATATGTTATTATAATTAAGATCAAATAGAAAATAACTCTGAATTATCAAAAGAAAGCTAAACGTTAGAACTAGAATGTTTTCTAACATACGAAGAGCTTTAATATCTAAATGATTGACAGCAAGATTTTAGAAATAACAGGATACATCTTATAGAATCATTTTGTATGTCAGAACTTGAGTCATTCAAACAAAATCAGACTGCAGAAGATTACTTTGCCTTATCAGTCCTTACCTGAACCTCTTTTAGTTCATCTTCAATTTTTCTTTTTCTTTCTTCTATTTCTGCAGCCTCTTCTGCTATCCGTTGCTTTATTTTCTCCATTTCTGTCTTCTGCTCACTAGCACTCTGTAAGAAAGAGAAATTATCTTTAAAGATTTTCACAAATTCTATTCTACTTCCACTTCTCTTAATTCTTTTAGTCTTCATTATAACTTGCACAATACCAGTCACACTAAAATATGTGAAAACATTTGATGATAGTTCAATAAAGAAAAATATATATGGACTTAGTCCCTGGGTTTAGATTTATAATTATGTGACTAAATTAGATGGACTTAAGCATCTATTGCTTTTAGCATGTCTCCTTCCCTTTCTTTACTCTATCATCAACTCTACTTTTAAGGCTCCTACTTCTTAAAAAATTGTAGCTTCTGAAATGACGTTAAAATATTAGAGGGCATTTACACTTTCTGTTAGTTTAAATAACTTATAAATGCTTTTCTTTTTTGGATGTCGCTGGGCATAAAAGCATGATGATGCTTCATTATTTATCGTCCATACTTCCATTTTGTCATACAATGTAATATCTGCTACCTCTGCAACATACAGCTCAACTGGACAACAGCAAACAGATTTAAACAGAAATCAGGGGAACTGGGGCCAGCAGTGCATACAGCACAGCAGGAAACACACCAAAACACTCACTTTTTCTATTAATCAGATATGTGTACACGAAGAAGACACAGAGTTTATATAAGTATAAAAAATTACTAAAATAGCAAGCAAACCTATAAAAATGGGAAGCAATGCACCTTAATAGCATTGTAATCCAAATGTTTTGACAGTGCAGACATCTGCTTTCCCGTATACAGAAAATGGTTTTGCCTTTCAGCTTCTTTATTTAAGCTTTTTTCAGACTTATCAGATTAAGCCAACAATAAAACAAACAGTGCAAAGAGGGAGAATTCATTATGGTTTAACCTGAACTTATGATTTCTGAAAGTATTGATCGCTTTCCAAATAATTGTTTAATTTAAATGAGAAAATACTACTAAAGAAATTTACCTCTTCAAAACCAGAAGGTTTTGAGCTGAAGGATAAATGTTCAAGAACTAAGATATTAATTATCTTTTTTGACGCTGACATCAAAGAACTAAATTTCATGAAATAAGTAGTTTATAACAGATACCCAGAATTAGTTTATAAGATTTATTACTTAAAATTCATTATGTTATTACTGCAACTCATCAGTATTTTCTCCAAAGTTTGTATTTGTAAGAGACATTACAATATTTATCAATCTGCATTTATAAAGTTCTAGGAAACATTTCAGCCTAATCTATAGTAGTAAATATTGCTCATGTGCAAAACTGACACTAATCTCTTCCTACTCAATCAATTCAAATATGATTTAAATTATCTAATCCTCTCTATCCTGTTGTAAATTTCTTCAAGGCACAGAGCTCATTTCTTGTAATTCTCCTAGGCAACTTCTTAAAAAAACAGCAACAACAAAAAAACAAAAGAAAGTAAAACAAACAAACAAACAAAACCAGAAAGCACAGGCAGTTGTGGAGACCAAAAGGAGAAAATGATTATTTTTTTCACTGCTGATGTGATTGGATACAACACCTGCATAGATACTGTAATTTCCTGGAGGGCAGCATCAGCCTCATCCTGCTTAGTTTTGAGTAATACGCTTTGTTCTCCAGCTTTTCTGTTCAATTCATCTACCAGGGCCTTAGCTTCATTCAGCTTTGAAACACCTGCCTAGAAAAGTTAGAAGAATTAATTGTTTAGCAAGAAATTGTAAATACATTAACCAAAGGTACAAACAAGTAGTATGAAGACACTAAAGATCACATAGACTAATATTTTTCAATTGTTATTTATAAAATAGAATGTATATTCCCAGCTCACTGCTGTAAACTCACAGCACAAGCATCCCTCCGTCTCCCACATTTGCTAACAAGAGTTCTGGCTGCGGATGATTCACCACAGGAAAACAGTATCTTCATTCCAAGGGAAATCTCAATAGATTTTACTGAGAGTTCAACTGTATTCTTTACCTCCGAATGAAATTTGTGGCATATTTTCTCTATCTAGGACATTTTTTAATACTTTTTATCTCAAAAGGAAATTTGATACTCGATGTCTTAGTGTAAGGTCTTTTATACTGTATAAAAAGCTGAAAACTAGATTGCAATAAAATTTTCAAAGAAGAGTAAATGGTACAGAATTTCAATCATGTCAAATTATATTTCCTCCAAATATTATTTTTCTCAAAAAAGCAAATCTAAAAAAATTAAACAAACTGGAATAAACTAGACAATTCTCTGTTCTCTAAGGAACATAAGTGAATATAATCTAAAATCTCAACTACATTTTATATTTACAAATTTCTTTATCAAGACTTTCTAAATGATTTGCTTCATGATAATAAGATGTCAAAATTATTTCAAAATCTATTTCAAAATATTAACTTGAAGATTTTGATTTAGGATACATCTGACATAGTCATGTAAATAACTACTTTCATTTAATCAGAGACATGAACATAGACTTGACTGCTTTACACAAATAAATCGTAGTCCAGTTGCAGTTATTATCCAAAAAAGTAGCAAAAAAACCCCAACAATTTCTAAAATGACAAACTTAAATCTTTGCAAACCACTTAACGACAGATGGAAAAATATTAGCAGGTAGAATAAAAAGAGCACAACAGCACAAAGGAAGTTATCTCTCTTCTTTAAGAATAATTACACTTTGGCAAGTAGGATTTCAGAGAGCACTAAAAGTCTGCTGAGAAGAGGAGCTGAAGGGGAAGGGAAAAGATGGAAGTTGCATGTCTTAAAGGGTCATAGAAATATATATTATTATAAATATTATGAGAAAAGAAAAAAATAAGGAAGCATTGACAGAAACATACAAGTAACTTTCAAAAATAAAGCTGTTAACGAATATAGAACAGGAGTAACAGGCAGTGATGTCCATGAGATGAAATGCATTCAGCCTAGAGCTGTGTAAGTTTTGATGTGTGAAAAGGAGTTTGAAACAGACTCCAAAGCAAGAAAGGGTAAATCAGAGACAAGGGAATCTTGGCCAAGGTTACAGAAGAGCATCATAAGCCCAATAATAGCTGTTCAACTAGAAAAATGCAAGAATTACACAAAGAAGGAAGCTGAAGTAGAGATAAATGTATAGATTATGCAGCTACAGGAGGAAAAATTATACAAGCAAAGAGGCAGGAGTCAAACTGAAGTGAAGATGATGAGTTGGTTGCAACACAATTCCACTACATATGGCTATAAAAACCTAAAGTAGTGTCTAAACAGCATACTCATTCTGATAATTACGAGGAAAACTTAAAAAGTTAATGAAAAGAAGAACGTGCATTAAGACCCAGAGCAGTCCCCTCCTGAAACCATATACAGACTGAGGATATCTTACACAACCGTGCTAACAACTAACATAATACACAAGGTATTCCAAAATGCGGGAGTAATTTGGAAAAATGTTTGAAGTACTTACCTGCAAGTGGTTCTGCCTTTTTAGCAGTTCTCTTCTTTTACTGCTATTGATGGTACTATATATACGAAGAAATGTCATATACGTGCTGGGCGTTGCTCTATACATTTTACATGATTCGTGGATTGTCAAAAATGACCTCAGAAAAACAGAATCACCTGTATAACATAATTTGATAGACAGAAAATAAGACAATTATTCTTATCTGACATAAAATAACTAAAAGTAAAATAATTTGTTTTTTCTGAGAATAAAGTTTATAAAAATGTACATCCCAAATTAACATTCTCATGTGAACAATGAAGTCTATGAATCTGCCTGCAAAACCTGCTTGCAAAACACTATCATCCATGCCCAAAACAGCACTGAAATAGTGTTTAATAATAAGTAATGATAATTAAATAACAGCCCTATTAATTTGTTCCATGAAAGTATTACCTGAATGTTTTTTCTTAACTTCTGTATGTGCTTTTCCAGTCTTTTCTTGTTCATCAGAATCTTTCAAAAGCATTTCAGGTATCTAAAAAATAAACATGAATTATTTTGTACCAAAATTACATAAAAAGAAAATTTAAAAGAATTTAATTTGTTTGCTAATCTGAAAAGACTGAAAAATATAACTTTATTCAGAATAAAGGATTTACAGAAGAGTTATTGCCTCGAAAAGCTCGATTTCTCCATGCCCTGTAACTGACTGACTGTTCTATCAAGCAGAGCAGCTTTGGCTGGCTGTAAGATGGAGCAGGTAACTCCCAGAGGACTATTAAAATAACAGAACTGCCAAATAAGCAACAAAGTACACAATTCAACAGTAAATCATACAAAATTAAGCAAAACTAATGTAGATACAGCACCGGAATTAAATAGTTCTTAATTCTAAGTCTTTAATATACTGAGAATACGTGTTAAGCGTTGCCACTGGTTGGACCCTGAGGCATAGAGCTGTGGCAGCCTCCCTTCAATGAAGGTAGCAGATTTGGCAGCCTTTAACATATAAAAGTACTACATATCTTTCACAAATTTCTATCATGAGCATCCTGAAATAAGTAGATTTTGTTCCTAAAAAGAACACAGTGAAACTATTCTATCTAGCAAAACACTGTACAAAGATTCAAGAACAACACACAACTTAAAAGAAATAACAGGCCAGAATTAGAATATAGCAATTTAACATTTTTGTGCTTAAATACTGCATTAGCTCAAAGTCAAAGTAGTGAGCCTTTTGTTCAACTCAACCCACAAAGAAAACCAACCATACCATTACTGGTGGAATAGCACTGTTCAACTGTTCCATATTATCTGTCTTTACAATACTGCACAAATTAAAAAGCACAAAGACAATTGTTCCTCCACTAACTTAGATATATTTTTCTTTAACAGAAGTCTTCTTTACCAGTTATACAAATGTATTCTTTTAAACAAATGACATCACAGTTTTTGACTAATGGAATATTTGCAAAATATCAACAGAGTATACAAACAAATAAACCCTCTAAAATTACTAAAGAGCTTTTTTCGAACACTGACTTTACCCTTGCTTTAGCTAAAAAGTATGCCAATGTAGAAAGATGACATTCACAAAATAAAGCTCCTAATTTTGACTACTTCTGCTATTTTGCTTTTACCTTTTTCATACTGCTTTCAGACCAGCTTTCCATCCACAAGACCTGACATTTCTTGTACAGTGCTGGATTACTTTCACAATTTATTGCAAAATTTAAATTGGTAGAATCCATGATCAAGACAACATGCAGATTCTGTTGGATTCCTAAAGAAAATGTAATATATTAAAATATTTAGTAGTGTTCTGACTTCATAATAGAGTTATTTTAAATGCAAATAATTTTACTGGCCTGATACATTCAAATACTTATCAAAAACAAATCTAATTCTAAATTATTTAGACATGCTTAGAAGTACTTTGGCAGCCCTTGATTATGTCCATCAATTTCTGTTTCAGTCACATTCTTCTACCTATTTCTGAACTAATTTCTTGTTGGTCTAAGAAAGAAGCAAAAACAACTAAGAAAGCTCTGTAAAGACAAACTTTTCTATGATATCTCAAAATTCAGAGTGATCTGTAGGAATAATCATTCTCCTGAACTTAATGGAGGAAAGGCGACTATAGATAAGCAGTCTAAACAAAGTAGAAAAGAATGGAGACACATGCTTTCTTCCTTCCAAATGACTTTGAACAGCAAAATTTCTAACAGCTTTACAAAACACAGATACAAAATTTCAAGTAAAAGAGCAATTTTTAAGCTGAGTATTGTATTCCCTCAACTCTCTATAACCACTATTCCCTACTGTTTTTTAATAAAAGTTTAAAAATATAGAAAACAGGGACCTCCCTTAGCAATTATTTGTTCATTATTATATTACTTCTGTATCTTTTTATATTTAATAACTTATATAATTCTGATCACATACTGTATGTGAAATAGTTGAAAATGGGCCCTGTAAATCCATCTTGCGAAGCTTGATCCTTTAGAGGAGATAGCAAGGGTTCCAATTCTTCTATTTTATACAGTCCAGGAACTTCTCCTATTTGAAAAAATGAATTTTAAATGTCTGATCAAATACACCAGAATTCCACAAATTCTTTTGAACAGTCAATCTATCCGATTTCAGTGTGGCAGTATTTACCTCCATACTTTCACTACAAACAATACCATTAAAAGAATAAACCAAATGATAGTGATTTTTATTTAACAACCCAATTTATATCACTGAAATATAGTCAGTCAAATCTACCCAAAGACAGTGATCCATAAGAAACAAACCAAAACGGACTTCATAATGTATCCAAAAACAGAAAAATGAAGCAGCAGAGTTATCTAGGTCTCCCTGGGTCTGAAGTGACCCAGTCAGAGGGATTTAGCATTGCAAGACAAAAAAAAAGTACTGTAAGACGACTTGAATTTGCACCTGTAAGCCAGCTTCTGAACTACTGCAGTTTTCCAATCAAAGCTTTATCTCAAATTAATAATAACTGTAATTGACTCATTATATTAGACTGAAAACTGCAATATAAAAATTGAGAGGCAAGGCAAGCAAGGGAGATTCAGAGAACAAAAAATACATATATATTGCTATTACAGTACTTTAAAGACTTTTAAATAAGTTACTTCATTTGCAAAACTGTGGATTTGAAAGCAAACTGTAGGGCAGTTTGGAGGATACCTGAACTATTTCATGTATAGGAAGCATTCTAGCTAGCATCACAGAAACTAAATAACCCCTCTGGTTTGATGATTAACTAGCATGGATACAAAATTAGAAAAAAAAAATCTGTCCCATTGAACAAACTCTGTGTAGTAAAATAGCACCATAATTTTTTTGCACTTGTCTGACCAGAAGAGAGTAAACTGTTGATCATCTCGAGGAATGCAGGGTGAACAAACTGGTAGTCCTCAAGCAGTAACACCACCTGCTGTGCTTCGATGCCAGCAAGCTCCATCACCTAGAAGCAGATAAAATATTTTAATCTCAGTATATGAAATAAGGGTATTGCTTCATTAGAGAACAATAATCTCTCGAGGATTATATATTACATATTTTTCTCTCCTATAGCATCTAGGTTGTTACACTCATACATCTACAAAAGATTACATCACTTATCTGACATATCAAAATTAGAAAAAAGTCTACATAAAATAATTAGAACAGATTCCTTCCTACAGTATGTTAATGTTCCAAATGTGAAGCAGTTAAGCAATTGCATCACTTTTCACATAGGCCTAGCTCTGGAATTTTCTTTAGGTGTTCTGAAGGCATTGGCAACTCTTGATTCAAATGATTAAGAGTTTTGAAATAATCAAAATATGTTTTAAGTAATGTCCACGCTTTATAAATCTCTAAAATTTTGCTTGATTCAGCTAGGATCGGTCAAGCAGATCCTATTAGGGACCGGATATGAAAATATACACCCAAAAAAAAAAAAAACCTTTCAAATTCACACGGGCTTAGATTTTATAAAATGCACAGCTCTCAGGACAAGGGTTCAGGTATTCAAAAAAAAAGTTTTGGTCACTTAATACAGAGAATACATCTGAGTACCAATAACTTCCAAAAATGTGGTTTTTCATTTAGAATTCTGTTTTCCTTAAAACACACACAAACTCCTACACACGATTTTGTGTCCTTTGAAATTCCCATAACCATTTCTTTAATACAAGCATACAAAACAACAAAATGTAATACATCAAGTGACTTACATGTTTAAGGTCATTTTTGAATTGCTTCAGCCCATAGCCTCTGGAAATTTTGGGAGTAATCAGAACAGCTCCATGCATATGACTAACTAAAGATGTAACTGTTCGACGACCGACACCGCTCCGCCCTGCCAACAGGAGTGATCCTCCAGGAAAACTTAACACTCTGTCCACTCTGGACATATAATAGATGACTTCTTGGAACAGTAGAATCTCAATCTCTTTTTTGTCTCGCCCATAATGAGTAATGCCCTATTAAAAAAAAAAAAAAATTGTTCATTCATAATAAATACAAGTAGTAGGAGAGAAAAGCACCCAATATTTGTAAGGCTAGAAATGAAAAGTTTGAAAGCTTAAGAGACAAAGCTAATACTCTTTACAATTAAATTATTTCTGCAACAGAATTAGAATACCTTGCTTGACCTTCTTCAGCAATGAACACATTATCTTAGTAAGGGAATTGTACAACATCCTCAGCATCAGGTCACACTACAATTATTTGATATCTTGAAATAGGAATGTACCACTCAATTAATTAAAAATAAATAGTCTCAAATGGCATCTGATTTGTGGCTTTGACTACAGATTAATATTGTCAAAATTTAGAACAATTTTAGGCTGCTAATGTCTGAATAACTTCACATTATGGGATTTCCTAGCCAAATACATATAACGTCAGATCCTAAGATTAAATTCTGTCCTCACTATACATTAACTAAATATCAGCTTTAAAGTCCATAACGATTGATAACAATTGTGCAGTCAAAAAAAAAAAAAACTCTCTGACTACATAGACTCCTGTAGACTACCGAACAACTTCTTTGCTCATAGTCTCTTGAGCAAAACAGAGCAATTAGGAAAGGAATAGGTCTCTAATCTGCAAAAGCAGCCCATCAAACTTTAACAATAAAGCGTAGATGACCTCATGTGTTATCTGAAAGTCAGATGTGATTAGTTAATATACTTATATTTCTACTTCAGTTTCATTTTTCATACTTCATGGTTTAAAAGCATGACAAATATCCAAACTACATATTTTCCACCTTTTTTAAACAGAAATTACTTTAGGAAATTACTAAATAATTAAGGAAACATTTAATAAAACATTTCAATGCTCAAAACAATGCACAGACATAAATGTACACCAGTGTTTCTCAAAATGTTGCTCATCAGAGTGTGGTAAGTCACCAGGGCATGACACTGAGGCCTTTCTGGTAAAGCAACCCTGCTGCGTGATTCTTCCTCCTTCAGCCACACGGCCTGTCAGGCTTTCCCTCATTTGGCTAAACTCAGGACATGAATCCCCAGTCAAACGGCAGACTCCAAGCTAAAGCTGGCATATGCATGCTACTTCTTGCAAACAATGTCTTTGTCTTACTACTGTGTATTTTCAAAATTGAAGTTGTACTTGCATATAGTCCTTTATCTTGACTCACTTTTTTAATAATATCGCTCAGGTCTGCTGAGCTTAGCCTGCCAAGAGGCCTCCCATGAGGTGGTAGTGCCTGTCCTGGAGCAATGCATGTCTCATGACAAGCTCCCCAAGTTACGTAGAAGGTATCTGTGAAAATAAAAGGAAACATTTAGAAGTGCAGATACTTACATGGTAACTGATTTTATCAGACTGATTGGATTAGGTAGTTCCTAATCAAATGTTTCAAGCTTATGTAATATTTCTTAAATGCTTTACCTGCCATATTATCCAGAACATCTGAGCCCCAGTCACCTTGAAACACTTTCATTAAAATATTATCAAATATAGAGAGTTCTTTCATGCCAACAATTTTGTCACGGAATAAACGATGTGCTTCGTAAGCAACAATTTCCAATACATATTCTGCAGTTTGTGTTGATGATCCTATAATTTTTTTATAGAGAAGTTTATGATTATATTTTTACAACAAATTCTATGCTTTTCAAATTTTCCATTGCAAAAATGAATAAGTGAGATTACATACCACCAGGAGAGCATCAATATGGAAGACATAAGAAAAAAAAAAAGCAAACATTTTGAAGAGATTATGAACATTTTAATGCATCATTACAGGATAAAATTAAAGACATATCGTTACAAAGAGTTCTCCAGATTAGTGCATGCAACCTACTGGAAATGAACAAGGTATAGAATCTTGGTACTGGTACAGAATCAAAACAAACAACAACAGAATACTTAGCAATAAAAAAGCAAACAAAAAGCAGGAGATTGTTTTCAAGGAGAAAGAAAAAGGTTGATAATAAGCAGTACAATAATAAAAAATCCCTCAAATAGGCAGTGTCTATTATAAAAAGCAAAAAGTATCTAAAGTATATGAAACTTCAACAAACCTCTCAAATAAGAAGCATCAAAGTGAGATGAAATTCAGAGAGTAAATGTATTGTTTATCACTGAAAAAGCATAAGCATCTGTCAACTTCAAATACAACAATCAGACCTTAAAAGGTGGAGATTACCTATTAACCGACTGCCAGTGTTGCTTTTCTGCCATCATTTTTGCTATATGTTACAGGATGTCTATTTTTTGTCTATTTTTTTATACGTCTGTTTTTTATATGTATATTTTTTTCCTCAACTGAGTTGAGTTACAGACTGTTCATGGTTTAAAAGTACAGTACATGAGTAAGTTGCAATAGTAACCTCAACATTAAAAATATCTTGAGACATTTTAGAAATGTTTTATCATTGAAAGTAAAAGAGGTGACTTACCAGCTGCTAAATCATATCTGAATAAACCAAGAACCCACTGAGTAAGAATACACGGGGTAAAGAGGTAATGACTGTGATCATCAACAGTGAATTTTGCCCGTACCTAAAAACAAAAGTCAAAGAAAAAAATGTTTTAAATTGTAAAGCAATTGGAAACAAAGATTTATTTTTTTTAAATACCATATAACAGGTTTGTTTTAAGAGTATACATTTAGATATTTTACAAATGCATTTTTGGGTTTTTTGTTGAAAATATGAAGATTAATAGTAGAAATTCTATTTTCTCAATACAGAAGAATTTTTTGTAATTAGAATATTTATTCTGTGCCATTTCTGAGGCAAATAAAAATTGCATGTACTACCTAGGACTTTCTTCATGTAGCATTATTATACATAACACAAAATCTTTTCAAAATAGTAAATCTTACCAAATATAAAATGCAAAAGAAATATGTGTAGCGAAAAACTACATAAACACTCACTCACTCCAAATGTTATAATAGAAATTCTCATTCTTTATTCCGAAAGAATATTTGAACTTACAGTTTTAATTGAAACTGTCATCATCAATTATATCATTCTGGTTTGAGGAAATTTAAACTTAGATTATTTGAGAAAACTATGATAATATCATATGAAACTGATGGTATTTGGTGCCTATTACCTGGTGGCATAGAGAACATTTTTTTAATATTGTTCTCTATAGGTGGGGACATTCTCAGAACACGTCATTCTCTTACATACCCACCCCACCTATCCCAGTAAGACTATTTACAGGATTAAGAAAAGTATTAAAGTGTTTTGCTAGGAAAAGGTTGCTAGGAAAAAAAAGGAAGAGAGAACCAAAAAAGGCACTTGTGCACCTAAACATCTATTTTTAATTGTGTAAACATTTTAATAGGTAGTCCTTGAAGTCCATAAGGGAACATCCTCATAAATCTCTTTGGCAATTATATAATATCTACAATACTTGAGTACATAACAATCTTTAAAGTATGTTATCTCTTCAGTGTAACAAGACATACTATTACCTACATTTTATAAGTCATGAACTGAAAGTATATATGGGTTATATGCTTGCCAGAGTCATACAATGAATTAGTGGCAAAGCAAGAGGCCTTAATACTATCCTTTTGGTTCTAATATGCAGAAGCTCCTGTAGATATGTACCTCATTAATACTGATAAATCAACCTTGTGAAAAAGATAAAGCTTTATATTTTAATATCGGTAAAATTTTTAATATCTTGTCAATATCCAAGCTAACGATTCAACAAAATTTTAAATTTCTGAATTCTCCATCTCCAATAAAATAAGTTAATTTTTTTATACCTGCTCATATACTTGAACCATAGATCCTGCTAGCTGATGTATTTTTGGTAAAGAACCCCAGGCAGGGTGATTCTTTAGATTTTTCTGCAGTACAGGTTCCAAGTAGGCACTATAAATAGTTTGCAGTTGCTCTCTCTCTGGATAGCTACATGGAAACAAAAAAAGATAGAAAAAAGAAAACTTAATTTCATTTTTAATTTCCTTATTAAAATATAATAAAAAGTAATTATATCCCCATGTATCTTAGTTTACCTTAAATGTGCTCAAACTTAAAAAAAAATTATTTTCATTTTCTCTAATCCTGTAAACAAACTGCACCTTAACATAAAACTGCAAATCAGCTGCTTACTGAATGCAAGATCATCCAACAGGAAACATACTTTAAACACTTAACTACAATGGGTAGCTACAGATTGTTCCTTAACTAGTTTTTAATGCCCAGGGGCACTAAATACAATATCACCTCTGAAGATCACATAATATTAGAAAACAATCACAGACCAGATCTTCGTACAAACTTAATTCAGCAATAGCAGAAACAGAGCCTATATATGAGTTCTCAAAGTCAAAAGAGTTTCTGCATACTTACTCAATTGCACAAATCCGAACAATAGAAGTAAATCTGGTAGTAAGTTTATGCCTTCCTAATGTTCCTCCAGCAGACATAGAAGCCACAATTTGGATGTTTTCCAAACCAACCCATTCCAGATTTTCATCATAAAATCCTTGGTATGTCAGAACCTTTAATAAATAAACAAATATTTTAATAAAAGATAACCAATAAGGGATCTTACTTAAAAAAAAAAAGAGAAAAAAAAAGTGAGAAGTATACTACTATCATTCCTTTCTTAACGGATAAGAGTATGCTGAGTCCCGGTGTATTTTTTCATAACAGAGTCTAAAATGTTAATTCTCAAACAATTCTAACATCCTGTTAAGAAAAGTCAGAGTCACATGTTGTAGGGAAGTAAGAGTCAACGTAGGCTTGAATTATCCAAATTAGCCAGTAACTCTCCCTGGAGATGAGCATCTAACATGAAGTGTGAGTACTGGTTCCTCGCCTTAAACAGACAGGAGGCACTAGGCATCAATGATAGGAAAGCACTGGAAACTTTACTCTGACCAAATCCTAAGTTTTGAATGGTTTTATATATGAAGGAAAAAAATACACTAAAAAGGATCAGATTCAGGAAAGAAAAAGGATAATATACACACTGTACAAATGAATAAAACAAATATATGAAGTGATGAGTTATGGTAACCTGATACGAAAAGAGATAGGATCCAGAAAGGTAATTGCATATTATACACATCACATAAAATAAATAAATAAATAAGTAGTAATGGGTTTGGTACCCTGAGTCTCTTAATGAAATGTGAAAGAAAAAAAAAGAGGAGTATGATGGGAAGAAAATGTTATCAAATTTTCCATGAAATTACTTAAAATATTATATTTGCACTTCTAGCCTATCCTGGTAAAAGAATGTGTCACATCATTAACTTGCACTGCCAAACATTGCTTAGATGACAGCCCATTGGGGCAAGCACTGTTTTTATTATATATACAAGCTCAGCAGAAGAACGTTATCTTAGTTCTGTCTGATACCTATATATTATATCAAACTACAAATAAAAACAATGTCAATACAGATACAGGATGTTAACTCTGAAAATGACCAATGTAGCTATTTATTGACTACACTAAACTATTTCCAGTATATATAATTCTCTTTATTTTTATAGATAACTATTATCTCTTTCAAAAACACAAGTGTTCACCTGCTGCAGAAAAGCCACGAGAGTGCTTGTTCCCCACTTATCCGGTTTCGGCAGGTTGATATCCTTTAAGTACAAAACAAGCCTTTCACAGTCCTTTGGTCTGTATACTCGCCCAGTGTTTGTACTGATTACAATGCAGGTTTGACTCAATTTTTGCAGAAGATGTTGAGAGGTAGTTTGTGCACTGCAGTGAATAGTAGCAATCTGCGTGGATCGGAGTTGAGAAAATGCATAACGAAGCAGCATCCTAACAAAGAAAACGTGTGCATACATATGAGCAAGCATAATACGTGTGTTAAAAATATTGTTCACCCAAAGATAGTTTACATTTTTTTTAATTAAAATGCATTCCAGTATACACTGCACACTGTGCAGGTGTCGCAGATGCCAAACTAAACTCTCTTACCCATTGTTTTCCATTCAGGAAATTCAATAAAATAGTATTATAGAGCATTACAGAGCTTCATTAAATAAATACTTAGTCTTTGAGAAACAATATATGCACACTAGGCTTTCACAGAGTTTCATGAAAGTCATCAGGCCTCTGCAGAAAAGGCTCAACAGTCTACATACATACTGCAGAAAGCAGGAGCTAAACTCCTTCTTAGAGATAAAAGAAGAAACTAAATAACCTTTTCCTGTTAAGAATTGCAACCATTAGAGACACAATATAACTCTTTATCCATATCACTTATTATCAAGCTTCCAATGGCAGTGCAAAAATAACAACTTGTGAACAGTACCTCAAAAAATAATTTCTCTTCAGATAAGGATCTAAATTCCTGACAAAAATTTATGAATCATACTTACCCCAAAAAGGACAGCAGGAGACTGAACCTATCTAAATAGGAAATCCAGAAGAGGCAAAAATGAGATCAGATAATACCTCATGTGCCTCACAGATACTGCTCCACAATGTCCCTTTTCCCTATCTACTAGCCTCATACAGATGCCTCACATACACTGTGGCATTCAAATGGTACTACATGGCATGTGCAAGCAACTGAATCAAGCCTGAGCTTTCACTGGAGATCTTTCAAAGAATTTTTCTACTTGCCACTATAGAAGACTGATTCAGGTTCAGGTTCATTGATTCAGTAACAAAGAATCAAGAAATCCTACAAAAAAATGCATTATTACAAAGTTTTACATACTTTATCACATAGTTAGAAATATATTTTGCTTAAAATAAATACTATTTTTTACCCTTTTCCACATCCTTCAGGACCCACAAGAAGAAATGGCTGCTTATTGTTAAAATCTAGCCAAGGTCTAAAGTAATCTAAACCTCTCTGCATGTCAGGAGTTTGGATGACAGGAAGCGTTTGGAGATTACTGAAGTCGTCAGCTGTTAGATTTTCAGGTTTTTTCAGTTGATATGTCATTAGCTGTCCAGTGCCTGGATCATAATATGTGTCCAGAAGCTTCCTGGGATCTGGTGGAGATTCTCGTGCCCAAGTGAAAACCTTAAAAAAAAAAAAAAAAAAGAGTTAAATTTGTATTCCTGATGACAAGATCTACAATTTCAAGTTAATCTGAAGAATGCTGTTATAAAATCAAGCATCTAATTCCTGCATTTTATAACCTCAAGTCTGCCTTTGAAACTTTATTCAACTATAGTATGCCTATGCTTTAGGATAAAGTCCTTAACTAAACAGTAAAATACTACCTTTCCACAATATAAACAATTAATTTTGCATTTAGCACAACAACATTTGTTGTTGTATTTATCATATATTTATCACACAAACGAGATAATTCATTCATGTGCATCAACAGCTAATTCTAGAGCTTGAGTCCAACCCTCAGCCGTCTTAGCACCCAAACTGCTTTTTGGAAGAAACCATTTCATTCACTCCACATCACCCAAATTTAATTCTGGAAATAACAGTCTCCAGGAACTGCCTTCCGTAGGCAGTATGGACTACTATAACCACAAAGTTTTCCAACACTGTCTCTATAGCCTTCATGCCCTCATAATATCTCTACAAAGACAGCACTATGCCACTTACAGCACACAAACACACAATGCTCATCTAATCCTCTGCAAAATGCAGCAAGATACTTCATGGATGAGGTGCACTACAGCCCCCGACATTATTTCGAGCATTCTGAACAGAAAAAAAGACACGAAAATAACTTGTATCGCAGAGATGCAGTATGGACACACACTGCTCCGAAGGAACCCTGCACAAAGCAGTACGTGTAGAGGCCAAGCGTTTGCTGTTTTGAAGGGGTGCACTTAGCAGTGTAGACATCCCCTTTGCCTGTAATATATAATACCTCTCTCTACTTCTAAGATACTTCCCTACACACAACAGAGTTTTCAAAAATATTAGAGTACAAAAATTCTATTATTGTAAATCTGTAGCAATAGAAGATAGAAAATAGCTAACCATTCCATGTGTACTGAAATGTTTATGATAAACCTGTTGAAAAAGTTTACCTGTTTTGTAAACTCTTGTCGTGATTTCATGTTGAGATTGCTACCAAGACCCCGTAGCAAGTTAATGATAAACTGCCCACGATCAGCACATCCATGTAGATGAGAGAGTCCATTCATCACAGTTCCAACTAGACTTGTTTCTACCACATAGTCATTCTGTAAATTTTAAGTTATTAATTAAAATTATTATTCAATGATCAAATGTATCAGCATCACTCTTGTTCTTGAAAATTCACCTGATGTGAAATTATTTTTAAGCATTGACTTGAAAATTTTAATCCGAACCTATTTATTGACACCATTAAAGACAAGCTATCAGAACATACAGACTACGAGACTCTACAAGAAATCAACGTAACTGTACATTGGAAATCTCTCTTGTAAATGACAGAAATTTCTCTTTGTTTATAGATTTCGCACTTTAGCACCAAAGGGGATTTGCAGAACCAGCATCAGTGTCATGTTTCTGAAGCTGAAATCTAAATATTTCCTTCAGGGAAAGAACCCAGAGGGGAAATAATATCAAAAATACATCAGCACCATTTATACTCCCCAGTAAGAGATAACAGAGATCTCATAATTATTGGTTTACTATTCACAGCAGTAGGGATTTCTCCTAACTAATATTTTATGCATCACATGCCATTTGCTCAATGCAAATGCAATTCCCTCAGAAGATGTATGAAGTCAGGTAATGATCTACATATTTCAAAGAAAACAAACAAACAAAAAACAACAAAAACACCTGTAGAGGAATAAGGCTCTAAATATATGTTCCAGAATCGTAGTATTGGGGTGTAAGTATAGGGTTTTGGACTGAATAAAATTAAATCTACCTGTAACCATTTTCTATGATTTTCTTATTACACCTTTTGCATATTAAAAAATCTTTTTCTAAAAATTTTGAGTAGAATGTTAAAGTTACATACTTAAACACAGAATATGTTAGTTGGCGCTATGAAAATTAAGCTTTCTGAACAGACTGTTGTTTTTTTTTTAGAAAACTCTTATTTTAGGAGTCGAACATTACATTTCTCCCCACCCTACTAAAAACTTCATGCAATGTTTCAATTTTCTTTTTCGTTATAGACAAATTTAAATTTAGAAATAGAATTTTTCTCTTTTTCATTTTTTAGTTTAGTTGTTCAGATCTTTGAAAATATAGAAAGACATATCTGATATGGAAAATCAAATATGGATATTTCATTTCACAGGAATCCATGAATCTGACAAGTTAAAACTGCTTTCAAAGTATTATAACTTTAAAGCTATCATTTTCTAGGAACTCAAAAGATTACAGCAGTTTCAGTATTAACCTTATTAGCTAGCAGCTATCAAGAAAGCACTGTGATTTTTTTTTACTTTAAAGTTTTCCATTAATATGAACGAACAGTTCAGTGTTAGTCTGGAAAAAAAAGGATTATCTAAATATAAGCTGAAAATTGATTAAATTCACTAACCTGCTTCACAACCCAGTTTAAAGCTTTCTCAAAATAGTCCCCAATCCAATTTTCAAGGTTATACCGGCATTCCTCAGGCTGACTTCTTAGCCAAGACTTTATCAGAGAATTGAGATCTGTATCTTCATCACTAACTCAATCAAAAAAAAATTCAAACAAAAGCATGATACCCACATCTTGAAGTAGATATGTTCAACATAAAATTCAACAACAAAATTCTAGGATAATTTTAGAGAAATATTTTAACGTAAGAAATTCTAATCAGCTTTTTAACCTTTGGAGGATCACACAGAAACAATCCTCCATGTCCCTTTCAAAAAGTCTTGAGATCTACCAGCTAAAAGGCTCTAAAAGGACAACTTAGAAGTGATCTGAAACCTAAGGAAACTTGTGCCAGCAATTAGCTTTGTAAATTTAGGCAATTGATCAAATCTCTCCATAGTTTAGACTCCTTTTCGAGAAAAAAAAGGTAAGGATACTTGCCTACTTTCAAAAGTATGTAACGTCTCTGTGACTTACCTCAAAAAGATCATTCCCATTCGAGATATTGTAGCAGGAGAGGCACAGCTAAGATCATGAGTTTCAAATATAAAATTAACATTTGAGCCAAATTGGATTCTTTCTCCACTGGGCATAGTCAACAATCTATTGTCATCCAAAACAGAATTCAAAGATTCAATCCATTCAGGATCAATGTCACCATCACAAATTATCCATGAGGTAATGTCTATTTCCAGACACAAAAACAGAATATCATACACAAGGAAAACTATTGCTATTTTAACATTATTACTTTTTATTTACTCTGATTTAAATCTGAATTCTTTAAGATACTCCTTACACTCATCACCTTCCGATGTCTATTTGTATTTACTTTCTCATCACAAAAACTAGGAAAACACAGATCAACGTTCTTGACTAGGATTGTCACCAATTGTCACAAACAAAAATAACATAATGTAAAAATGTAACTGAAAATGGGCAAGTTCACTAAACCAGGCACGGTGCCCGCTTTCCCAGACATACCTCGGGGTTCTCGGACCACCTGCCGAGCGCTGTTGGTAAGCATCCCGTCAGACCACTCCCTGGTGTCCATGTCAATGTGGCCGAGCAGCTGCTGGCGAGGCATGGCTTTAGGATTCATGGTGTACTGCTTCACTGCTCTGCCCGTTTTGCCAAGCGCTGTCTTTAACATCCGCCAAAGTGTTGATTTACCTGCACCACTTGGACCTACGATAACTACACCCATTCTTTGATGGAGTTGTTCATACAATTCCAAAGCCTTCTTGATCTAAATATTAAGGAAAAAATAGCTGAATGTAAAGTTGAATTAGTCTTCTTTTTTCATATTTTTCTTCTTTACTTTTCATGTATTAATTTTATTTCTATTTTTTTTTGAAATTATAAGTAATTGTCATTAAAATCATAAAGATATCAAAAAACTTATTTTTCATATAGTAAACATTTCCCTAAATTACTGTTACAAAAACATCAATCCTCCTTGGACATACTCTGGACATACTGCGAAACTAAAGAAATTTCAGACCTAAAATCTCAGCCCTAAAAAAAATAAATACAGCTAAGACATACAATTGCTCGATAAAAACAAATGTTCATATAATTCTTTTATTTTCCAAAATGTTAATAAGCGTTTGTACCTAGCTTGAACTGAACTATGTACCATATGCTCACATCTTATTACTAAACTTCCTTGCACTATTTTTCTTTCAGTTACATAAGTGACTGCAAGATGACTTTGGGCCACAGGTGCTGTGTCCACATTATGTATCTGGACAATACATAATTCATATACATTCATATGAATTATGTATTAATAACTATATATAATATGAATTATATATTCATATACATATACAATCTAACTTTCAGGGGTTTTTTTAGCAACGGATTTCTTTCTTTCTAAATAAATAAATAAATACATAAGGGGGGAGGGATCAAATGCATTATTCATTACTCCTAATTCAGAACAACTCTTTCTTTTCACAGCTATAGTTGATGTTTACCTGGGTGCTTATAATTTCCAAATTTGCTTCTTCAAAGGCTTGGTGCAAAGCTGCACTTAACTCAGCATACTCCACATCTTTAAAGTCAATGCCAGGGAAGACATCTTTAACCAGTGCATCAAATCGTGCACAGTCTGCAAATGTCAGCTTCGACATGGTATTAAGCCGCAAGGCCTGGACCACCATGTGACTTTCATTAACTGGAGGTGGGAAAAGAAGAAAAAAAAAAAAAGCAAGTTTAGGTTTATTTAATTTGGCTGAATTACTGAATTATCAGCACT
This sequence comes from Tinamus guttatus, assembly GCF_059628265.1. Lineage (NCBI taxonomy): Eukaryota > Metazoa > Chordata > Aves > Tinamiformes > Tinamidae > Tinamus > Tinamus guttatus. The sequence continues at coordinate 13,191,815 of NW_028288684.1, forward strand.
TGAACGCATACTGATAAAACATCAAAGGTAGAATCACCATGGAAATTTAAGAGTCATGGGGCCAAAAGGAAAACTAGAGACAAAAAATATTTATTCTACTAAAAAAAAAGATACACTCATGAAGTATAAGGCAAAGGGCTCCAATCTCTCATTTCAGTTTATTTAATCAAATTACTTTCACATGTAAAACATATATCCGGAGAGACAAAGATTAGGAAGCATAGGTGAAAATCATCTTCTATTTTCTGTCTTCCGAGTAAATGAGTACACCAAACCAGAATGCACAACAATTTAACCCATAGGACAGAAAGTCTCCACTGCCTAACCCCCCTTTCCATGTTCCCCTGCTACTACTCCCCTCAGTGTCCAAGAGCCTAAAGATTAGTATTTCCTGCTAGGTTTTGGAAAAACTTCAAGGCTTCGCATCTTGAAAAAGACTTTAAGTAGAAATATTTCCATAGACATTTTTTTTCCCTGGAAGATGCAGATGTTATGAGGAAAAACACATCATTTAAGAACTTGTTTTAGAAAGGCTTAATTGCTTTTCCAATGCCAGTTGTACAAAATTAAAGCAATATTTAAGAAAACAGGCCAGCTTTTTGACATGACAAAAATGCTGACTCAACAATACAAGCAGACATAAAGAAACAGGAAACAGCATTTTTGAGGAAAAGCCACAAGACGAGAAATAAACAAATGAATAAAAAGGAAATTTTCTCAGGTACAAGATGGCTATCAGTAAGTGAGACTAAACAATTTTCAGAAATTTTCATATGTTCAAACATGACGCTATAAAAAGGCAAAGTTAGGAACACTAATGGGAATGCACCATAAAACATATTACCAGCAACCTTTCCTTGGCAAAGCCAAAACGATTGCTACTTTAAGCAAGTAGTCACTGTGTTCTAAAGACTTGAAATGCTTATTCACCTTATAATCTTAAGTTGCACCCTTTTAATATATGAACAAAAAAAAATCTAAACCAGTCATTTAAGAACACCTAGAAAAAACACCACCCTAGTCCAGTCCAATACATGTCTATCATTTCTATCTGCCATTATATTGGCCCATTTCCACCTACCTAGTTAATCTAGTTCCTATTTTTGCCATGTGATAATAGACTTCAAAAATAATCAAAATGGTAAGATCATCTTACCATCACAGACTGGACATGTCTGACCAAAGTCAGGTGAAAACTACAGAATTTCAGAATTGCTGCAGAATAAATCCCCATATCTTCTCATATAAAAGACATGAAAAGAGTCTTTTATAATCTCTTGATAGAGAGGAACTTTCACAGATTTTTTTTTCTCTTTTCTGTATAGCTTCTAGATCCAAGACACAGATTCTCAAAACTCCAGTGAAGAAGCAAGCTGTAGATGACTATTTCCATACAATATCCTAAATAAGCAAAAGTTTGGCACAGTCAACCTTACTTTCTTCCTTTGTTTCACACTTCTTCCGCTGACGAAGGAGACTGCCACAGCCTCTCAGAGCAGTCTTCAATGCTCGTAAGCCCCAGTCATAGTGCTGTTGTGGTGTCAAAAGCTCCCTAAATTTAAAAACAATGTTGATATAAGCTTCAGGTGATAGTTTCAGAATTTGTTTTACTTGGCCAGTGGATATGTTCACAGTATGTTGCTGGATAAAACTAAAATAGGTATGTATATGTAGTACATTCATAAAGAATTTCTCGACATATCAGCAATCATATGTTGAAATATTCAGGAGTATATTCAATGGCTAGTGTATTTATTATTTTCCCTAATAGCATTAATTAATATCTCTGGCAGTTTATAATTTTGTTTTCTCTAACATGAATACTCATAACCAAATTACATTTCAACAACTTCAAAAATCAACACAATAGTTAACCATGCAAACAGTCATATGCTCACACTAACAGATAACTACAAATAGAAAAGGAGGAAATAATGAAAGTAGGAGAGCAGTATTTTGCCACCTTGACATTGTAACTGCATTCCACATCTTTTTAAATTCTGTACTTCCTAATACATTATAATATTTCTATTTTGTAAGTATTTTAAATTAATAAATACAGAGATTTGCATGGTACACCATTCAGACTTAAAGAAGCTCTGTTAAATGTAAAACTCTAAAACTCTACACTTTGATGTCCACTTTTGCTTCTGACCCAAAGCTTTCTGTAATATCTAAGTACTAAAATATTACAGAAAATTAACATAAATGATGCAGAGATTCCATCTGTATAGTCATGATTTCCTATAGACTGGATGCAGAAAAAACAAGATTCCAGGGAGCCATGCAGAGCAACGGTACAGTAGGAGGAAAGAGAATTATAAAGGCAGAAATATAACTAATCAGGCTTTTAAAAATAAGCTTACCTGGCTAGACTAAAAATAGCCACTAATTTTCTGCCCAGCTTTTTAGCATCCTTAAAGCCTTCTGAATACAAAATGACTTCTGCAATGAGTTCATTGTCTGGATGGGTCATGGCAACTGGCCTAAAAAGTTGTTTGAGGTTATCAGGTAGTTTTTGTCTTCCTCCATAACCTTTTCCAGCAGGATTCATAGTGATAAAAATTCCAGAATTATGATCCATTTCAACCTAGCATTAGAAGACATTGTAACACTATACTGCAATATAAAACAGTATCAAGAAATGTTTGGTAGATTATATTTAGTTTCAGCATCCAGTTTTTGAGTTAGTGGATATCCATTATTCATATAGCAGTTCTACAAGAAGAAAATAAACATGTTTTGCTGTACCTTTTTGCCAAGCAATTCACATACAGGACTGTGTTTCTTCAAAGCATGCTGGATTGTCTGAATCTGCATGGATACTGCGGACAGTACAGCTTCCTCAAGCCTATTGAATTCATCAAAACAGCCCCAGGCACCACACTTGACCAGGCCTACAAATATGCGCCCCATTGACTTCACATCAATGCCCTTAAAACAAAAAAAAGTCAAAATTCGAACATCAATAAGGTAATGATTGTCTTCCTAGCTATGCAAAAATCTGTCATCAGAAATATCCCCAAATTTCTAAGTAACTACTAAAAACTGAAACTGATAAATTATCAAAGTATGTTCAAAATGTATGTTCAAAATATCAAAGTATGTTCCATGGTATTTCCCATACTTCCACTGTTTTATAAATTATACAGTGCATGTATGCTCATCTCCCAAATTAAACAGCATTATATTCACCTCATCACAGTTAAAGACTAATACTTGTCTTCCAAGAAGTCCACCCAAGGCCTTTACTGATTCTGTCTTTCCAGTTCCAGCTGGACCATAGGGATTTCCTCCAAGACCCATCCTCATAGCTTGAGTAAGAGTTAGGTAACACTTATCTGTCAAAGGTGTATAAACAAGTTTAGGGGAATTACCCTGGAGAAACAAAACAAAAAAATGCATGGGTCGGTACACAGAAATTAATTAAGATATCGTTTTATTAATTTCATTCATTACTCATTAATCTGAAAATACATGGTAGTGCAATTTTAAGTTTATTGCCTTTTTAAGCACATGAATTTGTTTACAATAATGAAGTTTTCTTGATTTTATATTGGCTTCTGCATATCTATTGTCAAACCACTCTGCATTTTTTAGAATTATGGAAAATGACTTTAAAAGGGGACATCTCCGTTGAAACTGCACTCAAATATGTAAAAGCAGCAAGCTTCCCCTACTGTTTATGAAGTATTTAATTATATGATACTGCAGCTGCTTTCCATACAAGTCACATTTACCCCATTAATCTCAAGAACAAAAATGATTAACCTATTTTTATGAAATAGCACACTAAGGGCACAAATTAGAAGAAAAATAGAAGAAAAATGGAAGAACGATGGGAAGGCAACTAGCAGTGAGCATTAAATATCAAACTATTTAAATATATTTAAAAGTTACAAAGTGAGAATTAAAAATACCAGACCTGATACTCATAAGTATATTGGAGTTCAGCATCTACCATTTGAACGTAACATTTCTGTTCTTTCATGTAGAATCTCAGCTGCTTCTTCCAAGCCCAGTCATCAGCACTGTGAACCTGAGCTTGATTTAGCTGCTTGACCACATCAATGTTATGAATAATATCAAGAATCAGGGCTTTAAGCTTGAGATCCAGGATTTCCGATTCTGGAGATAACCACAAAAGAAAAACAAAAATGTAATAAGGAAAATGCACATTAGCCACTGTCAAGTTCTTTATGCTACTTGCCATTATCAGTTGATTTTATCCAGATCTCATTTCAATAATTTATAGAACAATTACTAATTATCCAAAACAATCAGCATAAAACGAGAACCTGACAGAGGGTTTGAATCATCAGGTATCTTTAGTCTTTTAAAAGACAGAGTAAGCTATTCCAAGTCATTTTGTCTGCCCCTGTGCTCAACAAAGTAGAATAACAGACAACAGGCTTTTCCAAAAAGCGTTTTTTTTCCAGAATTTCACAGCACCAGTGTTTACAGCGATGTCCACTTCAGTAATCTGTGAGGCACTCTGTGAAGTCGTTGATGTTGACGACCAGGCAATCACACTCATTCTGGAGATTTTACTTCACAGCAACTAGGCTGATGCTGTGGACGGAATGATCTTTCACCAATAGATTGCATTACACGTACTCTGACAGCACCTCTTTCAGTTTCATCGGAAAGAAATCCAGTTTGTGTGCTCCCATTTCATCATGTTAACTTAAGCAAGATGAGTGGGGATAATCAGAAGATTCACTTCAAAATTGAACTGATCGCTCAAACTAAAATGTTACTGTAATTGTATCCTGCTTTAGGTGGAACGAATAGTCCTCTGTATGGAGCGACATTTCTTCAACATTGAATAGGAACAGCATAGAAAAATCAGTTTAGATAAAGCACAAAATTAAGAAGCAGACACAGGTAAATGAGATGAATCCTATTCTTACCTGATATATCAGATATTAACAGTCTATATATGCTAAACTGGAATTTAGTAGAGTAAGCAGTTATACAAATATAATGGGAAAATTGTCCCCTGCACATCAAGAATGAATCTTTTTATACTTATAGAATCTCCTCATGTAGCCTACACTCTAGAATTTTAAAATCTTCATGAGAAAAACCATATCTCAAAAGAAATGAGTTTCTAGTATTTGCTACAGATTTGCTCAAGAATGACTCGTACAGGTGCAGAAAAAGAAGAAGGTCACCTGCACAGCTATACAGAATATTCTGGCATGATATCATGTACTTCAAAGGCTGTCTGGCCAGTTCCAATGCAACATAACACTAGAGCAGAGTTCAGTGGATGAAGACAAATTGCTAGTGTGTATATATACATATATAACTATTTTACTTATGTAGAGAAATATACATACATATGTATGCATAATATATATTATACATACTATCTATACATAAGTGCATATATATATGGACATTTATATATATATATATATAAAATATATACAATGGTAAACATACAATCTTACAAAAAAAGTGATCTGCAAATATATGCATACTCCAGGATAGTATTCTATCTAAATAAAAAAAAAAAACTATTTCATTCTGAAATACCAACTATACTAAATTTGTAAATAATATTACCTAAATACCTTTATGTAATTGCTTGTTTAAATAAATGGAATGTTATATATTCCATACTACACAACCATACAGTCATTGCAAAGAACAATATACGAAAGATCATTTTTATACCTGTACTCCTGGCACCTTCTATACTTGTGTCTATGCTAGTATAATGCTCCAGTTTAGACATGAGCTCCAGTTCTAATTGTTGTAGATTATGCTCTTTGATAGCATTTTCTACATCTTCAGTGAACTGAATTTGCTCTGCCAATGAAAGAATCTTGGGAAGAGAAAGATTCAAATTACACTTCATACGAAGAGAAGACAAAGAAAAAAAAAGCACTTCATTTAAAATTGCGAATTAAATCCAATTTTTAAAGTATTTAACTGTATTTTTTTAAACAAAGACACATTTAAAATATTCTCATTAACAAATATAGCCACCTTTCAAATCCTGACAAAATTTAGCAAAAATCTGAAAGTCCCTTTGATACATTATTGAAAATACTCTACTCATACCCTCTACTCAGCCCTGGTGAGGCCGCATCTGGAGTATTGTGTCCAGTTCTGGGCTCCACAGTACAAGAGGGATGTGGAGCTGCTGGAGAGAGTCCAGCGCAGGGCTACAAGGATGATCAGGGGCCTGGAACATCTGCCCTATGAGGAGAGGCTGAGGGAGCTGGGCCTGTTCAGCCTGGAGAAGAGAAGGCTGAGAGGGGATCTAATCAGTGTATATAAGTACCTCAAGGGAGGGAGTGCAGAGGACGGTGATGGTCTCTTTTCAGTGGTGGCCACGGATAGGACTAGAGGAAATGGCCACAAACTGAAACACCAAAAATTCCACAGGAACTTAAGGAAAAATTTCTTAACAGTGAGGGTGACAGATCCCTGGAACAGGCTGCCCAGAGAGGTTGTGGAGTCTCCTTCTCTGGAGATCTTCCAAACCCACTTGGATGCAGTCCTGTGCCACGTGCTCTAGGTGTCCCTGCGTATGCAGGGGGGTTGGACTAGATGATCTCTAGAGGTCCCTTCCAACCCTAAGCATTCTATGATTCTATGATTCTATGATAAAGATATCACTTTAAAAGCATTTTTTTGCCTAAAATTGTTGTGTCAGACTGACATCGATGTGTTTAGGCATACTGAGGCAACAGGCTCAGTGTATTCTGCCACTGATCTGCTGACACAGTATTTTCCATTCTAGTTTCTACAATGCACTTACATTCTGATTACTTTATGTTTACTAGCAAAGCATATTGCGTGAGCTATGAAGTTGCAGTGAAAATTCTGGTAGTTCAAGGTTTTAGAAACCACATTTGAATCAAATGTAAAAGCAATTTCTGTCTTACTGAGTTTTAGCAGGCTCACATCTAATTTTTGCTACCAGCTAAGACCAGCAGAAAGGCATACACCAGATGTAGTAGAGTTTGGATCAGACATTCTGGAAAAAGTCTGTATATCAAATGTTTGCATAAGAATTATAGGAATGCATATCTTTAAGATTTTCTTTATACTTCAAATCAAGATAACTCAGTGAAGAAACTCAATTTGCCTGTGATTATTTTGTTCCAAATCCATACATATATCTATCACACAGTCATAGAATGATCGAGGTTGGAAGGGCCCCATGGAGTTCACACTCAAGTAGGATCACACAGACACATTTCCCAGGACCGCATCCAAACAGTTTCTGAATATCTCCAAGGAAGGAGACTCCACAACTTCTCTAGGTAATCTTTATAGTGCTCTGCCACGCTCACAATAAAGATAATTTTCCTCATGTTCAGAACAAACTTCCTGTGTTTCCGTTTGTGACGTATTGCCTCTCATCCTATCGCTAAGGACTGCTGAGGAGTCTGGTCCCATCTTCTTTACATGTTTAATCCTTTTTGACACCTATACACTGAGGTTGTGGAGTCTCCTTCTCTGGAGATCTTCAAAACCCGCTTGGATGCAGTCCTGTGCCACGTGCTCTAGGTGACCCTGCGTGTGCCAGGGGCTCGGACTAGATGACCTCTAGAGGTGCCTTCCAACCTTAAGCACTCTATGATTCTGTGATTCTATGATAAGATTCACCCTTAGTCTCCTACAGTCTCAGGAGGTCCATCGCTCTCAGCCTTTCCTCTTATTACAGATGCTCCAGTTCCCTAACCATCTTAGTAGCCCTTCACTGGACTTGCTCCAGTATCTGCATGTCTGTCTAGTACTGGGGAGCCCAGAACCGGAAACGCCTACCCAATTTCTAGAATTCTTCAAAAATTAACTTATTTGGTAAATCTAAGACTACACAGTAATCATACTGGATCATCTACTACCTGAGAAGGATAGAGAGATGGATCAATTGAACCTTGTGTTTTTTTTCCAGCAGTAATGCAATCAAGTAACAATTCTTTCAGGGTCTCCTTCATCTCCAAAGCCAAACTGCTTAGCCACACCTAGCAAAAACATCAAAAAAAGAAAATCAAAAGTTACATTAAAATTTAATTCTCAAAGATTCTTAAACAGTCTTGGGATATGATTTTCTTACCTCCACATCATTTGACAGAAGAATTTTGTTTTTAAGTAGCACAGTTTCTCCTTCTACTGACTTCATGGCAGTTATATACTTAAATTCTTCATCAAAGCTCACACTATTAATACCTATTAATCCAAAAACGACAATGAAGATTTTTTTGTTGTCTTAAGTCTTAAACAATGTTTGATAGCAGTAAGAGAGGAAAAAAATCCACAGAAGATTACTTTACTTAGAAGAAAAATATTTCTAAATAAGTATATTTCACAAAGAAGACAAATTGCATTACCAGCAAAAAGTTTCTTGAGGTGAGACTGGATGACCATCGGATTCATGGACTGTCCTAAGATTTCCAATAAATCATCATCTCCAATGAAATAGAATCTAGGGAATGCTGAGCGTTTTTCCTGTAACAAACAAAGGATATCACTTTTGTTAACTGAAATGTAAATGCAGTTACTTTTATAGAAACCCAGATTAATGTCAGCTGTACCTCCAAAAATTCATTCAAAGATCTTTGACATCTCTGAAGCTGGTCAAGTATCGTAATTAAGGTATTTCTTAATCCTCTCCGGGCATTCAGTGATGTTATCCTATTATCCCTCTTGATATCAGACATAATTGATCTTGATAGAAAAAAAAATGGAATAGTTTATAAACCTACCATTGCTGATTTAGTCTGGATGTTATATATGTAATCGTCTAAACAAAATTAAAACACAAACAAGGCATAAAGATATTTTTCATATATATGTATAAATATATATATGATATATAACTTTGAATTTTTACTATCAATGCTGAAACTTTTCAAAATTTACATCAAACATGTCCAGTAATGACTCTTTCTTGCTACCTCTATGCAAAAACAAGAAAAATGAATTCTTGACCTTTACTCCCTTTCAACAAGTCAAATCAATTCAAATCAAGACAGGCAATCGTATATGTATTTCGACAACCCTAAAATCTCCCCTCTCTTTTTTATCTGCATGATTTGTTTTGAATAAATAAATTTAAAATTCCAGTTATGTAATTTCTTAAGAAAAAGAGCGCTGGTCTTGAGCAAGAAGTGATTATTGAAAAACAGTTACATTACCTCTGTTAACAAAATGCATCTTCTGCCTGCCTTGTTCATAATCTTTGACGTTTCATGTGATTCAGAATATTCCCTTCTTCACAATACATGAAATCGACCCATTATGTGAAATGTACCATTATCTACCATGTATAGAAAACCGCCCTTTCACTATCACTCACCTATGTTTACTGAATTCCTCTTACTGATTTTCATCTTTGTATGTATTACAATTGTGCACAATTACAATTACAATACATAATTACAATTATGTTAGTTCACTATGAACAATGTTTTGGCCCATAAGTATGCCAAAAATATTATAAAAAATAAGTTATATTCCATACTAACCTAAAGTCGTCATCAACTCTGTTAAAACGAGCCTGCTCTTTAGGTAGAGCTCCACGACCAAATATAGGTTCCAAATAGACCCATTTCCTTTGAATTTGGTTTAAATTCTGCAAATATTCATCCAACTCGGCCAATTTTTTTTCCCAGATGGACACTTTATCTTCAAAACCTTTGTAGTAAGGGGAGTCCTTGAGGGACTGTAGAAGACAACGATGATCTCCAACCTGATTGACTATGTCTTTCCAGTCTTTAATAAGCCTGATAGTCTTCCTTTGGCTGTCTTCATAATCTGTTAATGTAAAAATAGCTCCAGCTCCCCATAGCTCAAGCTCACGTAATGCTTCTCTGATTGTGACTTCACCTTGTGCTCGACAATTCAAATCCTATTTGAAAGTATAAATATGTTTTGTTCTAAATTACAGAGCTCACAATAAATTTTCCATTCTTTACTTCTATAATAAGAATATAAATATGTGCACAAAAATTTATACAATATGGAAAAGCATGATTGCATTTACCAAAAGACTATATATCACATATAACTAAAACAGAGCAACTTTACTGTCATAATTCATACCTTAAGTTCTGTTGCTTTTTCTATAATGGCATCAGTGACTTTAAGCAGATCTCCAAATAACAAACCCTCAAGTGTAGTACCTCGGGGAAAACCCAGAATACGAAAAAGATCCAGCCAATGGTCTGGTGAAAGATGTTCTCCTCTGACATATTTTAGGAAAGGAATTACCATCTATAGGGGAAAAAAAAAAGTGCATCACAATCTTGATACCTGTTGATACAGTTACCTGTAATCAAAATTTAAAAAATAGTAATAATAATAATAACATTTACAAATCAAGGTGCATTTTCTCATTTCCTCATTTTAATGTTTAAGATTAAATTCTGAAGAAAACTAATTGCTGAATGTTTGTCCAGGAAAATTTTAATGACTCCCTTGTCTACTGTAAAGAACAAAAGGACTCTTCAAAAGATAAACACAATGTTCACAACAGTATCAAGAGATATTTATTAAACATTAAGTAACTTTATGAACTAAGCTATGTATAAATTTACACAATAAAGAATAATACTGCAAAACGCCAAAATTTTTTGATTTTATATCCCTTTTCATAATTAGGAACTTACCTTGTATTTGTCTACTTCTTTTTGTAACTTTGCTGTCATTACAGTATGTTCTTCTATCTTCCTCATTTTGTCATGCCAGTTAAACAAAAACTCTTCAAAGAGATATGTTTTACTCCTGAATGAAAATCAAAGAAAATACAAATATAATAAATCATAATAAATCATAATAAAACAGGACTATAATCACATGTATATGTGAAGAAAAGGTCATTATAAACCAATACCATAATCATATGTACATGCCCATGAGAGATACAGTAAGAAAACTGCACCTAAAAGTAATCCAGTCTTCTTTGGCTTTTTCCTGAAAACCTTGAAAAAATTCTTCATACAATGCCCAAATTTCTGCACAACTCTTAATATCCTGACATACAACTGTTGCCAAAGAGAAGTCCGGTTCTTCCAGTTTAAAATGATGGCACTCTTCACTGAAAAAAAAAGAGATTATTGCATGATACATTATATCATTCCGTCACACTTAGGATCTTTACGATCTAAGAGACACTAGTACATAGAAATAATTATACTCATTTAAGTAAAGTCATTGGCTTCTCTAAGAAATACTGCTGCTAACTGAAATTGGCAGTAATATTACAGAAATACAAAGGACAACTGCACTACAACACTACAAAGTGACCTTCTCTGGGCACCCAGAGGAAAAACCCTTCCTGTTTGCAAAATAGTCTGCTGGGTAGTCTGCAAAATAGTCTGCTCAACTTGTTGAAGAAATGGGAAAGTGAGCCCACTTCAGCTGGCCCACTCAGTTGAAGCCATAGTTCCCCATTCTTGGAGCAATATCTTGAACCTTTTCTTAGAGTGAGAATTTCAGAAATCAGAATCAAGCCGTTAGGGGAGATATCCCTATTTCACAGTCCAAAAGACTTCAAAAATGTTTCACTCCACAAAATTTAAAAATTCCAAAATGTTATGTTATATAACATGAGGAAAAGAAAAGCTTAAAGAACAATGAAAAACCTGTAATACAAAGGAAATGGAAATCATGAAATCATTGGATTTAAAATTCAATCAACTTTTTCTAAGATATTATTACTGTAGAAGATCTGCACCTTTTTATAAGCAGTACATAGAGAGAAACAAACATACATGAGTTTTCCCTTCATGACTTCAAGTTCATCAAACTCCTTTTTTTTTTCCTTTATGGTCTGAGCACTTTTCTCAAGCACATCCTGATGACCTGTTTCAATGACATCATCGCTTGGCTTTAACTGATCCCAACGAGCTTTAAACTTCTCCAGATTTTGGAGATATATATTAATACGTGACATCACATTTCCTTTCATCATTTCAATCTGTGAAGCAAGAGTTAGAAAAGCATTATTTTCTAGCTTTTAGTTTGTAACTACAATTAGCAACCAATAAAAACAAAGTACCCACATTCTTTTCACTTCTTGCACAAGTGTAGCAACCATTTAAAAGTTCAAGTATTCTTACTTTTAAGGCTCTATCTCATGTCCTTAACGTTGCTGTTAACACTGACCTGAGAACATTCATGGATTTTATTTCATCCAGGAAAAATGTTTCTCCAGACTTGCCCAAACTCATATCAACATAGGTAAAGTATTAATCTTTCATTGTTACCTGCTCTGTAATCATAAGCTGATGGCTTTCCATCATTAATTCAAATTTATCCCAGGTAGCTCTTAGGTTACTGATGGAGTCCAAACCTGTACCAGCCACAGTTCGCAGTAGTTTGTTTTTATCTTCAGCCTCTTGAAACTGGCTAAAAATCTAAATTGAAAAAGATAAAAAAAAAAATGTGCATGTATACGTAAAAAATAATGAAACTACTTAAATAAATTCAGAAGAATCATAAATCATTCATGTATGCAGCTGCCTTTTTTAATATTGTTTACCTAATAACAGTAAAATATTGCAAGAAATAATATCCAAGACAATTCAGAGAAATTCTAAACCCTAAGCCTGAAATAAGATATACAGAAATGAAAGTTTACTATGAATTAAGCAAATTCTTATATATTGCAGAATTCCAGACAGCCAGATCCAGAAGCAATATCAGGACAACAGAAAGTCTGCTATCCGTATACCTATATATGGAATCACAGAAAGCAGGAGCAGAGACACTTCAAGTGAGTGAGTAATATACACAAATATATACGAGCAAGAATTTTTTATTCAAAACATTAAACTATCCACCTGTGAAAAGCCGCAGAAAGAATTTAGAAGAAGCAGTGACTGACAATAGCAAGTGAAATTCAAGCAGATAACCATGAGGTGGTACGTATGAAAAAAAAAATCCAACTTCACATGCAAAATGTTGAATTCTAAACTAATAATTGCAGTTCAGGATTGATATCTTTGAGGTGCAGTAGCCAGATTTATGCCAGCTTAATCTGAGAAGTTGGAACTAAATCAAATTTTAGGAATTATTAAGGAATGAAAAAAAGAATAAAAGAGATTACATTGTTATGTCACCATGTAAATGAATGGCTTACCCGCATCTTAAAAACCATGCAAAGCTCTGCCCCACACACACAAAAAGCAATTACTGAAAAATTAGGAGAGACCTACCAGTGGCAATAAGCATGATGAAAGCAATGGGTAGGCTTATGTATAAGGAAAGATTAGATAAACTAAAATTCTTCAATCTAGAAAATAGATGAATAATGCAGGATATAGCAGAGAACAATACATTCATCTGTGTCATGAAAATGAAGAAAGGAATAATTAATTGTTCCATATCTCTTCTGACGTAAGACATAAAGGATATGAAACTAGGAGATGGTAAGTGAAAAGAAAGAATAAAGGGTTCTTTAAGTAATGGGTTATTGACCAAAAGGATATTTTGAATCTTAAATATATATTTGCTTTCAAGAGCAGAATAGATAAGCTTGTGGAAGATAAACACACTTGAGGGGTTATTATAAATACAGAAACGATATACAGCTCAAAATAGTCCTGGGATGAAAATGGATGGAAGCTAGAAGACTGCCATGGGAGTAGGATCATATATGCTACTCTGACTTTATATTCTTTCCTAGGAAGTCACTTGGAGGAAGAAATATTTTGCTACACGGCAGCCTGATAGCTATGGTATGTTCTAAACTAATGATACTAAATATAATTTTCCATACTAGAAAACAAAAATATTTTTGAAAGCTGTTCTTCTGGATATGATAAAATAGTATCTTACCTCTTCTTTTCCTTCAAGTAGGTGTGCATATTTTAAATTGTCTTCTTGTATTTCTTCTATAGTCTGGGGCCTAACTACTAAGGTTTCCATGGCATCAGTAAGAAATGAAGAAATATCATGCAGGTGTGCTTTGTAAAGAAAATAGGAAAACAGAGTATTGGAGAGAAAATATCTATAATAATACAGTTCAAAGTAAGATAAATGTACTGTGATACAAAATAGGGTCAAAATAGGGTATTATACAAAAGATATTTGCTTAAAAAATGAAGATGCAATCTTTTTATGCTGCTCAAACATAGATTGTACGTGTGGGTTTAAGCGTTGAAATTTAAATGCAACCCACTGCTTTCAGTTTATGAAAGTACTAACGCCACTTCTGAGAGTCAAACATAAAGCACTAAAGAAGTACACTTTCAAAATTGTTATGTCAGCTTCAGATAAGTAGAGAAAAACAGATATTAAAACTTAAAAAAAAATAAATAAACATACAAAGTCACCTCACTTTCAGTAGTAAAAACAAAATCACAAGGAAAAGCTTGATGAAGCTGTAATATTACATTTTCCTAACAAGGCAAATCTCCCTTTTCCACATAGTACTGAGCAAAGAACTGTACAATTTAAAAAGAATAATTCATTCTCCAGGCTTTGGAAATAACCCACTTGCTGCACAACTCCTGTATTGAGTTTGCTGTTGGGACCATAACAGTTAAAGAACAAAACTTTGGCCTTACCATTCCATTCTCTGTCCATCCCAGATGGACAGAGACCAACCAGGAATGGAGAAATATTTTGCCTTTTTTTAATCCTCTGCCTTTTGAAAGTCACAAGTAAATCTATGGAATAAATCTGCAAAAATCCTAGTAAAGTATTTCAATTTATAATGAGGAAAAAAGCTAATGCCTTTCAACTGCAACATTTAATTATCTCATTCAATTATCCTCAAACGTTTAAGAAACTTTCTTCAAAACAAAAGAAACAAGCAAAGGGATGTTCACATTTATTCTATTATATCTGCAGTACATATGGTCAAAATAAGCAATGTGCATGGACATCAAAAGGGTTTATGTCAGTGATAAACTAGCATCAGATTACTTTCTCTCTACTATGATTTTTATAATTCACTACTTCCAAGGGTAAAATATTTGATTAAAAAACTCTGTTTAAAAAAATACATAAACATCCACAAATACAACAACAGCAAAGAATGCTATCCATGAAAGCTATTTACCTTGTATAGATTTTCTCAAAGAAATGACAAGAACATCATACAACTTCTGGATAAAATCATCAATTACAGTTTTCACAGGATTGCAATTAACTATTAAACAATCAATCTTGATGGTGCTTCAAGACAAAATAAAAAACAAGAGAAATATATCTATATATGTGTAATGCTGTATATGTGCAAAATATATCTCACTATCTCTAAAATCTATACATGCACGTAGTCTCAGAATACCTCTAATAAAGTCATCACAACTTTGTAGCCAAATAAAAATCTTGCCCTTATAAATCTACAAATAGCAGTCTTAGTTCATTGGGCAAATAATTGTGTAATCCAATTACTGAAAAATTTACAATATATATGCAATTTTATAGGGAGTCTCAGGTTCTGATCCTCCCAATACTTTGAAAGATGCTTATTTTTTATGGAACATATACCACTCAGTCTGTCCTTGAACATAATTTAGCTAACAAGTTTCACACATTCTTTTTTTCTGCATGAAATATAATTTCTTTTTATTGATTCTGAACATGAATCCCACAAGTTTCACTTGATAACTCTAATTGTGCAATATACTGAATTCCTTCACAAATTCCTTCACAGTAAAGACCTACTATATTTTGAGTTTACTATTTTCTTTAAAACATTTAATAGAATTCATTATTCAAACATATGAATGGATTTAACACTATACCTTGGAAGACGTTCTGCTTCTTTTCCTCTAACTTTTAATGCTTTGAAGTTTTTTTCCCAGTCCTGTTTGCTCGAAAGGTGTTTCTTCACCAGAGTTTCCATATCTACTTGGCCAATTACAATCCATTCCTTTTCAACATTATTTTCGATTTTATGGAAAATAAATATTTGACAGATTAAAAAGAACTGCTTCTCAAAAATATTTAAATGCTTTTAATAATGATCTCAAGCTACATTCACTATAATTTGTTAATTCAATGACAGATTCTATTAATGCAAAAATCAGGAAGTGCAGAACAGCCTGATATAACTCTACTTCTAAGGATGATCAAAACAAATTTTGAACAAGGATGAAAAATCTTCTAGAATACAGAGATTTCAGTATAAACTGTACATATGCTTCAGCCTAGACTTGTGCTTAAGTCCTTGTATTAATGTGGATGGATTTATTAAGCTTATATGCCTTGAAGAATAGCACCGTAAGGCTCAAATGTCATTGCTCAGTTACTCATTAATGATTCAGATGGAAAAAAAAAATCATATCTGAAAGAAAAAAAATGAATCAGTCAAACATTGAAAATACCTGAAATTGATCACAAACTTCTGCCAATCTTCTGAACAAATCTTCTGCCTTACTGAAAGCAGTCAGAAATCCACTGGCATTTCTTTCAGTCATAACAGTGAAGATGGACTCATCTTCTGTCTCACTCACTCCCCTAAACTGATTTGGAATGGAGATGAATCTCTTCATTTCTCTGTAATATCTGGCTCGTACTTCTTCAAACGGAGGTCTGAACTGTAACCGGCCTTGCCTAAAAAGTGAAACAAATCACACAAAGCTAGTATTTGAATGCAACTTGAGCCAGAAAACTTTTAACAGGAAGAAAAAAGCTTACTTGAATGTTAGATCAATATTTATTTCTGGTAAATTTTCATTGAGTGCTTCCAAGCCCATTTGATATTGATGCTCCAGAGCTTTGTAAAGTTGATGATTCCAGTGCTGTCTCCAAGCTTTCATCTCATGTGAGCTGAAACCCTAAAAAATAATAATGATTATTTTATTATTATTTTTCCCTTCAAATCAGAAGTATGTCAAACTGAGTGTAGCACAATGTCTAAAGCCACGGATTTTAGTAAGATTCAAAGAACTGCACTAGTTTGAATATTAAAAAGATCTAGAGTTACTATATTATTCCAAATTACATAAATCAATATATATATCTCTCCAAATCACAAGCACATTCTTCTTGCAGTTGCAAAAAAATAATGAAGACGATAAATGCAAAACTTTTCAAATAAAATTTAAAAAAATAGAAATCAAGAATTGCAGCAAAATATGCGTAGAATTAAAATGTGATTAACTTCAGTAGATACAAATTTTATAAGGAAAATAAAGAAAATTATCTAACTAGAAAATGTCAATTACAATAATCCTGGTTTGCATTAGAAAAGCCAAAGATATCATCAAATACACACAGTTTCCATAACCTAGCAAATATAAAATATCTCATTTATGAAACTTTATCAATCATAATAAATTTGAGTCATAAATCTTGACAACTACTGAAAAGTCAAATTTTCTGTTTGCAAAATTAAACCCTGCCTGTGACTCGAGGCTGGCAAAACCAGTTCTGATCTCCTGGACTCCTTCTTTCCAGCGCTGCTGTTGCCGCAATAAATCAATATTCATGAGAGCTATAACCTAAAAGGTTAAAAGATAATGTATTAATCTCCACATAAATGAAAGTAGGGGTAAAGTAAATTATACAAAAAACTATTTCAATTTCATCTGGAAAACATACCTTTTCAATGAAGTTTGTGTGCCACTTTCTTAGTTTTCTATTTTCAGTGGAAAGTCGTTCAGCAGCAGCTTGGAGCTTTTGAATATAAGCTTCCAGCTCCCTGGGATTATCCCATGTTATTTGAGCTTTTCCTCCAGGACCAGTTTTTGAATGCTGGAAAAAACAGTTGAGCTTTATAAGGTTTATACAGGACTAGATTACCAGCTGGAATATGTGGCTGCATGTGGCAATATGAAAAAGATCTTTCTACCACGCAGTAAAAATAAAAGTCAATCTACTTTCCGCTCTTACTGTGCTAAAGAAGGAATAAATTGGCATATCATGGACATCTGGACATACCTTTACTGATACGCACTCAGAAAGGATTATTGTAAGACTATCCACTTAGGGTGGGACCACTGCCCCACAAACACAGATACCAGATACCTTAAGTCGAGTGGGCATTTTAAACTTCCTTCCTCCTCTCTCTTCTACACAGACCAAACAACAAATTGGCACCCTAATAATTGCTTATCCAACCCCACATATTTTTCATGGAATACATTTTTAAAATTATTCTGTAAACTTCAATGACTCATAAACAAAACACAACATCAGAGAGTTTCATTTTTTACTTTTTTTCCAGACAAAGTCCTCAAATCACCAATTTCAAAAAAAAAAAAATGCTAAGATGGATTTGCTTGTATTGGAAGATTGAAGCAAAAAAGTTCAGTAATAAATACCAAAAAAAAAGGCAGCATAAAATACACATATATACCACTGAGTTTTAAAATAGCATAGACAGAAGGATTCTTTCACCTTAATTATCTGTTCGAATGCTAGAGCAGACTGTAACATCATTGGTTTCTGACTCTCAATCATTTGCTGATCAATAGAATTATAAAAATGCGCCACCTATAAAGAGATGACAATTTGAAATTGAAATTTATCAAGCACACAGTGAAAGAAGAAATATAATAATCTAAAATATTAATGAAACACAGAAATCAAAACAGAATGTTATTATGGCTTTTAGTATGATACCTGTTTGAGGATGACTGCTTGCTTACAGAACTTCTGTGCAGTGTTTGCAACATGTTGTATTTTAGATGGAATAGAAAAACCCAGTGCCGATAGCTGACGTACTTCTCTTAGGAGAGTCACCAAATGATCCGAATAAAGTATACTTAATGTTCCAGAAATGTGATCCAGCTCCATAACAGGACTATTAGCTTGTATGCTAAAGCGAAGTTAGATTAGACATGGTCTTAAACAGAACTTGATATTGGTACCTTTCTGGATGCATTTTATAATAAAACAATAAGCAATGCTAAAAAGCTCAATGCATTACAGTGTTCTATGCTCATTAACATCCTAAATTATTCAGATATTATTCTAGTAATCTTTCTCTTAAGTCACAACCAATGAATACAAGTAGAAATGGGCAATGTTTACTGATTTTGCTTGGAAAGTTTTACAGATATGTTACTAATAGTTCATATTTAATTAACATCTAGGCTGTGTCTTAAAAAGAAAATGCAACTCTCAGAAAGGCAGACAGAAGCTCTGCAGTCAGTGTAATCAAAAATGTAAAGTAAAATTTGAAAATATATTTTTTATCTATCCTAAAGTAATTTCATTATTTTGGAGAACATAATTCATGAGGTTTTAATCAATTTTCTTACTCTTCCTTTACCTGCTGTACTCACAATAGTTTCCTGTGAATAGCGATTACTTGTTACTCTGCAGGCGTCATCAGTATTTCACAGTTGTAATCCAAGATCATTTGGTTTCTAGACACTGTCACAATGTGAGTAACTTTAGCGAGACGTGTATTTCATTCCATATTTTACGAGGAATTTATCCTGTCCTGTATATTTTCCCCTACCAATTAAGGCTGGCAGGATCCACAATTATGAAATGATAATGAATTCTTATATTTTATTTCCCCTCTCATTCTCAGTTCTGTAGTTTCATGCTTCCTTTATCAATTCCTACTAAATTACACAGATGTCAACATAATCTTTATCTAAACAAAAATATATTTACCAAAGTCCTGACTTGGGATTTGATAACTCTGACTGGATATTCCTAGACCAATCATCAAATTGCTCTTGCTCATATACTTTAAACTGTTCCAAAAGAGAATCTGCACTTTGACGAAAAGTTTGAAATCCAGACAAATCACACAGCAGAGCCTCCGCAAGCTGGATAGCATCTTCCACCTTAACACAATCATAGAAGAAGGAAACGTAACTTCCCAATTTTCAATTAAAAGAAAAATTAACACAATAAATATTAATGGTTATAAAATATCCAAGTAGGGTTCAAAAAGGAGAATAACAAGAAATGAATTCTGAATTTTGTCATATATGTTCGAATTCCCCTTTCGGTAAATTGAGATGTGGTTTGAATCAGGTGACCACCCCACCTATCTACCATCATTTATATTCCCTAGGGAATGTCACTCGGTCTTTAGGTGCTTCTCCAGAAGGGTACAGATGTTCCATGAGATCTGTGCTGCATTTACAAGGTCTTTGTCAATGTCTTGAATACTCTAAGGGTATTTAAATGAGATTTGAGATCTACTTCTGGGCAAATAATTCAAGAACTTGGTCAATACACCAGTGGAGAGTCATTCAGAAATTCAGCTCACCCGAAAGTAGTGGTAGTCATTTGTCAGCTGAACTGTCCTCAAGGTCTTTAGCAGACCAAGCAAAAGAAATAATTGTGAAGCTCAAGCTGCTGCTCTGTGGGGGACAATATAAAAAAAAATCCTCGAGATCCCTACCCATTGTCACATTCAGCTGAAATGGGCTCTCAAGTTTTCTGCTGTAAAATCTTATTCTAGGATGGATGGATACATTCTCACTCAAGTGTATATATACTAAGTATGGCATTTATGTCGACAGAAAGCATTTTACTTTAAACTAATTGATACCTTCCAAAACGATTCAGAAGGTTTTCAACTAAAGTGCAAATACAAATTAACAAAATAGCAAAAGTTAAAACAGAGTCAATTATATCTTAAAATAATTCCATTGTGAGGGAACATAATGTTTTTTATATTAGCTTTTACTACAGAAAAATAAGGTTCCCGCTTTAAATTAGCACTGCAAACTGCCTGGCAGTAACTGATTCAAGGGCTCGCAAGAAATCCCTATGCTATGAAGGAAACATTTTGCAGGTTAATATTAACAAGTAAGAATCACAGTGTCATAACCTGGCTAATAATCCTACACAGAGTTTAAAAATGCAGACTGGAGAATACAGTTATACAAAAAGCTGCACGCCTTCACAGAATTCTGCTCAATTTTTTTGTCCAAAAAAAAAAAAAAAATCAAAAGAGCAAGCTGTTTAATGTGCAATGCAAAGATAATCTTGTGTGTCACTTAAAAACTACTTAGTTAGTTACTTACTCCCACTAGTAAGGAATGCTCAATATATAACTTTTGAAAGTTTTTTTACAAACATTATTTTCTCTAAAATCTTATATATCATGTTTTATTCACACGACAATATTCTCTATAATTTGCAGTGAAATTTGTTACCTTCAGCTCCAGTTGTCGTACCCATACGATATTATTGACAACTTCTGAAAGATTTTTGCCTGAAAGTGGTCCAGAAGAATCACCAGGAGCACCATGGCATCGTGTTTCAAAATCTATCTGATAGGCTAACACAAGCAAATGATTCATATTAGGCTAATAACCTAACAGAACAAGCTTAAATGATTTATTATTGCTATAAAATGTATTAAAGCTGTTCACATTATTTTTAAAGTAAATAGAGTTCTAGTATTTGCCAAAAAAAAAACAGTGGAAGACTTACAAATACATTTTTACCTTTGACAGAGTCTTGAAGTCTTGCCAGTAATGTTTCCCTTTCAAAGAGCAATTCTTTGCTAATGTTTGGACGCTTTATCAGTTCCTTATATTTCTGAAATGTTTGAAGAAGCTGGAATATGAAATTAAAATATATATTTTTTTCCCTGAAAAAAATAAGCATGTTCCAATACTATTCATTATCATTGTCCATAAGTACTGTCTTTGGCCATAGGTACCTGTTCATTTGTTGTAAACAGCTACTTAAAAATGCAGTAACTTGATCTAGAGGAAAGTTTTCAGACTATAAAAGTATCCATACCTGTTGGGGACTATCTTGAATTTCTGAAATAAATCTTTTCAATTTGCTTGATATTTGCTGTTCTGCTGGTGCAATAATTCTTTCATATTGCAAGACTGCAGCTTTCCATAATGGCTAGAGATAATAAGCAGATACATTAGCTTAAGAAAGCTCATATACATAAAGAGTGACAGAAAGAATATAAAAATAAGCACTATACCTCTGTGTAAGGATTATAGTGTACAGGATTTAAACCTGCAAAAGGCTCAAACACCTGAGCAACTTGTAAATTATTTTGTTCTCCGTTTGGCAAAAGAAATGTAAGTTTCTCATGCAGTGTTCTAATAGTTAGTACCTATAACAGAAGAAAATATTTGGTGCGTTCAACACATTTGTATATAAAACAAAGTAGAAACTCAAAGCAGCTCATACCATCCTTTTCCTTTGCACAAGAAACTTCCAAAATGCATCGTGGAATGTTATCTTAATCAATAATATGCTTTTCTTTCTTTCTTTCTTTTTTTTTTTTTAGCTCAAAACAATGCTCTTTAATTCTGTTTCTAAAAAAAACAAATGTGAGGAAATCCAGTCTTTACCTCATCAAGACGTTTGCCAAGTTTGGCTAATGATTCAGGGAAATATTTCTCATTTTTCCATGGATGTAGTGTGTAACGTTGCCATAGCTGTCCAGTCAAGTACACACAAGTTGATACCCACTGTTCACAAATCAAGATGCCAGCTTTCAGATTTTCTTTAACAATGTGAAAAGCATCCTCCCACAGATTCAAATCTGCCAATTTTCTCTGAACAAATCTACCTAAACAGCCACCTAGAATTCCAAAAGGCAAACAAAAGCAGTACACTGTTCAAAATAATTCTTTTAAACCCTATAAAACATTCCAATCCAATTCACGTTCATCAACTAGTGTAATTTCCTAAAAAGTAAACCACACAAAAATGTATCTACTACTGATTAGTCATTTTCAGATTCAATAAAGACTCCAAGAGAGTCTTCAACGTTTCCAGTTGAAACAGTTCCAGCATCAGAAACTGACAGAGTAAGACCTCCCACGTACCTATCTCCCTACCAGCATCTGCTTCCCCCTAGCCATCAGGACACAGTGATACCCCCTTGCAGACAAACTCCCTGCCTTACACAGGTCCCAGAACGTGGGACTGCTGCCATGAAACAAGAGAAGAAACCTCCCTTCATCTTATACTCTCACCTCCATACAAGCTGGATCAACTTCCCAGCAGTGTTTTTATGCAAACCACTATTCCTTGCCTCCTCTGAGAGAGTCAAACAGAAGCAGGCAAACGTGGTCCACAGATTGAAAGCAATACAACTGTATCGCTCACCATCTTCTAAGGGTGTGTGAAGGTGTCCATCAAAATTGTCTGAGTTACTACAAGGCAAATAGTACTCCTGCAAATAGTTACAACAAGCAAGCACCATAAACCTGTACATTTTGAACGGTACCTTCACGAGACAGAGGGTCCCTGCTCCAAGCATTCAGTGTCCTCTTTCTAAAATAATCATTCAATACAGAGTGCATAAAGATTTACCTATGACATCCAAGAGATTATGCATGCGTAGCTGTGGATAAGGATCATGTTCTGTTTGTCGCCACACACCATCAAGAATATCTCTGGTAGTCTCCACTAAATCCACAACTTCAAATAATGAGAGACTATCCAAGTTGTAATAATCCTATAAAAAAATATTTTTGTTTAGTTTGCCTTGCTACTATGTTGAACCATTTATACTTATCTGAAGATAAAAACTGATATAGTTTTCTGCTGAAAGAAGTACTATTTCTTTATTGCTTAATGGAATATGACAGCATGCTGTCAAAAAGACAAGGCATCTATGTAATTTTGTTCACATGAAGAATATATTGATTTCTGAGGTGCTCTTTGAGCACCCACTTTACAAGTGCCTAAAAGCTTGCAGAATAGAGCCCCTTACTACCATATGTATTTTCAGTTTTCCTTTACATAATTTCATTAGTCAATTTTTAGCTCACAAACTGTAGTGTTTCTGAAACACCTGTTAGGATTTAATGACCAAATCAACTCCCAATTAAATTTGACCACACCTTGCACCGTTGTTGCACTAGCTACTACTTAATGGAGTTTAAAGTAATATTTCACCTAAGAAAAATTATCTAGTTATGTAGTCCCTTAATCATGTATTTGAACAGAGTGTAAATATACATTTCACAAAGAGCTTGGTTGTTTTTATTAAATCTACAAATATATTACTGATTTATATAAAAGAAAAACATACTTTTTCAATGCCCTCAAATAGTTTTCTAAAGTGAGAAGCTCTTTCTTTACTACATAATTTACTCCCATGATGAGCACATTCTGTCCAGAACTGAAATTCATCTGTTGGTGTAAGTATAGCTGCAAATAAAAATAGAAAATAAACATGAATGGGCATGAAATATTCTCAGAACACATTTTGAAAGGAAATTTTTACTATATGGATATACAAATACGCTTAAGTTTTTCACTCTAAATTTCACTCTAACTAACATTCATGCTAAGAAATAAGGAGTTGATCATCATCAATTTCAAAGCATATTCAGTATACTTTGCATTCTTCGGTCACTGGGATCATAGATACAGAAAACTGAGCCTATAAATCAGCATATTTTGCAATATGTTTTAAAATTTATTGCAAAAGACGTAAATGCAAAACAAACCTTGCACATCATCTTCACTGAACTTTGCTCCCATGTAATTAGGATCTGATCTTCTGAGAACAGTACTTAAACCAGACTCAAGTTCACTTAAAAGTTTCTGGAGTTTGGGATCAAATGCTTTACTCCATTTATCATCCTGCAATGAATTTTTTTAAAAGTGTGAATCATATGATGGAACCATTATTTAAATATTTTAAATACCAAAAAAAAAAAAAAAAAAGATTAATATCTGTTACTCACATGAAGGGACAGTGAAAAGTCAAGGAAAAACATCTTACCCTATTCACACCATTTCATTCAGAATTACACCATGAGTTTTTTATGTATATATATATTATATATATATTTATATATATATATGTAAATTTATATATATGTACACTTCCACTATATATTTATTTATTGGAAAATTAAAGAATAATTATTGGATTAATAAAAGAGTATGTGTTCAGATATCTTTGTTAAGTAATAATAATAAATTTGGAATTTCTTTCTACCATAGGAACTACCTAGAATCAATCCTTAAAGATATTATTATTTATTATGATTTTCTACAATTATTTCAATAATATTGTTGCTCATATAAGAGACAGAAACTATTTAAATATTGAAATTCTGTTTGTTAAGATTTGTGTCATGGCTGTTCTACAAAATATGTTCTGCAGCTGAATAGAGTAAAAGCCTAAGAATATTAAAAATACAAATTATGAAAAATGAAGCTGTACAAATTAGTCCAGAGCCCTATCTGTCATATATGATAGTAATCATGATTTTCACAATACTGGCCTACATATTAGAAACAAAACCTAAGAACATTTAGAAGAATATTCTATGGTGGAAGAATATTCTGTATGGGAAGAGTACACAAGACTGGAATTACTGGAGGAAAAGAGCAGTTGTCTCCCATTAACCATTTTCCATCTTTCTAGTCAGGCATCCATATGACCAGAAGGCTCCCCTTATCTTATTGACATGGATATTTTGTTTTTAAAACTTAAAATATACATCTCAGAACAGTTAACACGTGGTGGGGAATTTCAATATCCCTTTAAAACTATAAACATTTAAATCAGAATATTGCTCACCTTCAGTAATACAGGTGCAAAAACTTGTCGTACAGCTTGGTAAAGGGTATTAATAGGTGAATCTAACATAGATGATACAAGAATATTACTGTGAAGATTATCTTCTGTAATTACATCAGGTCGCAGCTTAAAAAATACTAACACATTATTCTTTGAATCAGCAGTGTCAATCTGTAAAGATTGAGAAAATGGAATTTTATTTTAGAAAACACTCTGATGCATATTATATTAAATTAAGTATATTGCTTACATAAATGACTTACAATAAGAAAAAAAAAAGTACGAAATACCATGTTATCCCCTATGGTTTGTAATAATAGTCTTGTAGAACTTGAATTTCACAGAAAATAACTTTTACCAATTCTTGAGTATCTACTCAAATAAGGAAGCTGGAATGTAAATTATAACATCAAGTATTTCATGCCTTTTTCATTATAAAAATATCCATGAATGTCCTAGTCATTTATGATACCTGGAATTTGAAAATTCTACTTGTCCCTTTTTAGGGGCAAGCTGGAAACTTTCTCTTGTGTCCACAGAACACTAAATTTTTTTTTTAAAGTTTTTTATCATTTTTAATAGTTTTTTTTGGTGTACAATTTTGGAAATGCCTTTCAAAATTTTCAGTGTTGTACTCTCGACTCTACAAAGATCTATTTCTATTCATGGATGTCTTAAACAGAGAGAAAGATATACTTTTCATCAATAGCATCATCAGTTGAAATACATGATTCATATCACCCTCACAGTTCAACTTAAAGAGGAAAGCTACAAAAGCTGTCACATCATAAGCAAGTATTGAAACTGTTAGTGGTTGATGAGAAGAAAAACTGAAAACAATAAAAAGAAACTTATAACACAGTAATAGAAAGATACATTAGCTGAAATCCTAAACTCTGATATTTATAAAGACTCCTTGAACGCAAAGTTGTTATCTCTTAAAAGAAGAAAGTGAAGGACAACTGTCAGCTTTGCTGCATGCTCTCTGGACACTGTTAGTCTTACTTCTTTCCATGTGTTGAGAGCAATGCCAAGACCTTTCCCCATGTTCTACGGGCGCGGGTTCATGCCTCTACATTATGGCCACTCTATGCATTTATCTTCTATCTCACACTGGCGCTGACACTGTTAGACAGGGGCTCGGCAGGACATCCAGAAGGCTGGTCGCTACGCACACATAAACGCCTATTCTTACGGCATAGACGGAGCGGCCCCAGGCGCTCACGCTGCAATGTGGGTAAGTTACTGCCCCACGCGGGAGCTCGCCCTGTCACAGCCCCCGCCGTGGGCAACGCGCCGAGCCGGCCCCGCGGGTTCCAGCGCAGGACGCGCCTCCCCGGCGGCAGCCCGCGGTGCCCGCGCGCGACGGTACCTGGTTGGAGGCGACGAGCTGCGCTCCCGAGCGCCGCACGACCAGCAGCAGCTCGTTGCCGTCGTCGAGGAAGTTGGCGAGCTCGGGGCTACCGCGGAGCCCCGCGGGCAGCGCCGGCTCCAGCCCGAAGTAGTTGGCGGCGGTGGCGGCGAGGAAGCGCTTCCTGCCGTCCCGCTCCGCGGCCATGGCGCTGGATCCGCTGGGATCCGCCGGGATCCGCCGGGATGCGGCGGGACAGGCCGCGGCGTCCGCGCGTTGCCGGGCCCGTCGCTATGGCGACCGAAAATGGCGGCCGCGTCACGCGCGTGTGACGACACGGGGAGAGGGAGGAAAGCGCGGGCGAGGCCACGCCCACCTCGCCGCAGGCCCCGCCCCTCCCGGCGCCGCGGTCACTTCCTGCTGCGCCGCGTCTGCGTCCGGGTCGTGCCGCCGTTCCCCGGAGCGGCTGCCGCTGCCGCGCGGGATCGCGCTCCCGGCGGCCGCTCGCGCCCGGGGCGGCGGCGGCGGCAGCAGCAGCAGCAGCAGCAGCGCGGAGTGGCGGGCAGCGCCCGGGGCTCCTCTCTTCTCCGCCCCGCAGCCGCGCGCTCGGGAGGCGGCGGCGGCCGCCGCGGTGCGGCCGGGGGGGCGGCGCGGGGCCCCGGCCGCGGGGCGGGCCCCGGCGCGGGGCGGGACGATGCCGGTGAAGAAGAAGAGAAAATCCTCGGGGGCGGCGGCGGCGGCGGACGAGGCCGGTCTCAAGAAGTGCAAACTCGGCAGGTAGCGCCTCGGCCGCCGCGGCTGCTTTGGCTCCGCTCGGCCCGGCGGGAGGGGGGCAGGCGTTACTGGAGCTGTCCCCATTGGCAGCCACTTGCCCCATTGGTGCTGCCTCTGACTGCCCGAGCGGGGCCGAGATCCGGCTCTGCCCCTCCGCCCCCGGCTCTGCCCTTCTGCGGCTGCCGGGGCCTCTGGTGTCAGCCCCTCCAGGGTTCCCCGTGCCCCGAAGCCCGAAAGCCGCTTTCGGAACCATAAATCGTTACCGCGGTGCGGCCGGGGCCGCCGCGTGCGCCCCGGGGGCAGTGCGGGCTGCCCGGCCGCCGCCCGAAGGACGTGGGCGAGGGAGGGCCCTGGCTGCAGGGGAGGCCCCGCCAGGAGCTCTGCCCCGCGGCCGCCTCGCAGCGGGGCCGGGTGCGAGGCGAGGAGCTCCCCGGGCGCTCGGTTTGTCCTGCCTGTCCTAGGGCTGCCTCATGCACCGCGTGGGGGTCTCCTAAGTTCAGTGTAACCAGGCATAAGCCAGTTTAATACCCGTTCTTGTGCCAGCACTATCCTTTATATGCCTTATATGGCACTTACACTGACTATGCAGCAGACCTATGGGGTATATCATAAGTGAGAACTTACTTCGCTTTGCATGTTGTATTTTGTGAACTTGAACATACAAAATTCATCTGGTTCCTAGACTGAAAGATGCGCTTCCAGTTTCCCTGCTTGTAATAACCCTTGTCTGCAGCTGTGCCAGTTTCACTTCATCTTTCTTGACCACTGGTTTCCAAAATTCAGTCATCTTGATTTCTTCTGACTTTTCAAAACCTTTCTGAAAGCTGCATTAAAAGAAGAAAAAGAAAAAAAGAAAAGGCTCTACAGGAAACTAGAAGTCATTGGGCAAAAACTTTGGCATAAATAGAAATTCATCGTTTCTAATCACAAAATGTTAATGATATGAGCCTTATATTAAGAATACTCATATTCTTTAATAAGACCAGTGGTTACAGCTGTTGAACTAGATAAAAAACAGCAAACAACAGCATACTGCAGGGCTGTGCTGGTTCTTGATGACTTGTGATTTCAGTGTTAATTTAGTAGATGTTTCATTGCTGTACATCTGTCTTTACAGTATTCATCGCATAATACTTCGCCTGAAGAGCTGTTGCTTTCCCTGCTTCAAGCGAAGCTTAAAGCAATGCATTGCATAATTTGTTCAGAATCTCTCAGAACTGAACCATTCTTTTCCTGTTCTACATTTTCCTTTTGGAATTGCCATGTAGGAGCTGGATAATTGTAAATCCTCTCACACAGTCAACTTTCACCTCATTCTTGGAAATAATCTTAGCATGTCCTTAAAATGTCGTTTACGTTTGAGGAGTGTGTGTTGTGAAGGTGCTGTAATTCCCTATTGGTGAGAAATGTTTTCATGTGATGGCTGTTTTCTTCAAGTTGAAAACACCAATTTTCTGTATTCTATCAAAGAATTATATAAATTCACTTCCTAGGCAAACTGGGTTGTATGTCTCATAGTGAGCTCTATAGGAGGAGGCTGTGTGTGCTGAGCAGTTTGTATCTTTCACAGATTGCAGATTTGCTGCTTGAATCTTGTGCATAGGCTGCCCCTCCCTAAACATCTACAGCATTTAGAGATGTAGCTGTTTAATGTAAATGTATTGATTAAGTTTTCATCCAAAATTTGGATGCTTAAATATAAATAGCCTGGCTTTCAAATATGTCAAGCTCTGCAGCTTCTGTTGACCTAAATGGAATTTGTGTGTGTTCAGCACTCTTGAAGATCAGGCTGCTTATTAGACACCTAACAAATGCCTGTACATGTAAAATATAAGTAGATAAGCAAGCACATGAATTACTGTGTAGCAATATTTTGACCATCTGTCTATGCATTTTTCCCATACCTACAATGTAAGAGTACTTCTGCATTTCAAAAAAAAAAGTAGCATTTGCAATAAATTAGATCATGAAAAGGTTGTATTCCAAACTAATTTCTATTACACAGACAAGTGTTGAAGTATTATGACCGGCAGTTGCCCCTTCACAATTTCAGCTTCATTGTTTGTGTGTTGGCAGTTTATATAGAGTTGTAATCCAAATGGTTTATTACTAGTTCAAACTAAATTATCTTAGTTCCCATTTTTCATATGCAAAATAACACTTTGATTATCCTTGTGTTTCTACAAGCTATTGCAGATCGCAAGCCTCTGGTAAAGTAATAACTGGAGAGGAACATTTTTCAAGCAAGAAGTGCCTAGCTTGGTTTTACGAATATGCAGGTAATATGTAATGCACTCATATTTAAAATTACATAGCTTTTTGTTGTTTGTTTGTTTTCCAAATCAAACATTATTTGCATTTGACTTTTTCATGTTATTGTAGGCATAATAAATACATCTATATTCACATCAGCATAACATGCTGTAGAATTTGTATAGCTTTTACTAATAACTTCTGTTTTTTGCATACTTTTGTACATTGTGCTTTATAATTTAGTGTGTTTTCTTTAAAATAACAAGCAATGCTTAAACAAGATGAAGAGTTATGCTTTTTTTTGAGGAAAATAACCGAATAAATTGGTGGAAGGAAAGATAGATTTTATAGTAGTTTATTTACTCAATCTAAATATTTTGTTTATAATGAAACAGGAAGGATAATGAAGTAATTCATGATTCAAGCACTTCCCCCCCCCCCCCCCCCCCCGCCGTGGCAAAACGCTAGTAGATACTTAGAATATTTTGCTATATAAGAATCTGTCCCAACTTTTTTCCATATACCGAATATCAGTGTTTCATTCAAAAGTGTTTTAAGTAGTGTCCTTTAAATAAGTTGCTACTGAAGTAATGAATAGTGTCTATAAATATAATAAATGTTTTATAGAATTTATCAAGCAGCTGATTGTTTGTATACAACTAGCAGAATTTGCCAAAAAATAAGCTAGCATGTTAGTTCAAAAAATACAGCCTTTACCTTTTACACAGGTGATCATGTTAACATCTTTATCCAAGATGCATTGAAATAGCACATCATCAGGCATTCTAATAATATTTGATGGCCCAGTAGGAGTCATTTGCAGAGTGGGTTTAATTTTGAAGACAGGGAATTGGCATCCTTGAGGCTAGGGAGAAATTCACAGCAACAATTCGATGGATGAACTGCAGAATGTCTGTGTGCTCTCTTTAGGTATGATAGTTGTGCTGTTTTTTGGAGGACATATTTGTACTAAAATGGAGAAGCGACAGCACAACACTAACTACTATGGATCTAATCCGAGTTATCTGCATAAACCTTTGTTTTGTATGTGTTTAATGTGCTTGACACTTGGGAGATTTTTCTTTATCATGCAAAGTAATTGGGAAAATATTAATACAAAAAATATATTATTTGAAGAGTTAATGTCCACCATTTTAGTGCTAACTCATAATAACTCATAATCTTAGCATTTAAAGATATCCATAGCACTAGCACAGGTAGTGTTTTTTTTAAGCCAATTTAATTAAAAGCTATCTATCTGAAAGACATTGCACATATAGCAATTTCAGAGTTACTTAAGTCATCTTAAAGCTGATTTACACTGCCACAGTTACAGTAATTTAGCTATGACAATAATGTTCACTGCAGGTTTATTATGGCTCAGTTAAGCATATTAAGTCTATAAGCTGTTGTGAGGACCACTCATAGCATCAAAGTTTGGTTTTAGTTTTGTTTTTCGTTCATAGCGCTCTTTCATATACAGTGTAGATGCTTTCACGTTGCAATTGCTATGTTGGTTGTGTTCTAGCAGAAAGCCTGCTTACTACTTTAATTCAGCATAATTCAGTGGGGTTACTTTTAAAAACAGATGGTATAAAATCTGTCTTTTATGCTTGGATATA
This sequence comes from Tinamus guttatus, assembly GCF_059628265.1. NCBI lineage: Eukaryota > Metazoa > Chordata > Aves > Tinamiformes > Tinamidae > Tinamus > Tinamus guttatus. Next base: position 13,223,244 of record NW_028288684.1, read on the forward strand.
ACCCTTGCACAGAATTCAGATATTACCTACATTTCCATCTGGTTCCTTTTTGTTTTTGAAGGTCCTGATGAAGTTGTGGGGCCAGAAGGAATGGAAAAGTTCTGTGAAGACATTGGTGTTGAGCCTGAAAATGTAGGTTTCTTGCAGGGGTTATTGGATTAGGTTTGGTTTCGTGTAAGACTCTAACTTCAGTAAGCAAAGAATTGTATCTTTTCCTGCTTCTCAGAGCTTTGGCAAGATTTTAGCTGGACATATAATTTATGTTTTTCTTATCACTTAGTGATACTACACGTTCAGACACTTAAGAGGAAAATGGCATATAGTTAAATTATAAGTTATATATTGATGATATCAATTAATAATGGACATCTAGAAATCAACCTTTCATATCAGTTTAGTTTTTTATTACATACTGACTTTTTTTCCTCCTTCCTTCCTCCCCACCCCTGCACACCTTTCTTTTTTTCTCCATAGATTATTATGTTAGTTTTAGCCTGGAAGCTAGAGGCTGAAAGCATGGGATTTTTTACCAAGGAAGAATGGTTAAAGGGGATGACCTCATTACAGTAAGTGTATCTTACATATATAATGAAATGTTCAAATTTGTACTTTGCTCTCCTCTGCTTGTGGGTTGGTAATAAGATACAGAAGCTCTCGTCTTTAAGTATGGTCTCAATCACCAACTGGAAGTAGCCACTGCTTTTGATCAAGTTATCAGTGTGATGAATTTGCTAAATGGTTAACCCGAATAAACCCGAATAAATTTGGTTTAGAGATTGTTTTCTTAGAAAATGTGTTTTAAAATGTCGCTCCAGTTAGTGAATGCAAATAAGTAGATGTGTAGATACCCATGAGCATATTTTAGAATTAGTATTCTAAAATGCGATGGTTATTTTGTTATTTCATAGATGAGGATTGGTGTCTCTTATTGCTGTTATTTTTTAGATATTGGTTAGTAGCAACACATAAGTGTTCAGGTCAAATAAAGCTTTTTTTTTTTTTTTTTTTAATCTGTAAATTACTTTCTCTATGGCACTTTCACATCCTGCTGTTTGTAGGAATTTCTGTTGGGATAGCATTTTAGGTAGAAGATGTTTCTTTAACAAAGCTCTTAATTAGCTTTTGCTGAGGCTTCATTAAATTTTAAATTTATATTTACCTCATCAAACTTTTCATGGTACATCAACATAACATGACTATTTTAATATTTTCTATCACTATGGCACCTGGGGACATGGTATAGTAGGCATGGTGTTTAAGGGTTTACAGTTGGGCTTTAGCTGGATCTTAGTTGGATTTACAATTGGATCTTAAAGGTCTTTCCAGCCACAAAGATTTCATGATTCTACTAAGCAAGTGAGTCTAGTCCGACTCTTTTATGCAGATCCTGTTTGATTTGGGAGTAGGCTTCTAATGGGGGCCTAAGTTGTTTTTGTGACTTTCTAAAGTTTTTTAACTTGTTGAGTGCTAGAAAAATTCAATTGCTAAAAGTTCAGGACTTAAGGGATTAAATTCTAGATTCACAGCCCCAGAGTAGAATCAATTTGAGTGTAAACTCCTAGATGCGGTGAATGGGTTTAGTTGGTTCACTTCTCTGAAGCATTTAACTTTTTTATGCTGAAGTGGAAATTCTCAAGACCTAGGAAACACTAAGCACAGAGATGTATGAAATCTGGTAGTTTTTTCAGAGCCAACACTACAGACTGTTTCTGTCCAATAGTCTGCTAAGGTTAGGAACCTTTATTTTTAAATAGAGCTGGTCATGTTATGACTAAATATGTTTAAGCCTGAAAAAGTGGTAGTGGTGTGCATTTTTGTGTAACGTATTTGTGATCTGAGCATTTGTTTAAGCCCCAGATAGTTAAAAATCTGTGTCTTTTGCCTCTCATGAATATGATCTAATAACACTGGTGCCTGGGCTCTCTAGTTATGTTTTGAACTTTGGAATTTGAGCCAGATTTTACAGGAAGATTTTACAGGAGATTTTAAAAGTTGTTATATATAAAATCGGATTGAAAATGATTGGCCAGGTAAAGCAGAGAGAGACAAATTAGACTGAGGGACACAATGTCATGATCTCAATTGTATCTTTAGATACAAAAGGAAATGTGCAGGAAAGTAGATCCTGTAACTTCTACTGTTTGCAGAATTATTACTAATTAAAATATTTTTTAATATTTAATATTTATTTTAATATTTTTAATATTATTATGAGCTAATGCTGTTTCCTTTCCACTCTTGAATCTTTCTGCCTGTTATCCTGTTTCTTCCTTTCATTTCTGTTACTTGCATACCTTTCTATAGAAATTAGAACAGACAGCAGTTTGCTGTCATTTCACATGTCCCAATTAGAAAGGTGTCCTAGCTTGAAGGAAAAAGAAATCTTGGATTTTTTTTTTCCCTCTAACAAAGTATGGATAAGTTCAGTCATCTTGTTTACAGTGCAGCCACACAAACAGCTAGATCTCTGTAATGGAGAAATTTGACAACTCCTTAACACAACTAGTGTAAAGGAGAAGATACATTGCCCGATGTGGGAATGTCTTAAGTGGCTTTGTTTTATATAAGTAACCCTCTGTATTTCTACATCAGACCTCCGTGATGCTTCTGTGTTTGAATGTGATCTGATTAATCTTAAATAGATTGGAATCAGTTAAAAATATTAAGACGTGGTAATTGGCATATTTTCATACCTACACTGCTAAGATACTGACTATTGCATTGCAATATAGCATACATATATGCATATATATGTGTGTGTATGTGTGTGTATATATATATATATATAGCAATTAATATAATAGGCATTGGTAGCAATTTTACTGTGTACTTAAACTCATAATTATTCATGGATTTAACAAAATATTTTATAGGAAATGTAAATATACAGAAGAGTGTATATTATCATGCTATGTTAAATAATCGCAGGTCATATTTGACAAAATGCGTGGTAAACCCACTCCAGTTTATGTAAGTAGTTTATGTAATTCATCAGCATACTAACAGCAAAAGCATTTAAATTTGTTCTTGATAGGCAGACATCCCCAACAGTAGGGGAGGATGTTATTGCACTACAAAGGTTTGAACACAGAGAGGAAATATGTTTGCTGTAAAAGCATCTCATTATTCAATCTAATTATACTGTTAGGTATACTGCTAGCTGCCGATCATGGGGCTGAAGGTGCAAAAAAAAATTCTGTAAGATACTCCAAAGCATGAAAAACAAAGTTTGTTTTCAACTTGTTGCGCAGAATGCCATAAAATATGATTGTCATTTAAGTATGCAACCTAATAAATAAAGCTATTAACTAATTAACATTCATCATAGGAGTTTTGCAGTATGCAAGCTACATTTCCAATGTTACAGCTGTTCAGAGGCAGAGAGGCCTCTAGCAAACCTAGGAATAAGACGTACTGGCTGTGGGGAAAGTACAGCATCTTAGCAGTGCGTGCTGTAGTACTGCTGAAGCCCTTTTCCTGGGGATTCTGTGACAAGCCCAACAGCAGGTGTGAAACACAGAGATGCCAACGCGCTCCCGGAGAGGCGGCTGCCGCGCACGCCGAGGGAAGGACCCGCGTGCGCCTTGGCGGTGTTTCCCAGGGTGTTGCTGCTGCCACACGAGATGATGAAGGAGAAACTGGAATGTTTTGGGGTGTGTGAGGGTGCAGGGCGTTTTGTTTTCACTCAGAACGACCCTTATATTAAAAGAGCATACTGAAATATAGCTATTCTTCAAATAAGTCTTTCCTGGGGGAATTTTGTGTCAGTCACATTCTCCTGTGACAGTGTTGGTAAATCCAACCCGTTTTCTGTTTGGAATCAAAACTCCAAAGTGAAATACCTAAAAAGCTGTGTCTCTTCTTACCGAAGGATATTCCATTGACTAGCAGACCTGTAAATTTGCAGTGCAACCTGTAAGTTTTCAACTGACCAGCTACTAGTCCAAACACTCACATATCTGAGTAAGCTTTCCATAGTACCTGCTAAGCCCTAAAACTCAGGAATATCTACAATAATGAAGGTTCTTTTTTGTGCAAAGGAATATAACATGGAGCCCTTGCAGATGACTTTTGTCACCTTCATGCATATTGAATACTGTTTTCTTCAAACTTATGGAATATTTTAAAGATAACATCTTGCTAGACATAAATAAAAATTGCTGAGTATGGCATATAAAGCCTACCTGAGAAGTAAAAGCAGAGTCTTTGTATAGTGTAGCTGATACACTAAAAAAGTATTGCTAATAGAATCCATACATTCATCACTTCATTAAATTGAAAATGTTGAGCATGTTCAGTGTTCTTTAAGTCACTCTCACAGTACTATTCCTTAGTAAATCTGGCAATGGCACTTTGGTGACTTTTATTTTAAAATTTCTCAGGACGGCCTTTGCTGTGTAAAAATTGTTTTAAGCATCTAACATTGTTTTTCTTTATTTTAAGGTGTGACTGTACAGAAAAATTACAGAGTAAATTTGACTTCTTGCGGTCACAATTGAATGACATTTCATCCTTTAAGAATATTTACAGATATGCCTTTGATTTTGCAAGGGTAAGACTCCTGGAGTATTAGAGCATGTGCATGTGTTTTGTGTGTGAGGGGAGAGGGTTTAATTGTTTTCCAGTTATTCAGTGAACTTGCACTGAAGTGTTGCTTATGCTTTCTTTATGTTTAATCTTAGGATAAAGACCAACGAAGTCTGGATATTGATACTGCAAAATCCATGTTAGCTCTTCTACTTGGAAGAACTTGGCCACTGTTTTCAGTATTTTACCAATACCTGGAGGTACATGTTTCTTGGACTTTCTGAGCAGTGACATACTGGCCTGTTCTATGAAAAAAAATTCAGGGTTTATGGTATTTTGCTCATGAATTTATCCATATTCCTCCTTTTGCCTTGGTTTGCATGCTTATGAAACAGTAATATTCTTGTGTATGTCACAGAAATCCTTCTTTGCCTCCCCTAACCTCCTGCTGTGATTTCTGTCAGGAAGGGCAGCTTAAATATCATCGTTACAAGGCTATAAAAGTCAACCTACAAATAGATAATAGGGCCCCAGTACTTTCTTCAGCTACATCTGTACTGAATTTCAAGTTTGCCCCTAGTCTGTGTTCAGGTGACTCTTCAGAATCCTCAGTGAAGAGGAAACCATGCTGGTGTTTCTCTTTGCTTACACACCTGCATTACTCAAGAGCCAGCTGACATCCTTCTGTCTGCCTCGCTAACCCTTGCTGCAGCACCGCGTGGCTGCAGTGCTTCCCTTGGGAGGTAGATGTGATCTACGTGTGTGGATACAATATGTAGATATCTTGGGCTCTGGCTCTCTATAGAACATTTAAATCTTTTTGGCTAATATGCCAGGCTAGAGACTCTTCACTGGTTTCAAGCCAGTGTGGTGTAGCAGCGTGATCACACTATATTGTACTGCGAAGAATGTCCTGTAACTGATCCTGCTGGAAATGTGTCTGAGCTAAGCATGGTGCAGTTCAGAGTAAGATGAAAACTTCTGCTCTGAAGCTCCAAGAACTGATGACTCTTGTATTCCCCTGGTGTTTTAATGTTGTTCTGACTCTCCTCCAAGAAACTGCTTAACAGCTTCTGAGCTATAGAAGTGTATGTATATTGTATAGTCTCAAAATTGGAAAACCAAGGAAATAGACAGCAGATATCCATTAATTTCTTTGTTAGGAACTGACAGATATCCATTAATTTCTTTGTTAGGAACTGACTCACAATGATGCAAGAGAAACCAGAAATTTTCAAATGTCTTTTGACATTTTAATGTGTTTAAATTATTTTTCCTAGCAATCGAAATATAGAGTTATGAACAAGGATCAGTGGTACAATGTGTTAGAATTCAGCAGAACTGTCCATGCAGATCTTAGTAACTATGATGAAGATGGTGCATGTAAGTATTCATAGCATTCTACTTACTCAACTATTGCGTCAGTATTTTCATGGCATGTGGGCATGTTAAATCTCCACAGCAGTAGAATTTCTTCAGCAGTGCTTAGAAGAGCTCTCCTGATAACATCTGCTGTTTGGAGGTGGTTGGCTAATTTCAGTAGTGTCAGCAGTGTGACATTATACCTCTGCCAACTTGTATTCAATTGAGGGTCAAAAGAAGCTACTTTTTATGTGAAACCATAGGCTTGCTGCAAGCAAGCATTCTGTAGTAATATATATAAAAAAGGCTTGTTAACTACCTTACTTGCGAAATGATTCATGAGTCTGAACTCTGTATTTGGTTGATAGTCAATTATATTACAATTGTATTGCTTTAGGCATCTGATCTTGTTTTGTACTTAATTATTGAAGTTTTTTAAAGCTCTTGCAAGAAGTAATTACCTACTCCAGCTTACAATATAACTTTATTGTTAAGCTTTCTATGTGGTTCACTTCACCTGCCAAATGAGTCAGGAACTCTTCTTCATAGTTCCGTGCAAAGTGTATTCATGTAGTGTTTTACCACCTCTGGTTTGAAATGACTGTAGTCATCTTTTGAGTTTTCATAAGAATTTGACTATACACATTCACCTTCATATTAAAGATACCTTTAAATATAACCTGTTTCATACCTTTGCAGGGCCTGTACTTCTGGATGAATTTGTTGAATGGCAAAAAGTTCGTCAAGCGTCATAGCAAGAAAAATTTGGAAGAAAATGCAAAAGTTTTTTGATGCCCACCTCTATACAAACTAATGAGAAAAACAAAGGATTGCATTTTCATTCTTATGAAAGACTTTACAGTAATTTTTTTCCTTTTCTAAGGAATTTTCTTGTTACATGTGATATGGGCATTGAACCACACCTCTTCTGAGACTGAAAGTTGGAGTTTTTGTTTTGAGTCTTATGTTTATAGCATTTATTTCAGAACAATAAAGATTCAGATTTGTGACAAAGGCCTAAAAGTGAAGAATGTCCCTTGAATGTGAGTGTGGTGTCTATTTTTAAAACCAAATCTTTAAGATTATCTTTCTCAGAAGTGCCCTTTGCTAGGAATTTTTCAGACCTTAAAATGCTTAACTGGCACTGTTGCTTGCTGATGGTATGACTGTCTTGTGCGAAAAATGTTAGAAAGAATGACTGATTTTTGAGCCCTGGGTGGGGACCTGCTAATCTGCATACTGAGCATTGGTCATGGAGTATGCCACGTTTTTCAGCTCCTTGTGGAGATAAAGGCCTTAAATTCTTTTCCTTCAGTACCCACCCAGTGGCATAGCATTTGATGGCAGAGCCTGTTCAAGTGGAAAGGTATAAGGTGTATGGCTGCATATGCAGTATGACTGAAAACTAATTGCCTGTACTTCAGATGATTAACATAAATACGCTGGTACAGTAAGGCAGCTTCAAATTCTTACTACACTTTAGACTTTGGATTGCTTTGTATGAAAAGTGCAATTTATACTTTGAAAGGGAAAGCTGTAAAAGCTTGGTTTCAAGGCTAGATTTACTTAAGTGTTTTAGACTGGAAGTATTCACAGCATGATTTATTGTTTTATTTTTAATCGCCCTGGAAGTATTGTATTATTTAAGGCCAGAAGAGACAAGTCGTACACATTTGTCCCGTGTATAACAGGCTATATATTTTAACCGAGTTACTCATGTATTGAGTGAAATAACTGCTGTGGTTGCCCTTTTATGTACCCAATACTGGTGGCAACCTTTAAACGCAGTACAAGCTTATTCTCTACCTTCCTGCTCAAGAGGCTAAATGCTGCTCTTGAGGAGGAAAGATTTTAATGAGGGGGAAAAATAAAGCAAGCATTTGTAAGTCTTTCTTTATTACACTGTTGTATTAATTGGACTGTGATAATGAGATGAGACTCCAGTCATTTATCAAGGCCTTGGTGTGCCAAATATTTCAATAGCTTGGAAAAAAATAGACAATATAAGCTAGGCATGACTTGAAGATCTTTGCCTCAGGGAAATGACTTCTGTTTTGCACATCTATTATTCAGACTAACAAAAATGAGTTTTCCTGTACTTAAGGAAAGCTTCAGCCCCAAGATCAGTAATCACTTCACAGTGAGGAAAAAGGAGAGGTGAGGAAAAAGAGGAAGGAAAAAATAATAGGAAAGTGGGATATGGCAGTGTCTGTTCAGGTTCTTGCCCTACTAGAGAGAAATACTTTGCTACTCTGCAGAGTAACTCACTGTTCAGGGTGCAGGCGGTAATGCCAGTCAGTGGTGATCCATGGGCAGTTTGCAAGTCACTGGATAGTGCAGTTGAACATTGGAAGTTTGGTTTTGCCTTAGTGGTAAAAAAAAAAAAAAATCGAAACAGAAATCGGCTGAGAAACTTTGAGATAGCTGTGCTTGTACAATGGCTAGTATCTATGTGCATCCAAGTGCAAGCACTAAATCTTTCTTCAACCTTTCTAAGTACTTAATTTTAGACCTCATGTCAACTGCAGCAGTTCTCAAGTGTGTTACAAGTTAACCATTTGCATTGCTGATGATTCTGATTTCACCCTTAACAAGAGTGCCTTTCATTTGGAAATTGCCCTATAAGTCTACAGGAAAATCAGTGCCAGAATGAGAGTAACTTCAGGACTCTGGTAGAGTAAGGTCATAAAATGCACAGGATAAAGATGCACCAAATAACTTCCATCAAGGAAAGTACTGCTGTATACTAACTCACTGCAAGGGCACTGGTTCTGAAATGATTCCGTAAAATTCACTGCAATGGCTCTCCCTGCCTATGTATGTTTAGTCCCTGTTATATTGGGAAATTCTCTTTCCAGAAGTTTTGAAGTACAGGTTAGAAGTTGAACATTTTATAGTGTGATTTTTTTTTTTTTTAAGGTAATTGCAAACTGTTGTGAATTCAATTTAAAGCAGTTGGTCTTAGAGGATGATATTAGTGTCTTAACAGTAGGAGTGAGGCATCCACTGATCCAAGGTGGCCAAGTACTTACTGTTAAGGTATAGGACACTATGTGATGTATCATTTGTATCTCTGTTAAGGTTTTATCAGTATTCCTATAATAAATCCATGTTTCAGGGATTTATGACTTGGTTGTGTGTGTGATTGAAAATCATCAGTTACTGTAAAACTTTGACTGGGAATGAATGTATTTAAACTACTTAAAATCAATATGGTTTTTCAATTTTGAAAAGGATTTTAAGTTATGTTTTTGTGCTCAAAACTGCAATCAGATTTATTGTTTAAATGTGAACTAATGGCTTGTACAGTTTCATTGTGAGCTGGTCACTTCTATTAGCTGTCTGTTACTAAACCACCTTACAGTTTACTGTGGATAAGTGCCAAAACCTAGTTATTTTTATTTTTTAATCTTGTGCATGTCTGCAAGTCAAAATCAAGTTCAGCTAAATGCTTTCTTTAGCCTTCAAAATTTAGTTTTGCTTTGTTCCTCAGATGCATTTCAGTCTATTGAATTAGAGGAGAAAAAAAATGACACATTATTTTCAATATTCTAAAGGGTTTAGAGTTCACTGGTGAAACGTGCTGCCACAGTTATGACAATAAAAGCAGAGGTGAAATGTCTTCCAAAACAAAAATGATGACGGTGTCTATCTTGATGTTATAAACTTCACTTAAATTTCATCTTCATTTCTTGTTACTGGTCCTCCCTAACACAACTAAATTCTCGTTGTTTTTCTTTTCCAACTACTAAGTTGGAGTGTTTTAGTTTCCTGGATTTTTTTTTATTTTGTTTTGTTTTACCTGAAAATACCCATTTATTCATGGAAAAAGCCATACTGGTAGGTTGGAATGTAACATTTCTTCTATGTAAAAATGTGAATTTTTTTTATTATTATTACAGTCATGTATGTTTGCCTGTATGTCTTTAGCTATATATATGTGTGTGTGTGTATGTGTAGTTTTGGTCTAATTTCTCTTTACCATTTAAAGATCTAATTCTTTACTAATGGTTGTAGTTTCACATCTCTATGTTGTGAAATTTAATTTTTGCGTTTGAGATTAATATGATAGAAACTTAGTACCACTCACAGGTGGTCCAAAAGGGGGCACTGTGGTCTGTCTGTATTTGAATTGTAAAGACTTCCTCATATCTGTCAAAAGTTCTGAGCTGATGCATTGATACTGGCTACATAAAAATCACAGAAGGGACTTTAATTTTAACTAATGTTTTTGATGTGTTTTGTTCATTTCTTTTTAAGCTAGTGAACAGTTCTTTCAGTGCGAAATGTTCAACCTTGTACAAGTTTAGCTTTAAGTATGACAAATAAAAATGTTATGTAATAGGGCAGAAAACCTATCGTCCTGCTGCCTCTCTTAGTTTGTTTTGTACACAAAATCACATAATCATTCTTAAAATCATTGTGAGACTTAATTGCCACAAAATGGATCAGTCTATTTTCTTACATAACTTTAATGAATGACTTATGTGCTCCTCTGTGTATCTTAGGAAATAGAACCTGATCTCAATTGGGATCAAACAAGCAAACAGCATTCCTGATTCTGTGTTATTAGATGTTATTCATATTTCACATTATTAGAAGCAGATAGCACTTACTGGTTGTAGTACTTAACTTGCATGAATTATTCATTGTATCAACTCTCTTCCAGAAATCTGTTGCTGTCCATGCGAATGAAAGAAGGAACTTTTTTTTCTCCTCCCCTATATCTCCTGTATCATTCATCCTTTCTCAGGAAATGACATGGTTAACTTAGTGTTTTCTGATGAATTCTTCCATTCTTGTAGAGCCTACTGCAGAAAGGTTTAAAAGTAGCATTCCTGCCCTGGTTGAGTTAGTGCTGCTGTGACCTTGCCAATACTGCCTGTTCTGTTATTTGGCATTTCCTGGTGGCTGAGGTATGGTACCCTGCTTCAGGAGACCTGTGTCCATCCAGAGATCATCAAATCATCTCAGTCCTAAAGTGAGGAAGGTTTGTCGTCACCACAATTTCAGTTTCATCCAAATCTCATGGTGAAATCCCTGTTGTCCTCCTGAGCCAGCAGGATGTTCGGGTGCATTGAAACCAGGCATCTCATATCTCTGTGTGTGTAAGAGATGGCCACAGTGCCATTGTGCTCATTCACCTGTATTATCTGTTCTGTGTTGAAGTGAATCTCCGTCTCTGCTGGAAAGACGGATACGGAAGTTAGGTAAGTGTATTAAGGTGTACATCTTTAGTATTTTGGATAAAGTGATGTATAAAATAGTTACGTTCTTGCTGTTCTTATATTAATGAGAAAGAATGTAATTTCCCCAGTACTAAGATCTCCTCATACTTATTTCCTGATAAAATTTATCCTCTTAAAAGAGTAACTCACTATTCTAATGATGACAGAAGATGTAGGCTAATGATTTGGTCTTCTATAAACAGTGTTGTGGATGTAATTTTATTTAAGCATCAGAGTTCTTTCACTTGATCAAAGTTGGTTCCAACTGTATCTTTTGAATTACCACTTTATTAAAATTTTACAGTTATATCTTACCGTTTTGCTTGAAACTGCCAGTTGAGAAAGATTTTGTTTGTTTTTTTTTAATATCAGTTTATTTCAGAAAACTTTACTGTGGATTCTGTGGTAATTTATAACAAAATTTAATCAGGGATATAATTTTTGGCCTACTAGCTGTTACAGTCTTTTGTGGAAGACCGTAATCATAGAATTATTGTGGAATTATCTTAGTGTTCAGAAAAATCATTGCTCGCCTTTAAATCATTTTTCAAAGGTAAAGAAAATGAATTATTTGGGACCCATGAGAAATAAATGATTGTTCTTCCCTCAAAATAAGGGACTGTTTCTGATGCTTTTTTAAATGGCTTACAGAACTGTGATTTTTCTGTCATGTTTTAAATCATGCGAGAATATTGCAGTTCCTGCCTGTACAGCTGAATATGTGTCATACTTAAGTCCACTACAGTGTAAAGTTGTTAAATGAAATGCTTCCAACTTTAAAGATACAGGATGTTGCAGTTTCTGGAGCTTTTGCATATATTTTTGCAATGACTGTGATATAGCTAAATGGGAAACCACTGGTGGCTCTTGAAATTTTAGGAAAGTGTCCATAGCTATTTTTAAACAGAGAATAAACTTCAAAAATGGTTTCACTTCTTATCTTTTAATGCTCATCTTCAATTTTCTAAAGCATCACCTTTGATCAGGAAACTTGTGCATAGTCCTTGTTCAATAATAGTATATTATTTTTTTCTATTGGCTTGCGACTTTGGGGCTGAGGTTAGCAGGTGTTGTACTCGGGTGTAAGGCTTCAGTTTAGTTGTACTGGGTACTGTGTTGTTAATAAAACCATGGTCATAACGTAAAGACCTTGCTGCCTTACACATAAGTAGTGGGCTGCAAGCATGGTGCTTGTCTTTTAACTAGAACATTCCTGCTATCAATATTAAACACTTCTCTTTAAACGCATGCTTTCCAGTTGCTCAATATTCTTTAGAAATCTGAAGTTAACTTGTAAAATTGTTTGTTAGTATTAATGTTACCAGTACCTGAGAGAAAATAATCTCCTTGTTCATATTTAATACTTTATATATTTCTTCGATGTTTTTGCCACCTTTGCCTCAATTTTTATTTGTTACCATGGTTCAAATCTACCTATGGTTCCAGTCAAATTGTATGGATGTGTTGATTAAATTTGGCCCTTTATAGCCCTTCAGAAGTAAGTAACAGGGTCCCACTTCTCCAAACATACTTTTCATTCTTACCAAATTAGATTCCTTATCATATACAAAATATACATATACAAAATTCTGTGTATTCTCAGATTATATCTAGTTGAGCCATACAAAAAAATACATTTCTGAACATCTAAGTGTGAACAAAAACATTTTTTTACATTAATAATCATCAAATTGTCTCTTTTCTCTTTATTTTTAGGAGTGACATAGACCAATTTCAAGAATGTGCACTCATTTTTTCTATTGTTTTTTTAAAAAAAATGAAGCAGGTTATGTATCTTTATATGATGAACTACATCTTCAAAGTTAGTCTACTTCTGATACTTAATCTAGCCTATTTTGACCTAATTTGAGTATCTCAGCACTTTGGTACATTGTGGACATTGCTCAAGTGTGAATTTTACTTCCTATCCTTATAGGACAAGGTGTTTCATGAGCATTGACTGCATACTGGTGATAAAAGCTATTTTCAAGGAGCTTCCTTTCTCTATAGCATCTGGAGCACTTCCCACCTGGCATTTCCTAATAAATATAAAATGCAAATTGTTTGTCCTCTAAAATAATACAATTTCCTTTATCTCATGCAGAATGCTCTCTCTGAAGTGACCTTATTTTTAAAAAGGTCTTTCCTTTTCTGTTTAGAAGACGATTGTTTGTTGCATTTTTAAAGCAACATGGACAACTTACATCTGGAAAGGTCAGGAATGCAGTGCATATTGTTTGGATCTGAGAAATTGTTCCACATGTAGGTTAAAGGACAACTGTGGAAGTTTTGTCCTTGATAAGTGTATGATGTTTAGCGAGCTAATACCTATCTAAGAAAAAAGTAGTTTCAGTGCTACATTGACGAGCCATGGCTGTTTCTATGGTTAAATAAAATTCCTGAGGAAATTTACCCACCATTTCTTCTTGTTCCTGTGGAAGACAACTTTATAACCTCATTTGAAGCGAAAGGTCATGGAATTTACCACTTGCTTCTTTGAAGTTAAGTAAAATATACTGTCTCGTTTGAAATTCTTAACTCATTTGGAGATTTTTCCTGACAACTTGAACATTAAATAATAATTTAGTTTTTCCCAATCTTGATGTGTCACTGTAACAGCTGTCCTCATTTTCACTAAGCATTATGTAATGGCAAGTACTGCGTAAGTCCTTATGGTGCATCAGTCCTATGATAGGCAAACCCAGAAAACTCAGAAGGCCGTGGTTTCTTTGAAAATAAATTCAACATTTTGAAAGCTACAACACATGTTACAAAACATACACCATTTCGAAATATGCTATATTAATATTTCTTCAGCGTGCCAGTTCCACTGCGCAGGCTCAAAGGATATACCCACATTTGTAAAGCCCTGTAGCAACAGGCGAGGGACAAAATGGCAGTTGATAAGGTTCACTGGAAGCTGCAGACCCAACCCTGGGTTCAGGACATTGGTCGCTTGAGATTGACCCCGGAGATGACAGTCTTGTTTGGCAACATCCTGAGTGACCAAGCATCCTTTTTAAAGGAGAGCACGGCTTGCTCCACATGGAGAGGGGCCTAGCAAAGGTGGCCTAACCAAAGCTCATCTCCACCCTCCACCTGGTTGGCCAGCTGCAGCCAAGGGGCATTTTCTGATGTGGTTGAACAATGACAAAGAGACAAAGGCATACACCTGCCTCCAAAGGTGTGTTCAGAATGACACTTGCATGTTGGAACATCAGAACCATGCTTGATACAGTGAACATTGGGCATTCTGAGCATCGTACTGCACTAATTGCCCACGAACTGTCACAACTCAACATTGACATTGCTGCTCCCAGTGAAGTTTGTCTCCATGAGGAAGGCAACCTCAAACAATATGGTTCTGGCTACACACTCCTACTGGTCAGGAAAACCCAAAACTGAAAGTCACCTTTCAGGAGTTGGTTTCATGATCAAAAACTCCATCGCCTCCAAACTTGAAAATTTGTGAACAGGTCGTTCCGATTGCATTGTCTCCTTACGCCTTCCATTATACAACAAGCAGCATGTTGTTCTCTTCAGCATATATGCCCTACCTCTGCAAGCTGACCCTGCGGAAAAAGACAAATTCTACACTGACCTGCACTGTCTCAGCCAAAAGGTTCCTGCAGATGATAAGGTCATAATCCTTGGTGAGTTAAACACCAGAGTAGGAAAGAACTCTAAAGCCTAGAAAGGAGTACTAGGCAAGCCTGGTGTTGGAAACTGCAGTGACAATGGACGTCTCCTGCTAGAGTTTTGTGCAGAACAGCAACTCACCATCACAAACACTATCTTTCAGCAGAAAGACAGTTTGAAGACAACCTAGGTGCATCCTCAATCCAAGCTGGCACTTCATTGACTATGTCTTAGTGGACCAGAGAAACATTCACCATGTCCATCATACCTGAGTGATGCCTAGTACAGAATGTCAAACAGACCACCGCCTTGTGCAATGCAAACTTAACCTCCGCTTTAAGCCCAAACCTAAGGGGCGGAATTCCAAGGAGGAGGCTCAAAGTTAATAATCTTCAAACAGCTACAGTGAGAGACAGCTTCCAGGTAAACCTTCAAACTAGACTTGAAGACCACCCCATAGATCCCTCTCCTGAAGCACTTTGGCAACATTTTAAAAATAGGATCCTGCAGTCTTCCAAAGAATCCTTAGAAGTCTCCTTCAAGAAAAACAAAGACTGGTTTGATGATATCAAGAGATCCAGGAATTGTTGACAAAGAAGAGAACTGCTCACCAAGCACACCCTGGTCAGTCATCTTCCATGTAAGAAAAGCAGCCTTTCGTCTTGTGTGCAGTAAGCTCCAACAGAAACTTTGGGACATTCAGAACAAGTGGTGGACCAACCTAGCAGAAAAAACTCAACTCTGCACAGATTCGGGTGACCACAGAGGATTCTATGAAGCTCTGAAAGCAGTGCACAGACCCACATACCACCTTCAAAGCTCCCTACTCAGCGCAGATGGCCAAATGCTTCTGACAGATAAAAACTCCATCCTGAATCGATGGTCTGAACATTTCCAGACTCTCTTCAGTGCCAACCATGTAGTCCAAGGTTTAGTAATTCAGCACATTACACAACAACTGGTGAAAAACAAATTGGATATAGCTCCTACTATGGGAGAGGCTATGGGAGAGGGCCATACAGCATGTGAAAACTGGCAAGGCAGCTGGGGTTGATGGAATCCCACCTGAAGTCTGGAAGCATGGAGGCCAAGCACTCCAAGCTAAATTTCATGAGCTTGTTGTGTACTGCTGGGAAAAAGGCGAATTACCACCAGATCGCCATGATGCAGTCATCACCACCCTGTACAAGAAGAAGAAAAGTCAGACTGCTCAATTTACTGAGGAATAGCTCTGCTCTCCACTGCTGGAAAAACCCTCCCAAGAATACTTTTGAAGAGATTAATACCCACTGTCCCAGAAGAACTCTTACCTGAAAGCCAATGTGGTTTCAGAGCCAATAGGAGTACCATAGACATGGTATTTGTTCTCAGACAACTGCAAGAGAAGTGCAGGGAACAGAACAAAGGACTCTATATAACTTTTGTTGATCTCACCAAAGCTTTTGACCCTACGAGCAGAAAAGGCCTGTGGCAGATCTTGGAACGATTAGGATGGCCCCCAACTTCCTCAAAATGATTATCCTGTTACATGACGATCAGCACAGCTAAGTCAGTGATGGTGATGCACTCTCTGAGCCCTTCCCAATGACCAATGGTGTGAAATTCTCACACCAACTCAGTTCACAGTTTTCTTCAGCATGATGCTCCAAAGGACCATGGCAGACTTCAGTGAAGAAAACAGCATTTATATCCGATATCGTACTGATGGAAGCCTGTTCAACCCAAGGCCTCTGAAGGCCCACACAAAGATCCTAAATCACCTTGTCCGTGAGCTGCTTTTTGCTGACGATGACACCCTCATTGCTCATACAGAAGCAGCACTGCAGGGCTTAACTCTGCTTTGCAGAGGCTGCTAAGCTTTTTGGGCTGGAAGTCAGTTTGAAGGAGGCAGAAGTTCTCTAGGAACATAGCAACAGCTATGCCTTGTCTATAGAGCACTGAAGCTACACTTTCCTTAGATAAATAATTGATAGTTAATATTTATCAAGTGGATAAAAATCATTACTTTCATGTATTTTTTCATGATTTCTTCTCTTGTGCATACACCTTTCTTCTGTAAGTGGGCCAAACAAATTCTAGGAACAGGAGCAACCACAATGACTACCTGGTTTTATTTCCTGGATAACACTGGCAATAGGGTTTTACCTAGTGATTCTTGATATGAGATAAACATTCTTTTACCTGGTTATCTTTGTGAACAGTATCTGATGTTAAATGCATTTCCCATATGGCAGAAGTGCTGAAGTGCTTCTTAAATATTTTCAATAAATACTGTTTTCAAAATGCTTTTTCCAATGTAATACAGTAACATTGTAATAACAATGAAAACATCATGTCCTGGGAAAGAAAATAAGCAGCTCACTCCTCCCCAAACTTCTAGGAACCAATATATTAGGAGTGCAGACTTGACAGACCGTTTTAACTAACATTTTAGCAAAGATATACAAACTCTGTTGCAGATATGGCAGCCTGCTACCACTAGGGGTCTCCTGGACTTCAGAGGTAAAATTCAACACAACAGTGCAACCCAAATTTGACTACCGTTTAATCAAGTAAAACTCTGAACTCTGTGAAAACACAGATTGTCAGTGTCGGCAAGTAACCTTCTTGCAAGCTGTTTTTTTCCCACCTTTTATTTTAGTGTAAACAGGAAATAAACATAGCAAGGCAAGGCCTAACGACCTAAAGGCTGCCTTCTATCTGCATTTGTTGAGATATTTATTTCATCACAAGGCCAAGATGAATAAAAATAATCCACTGAGTAACATGTTTTGGTTAGGAAAGCATTCCTCCAGCACTTAAACAAGTTGCGTGTCCAAGTCTCATATTTTCAACCAGATCTAGACATTTACATTGGGATTCATAACCACATGAAAGCATTCAATTCCCATCAGCCTCACTAACAAAGCAAGCCAACTTCATGGCTTCATCAGGTTACCAGAGGATATGGGCAAGGTGGATCTCTGGACCCTTTTTGTGTTTTCAGATGCATAGTCTCAACTGAAAGCCAGCAGAAAGTATCCCCTGTAACCCAAAGTACTTAGAGCTAAATACCATATATTAAATACATTAGATTAGCTGCACTACTGCACTACAGTGACTGAAACATGCCATAAGACTGGTTTGACAGGCCTTAACTTAAACTATGCTTCTTAGGTTGTCCAGGCAGCCAAAGCTCCCTGTTAATTTTCATGCTCAATCTTTGAATACTGGTTATTGAAAAAATATTGTCAAAAGATAGTCAATAGTCACCTGAGTAACTAAAAATTCTCCTGAAAACTTCCTACCAGGGTGGCATTTCAAAGACTTTATTATTTTAGAAGATGTCCCACAATACATTGACTTGTGAATTGATGCAAGTGGTCAAACCAAGCTGTAGTAGACAGAATTTCAAAGGAAATGGAACATTGTTCTTTTCTTTGTTGTTGCTGTTGCTGCTGGGCTATGCACTTTGTGATGAATATACAACTAATTCCTAATGAAACTGAGAAAAAGATAGGAAATCCACATAGGTGCTTTAGTGTGGCTTCCTGGACAATAATCAAAATTACCAAATTCTACCTAATGAAATTTGCCTAGAAATATAATGATAATTATATTATTAGATATTATAATTATATAATAATGGTCTTGTATGATAACTCATATGTAGATAACAACAATAAGACTCTTCTCTGTCTTAGATATAGTATATAAACACTTTATATGTATGTATATAAAGCATTTACATACTATAGATATAACAAAGCAAATAAAACTTTTTTTTTTTCCCCATCGATAATTCTAGACTTCATCCAGGAAACAGTTTAGCATGTGTATAGCTTTATGTATGTATAGTCTCACTGGAATCAAGTGTTTGCAGACTCAAGGCCTAAGGGAAGTCCAGGAAATTTGTTCTTAGAAAAAAAGTTGAGAAAACTATGTCTTGTTAAATACCAGGACCATGGAAAGCTGCAAGTACGTACGCTGAGAGACTCCCAGACTAACAGGATAGGGAGCATTTTCAGGTGGCAGGAAAGTCATAGTGTTTAGCTGTTCCTATGGAAGTAACTAGCAGTTATGGCAGTTTTTGAGATGTGAGATGAGGTATTAATACAGTCTTTTGAAGCTATAGTTATTTCACACAGATATTCCATCAAGGATTATCTGTTCTTTCCTGGAAGTTCCATTCAGTATTTGGCTTAAATTGTACTTGAATTGCTGACCAGGACTGGTCTTAAAAATAAACCACTGTTTACCTTGCAGATGGTTATCATGTGCATTTTGAAGGGATCCTGAATGCCCAGATCCCATGTCTGCTTCCACGTCTTTGAAAATACAGTTAGATGCAGCTCTGAATTGCAAGATACTTTTGACAAGGTAGATCATCCTCCTCTGTCTGAAAAAAAACAAACAAATTTGGACTGCGCCCATGAAGTTCAGTAATTCCCAAAGTACAGAAGTAGAAGTTCTTAGGAGAAGCACCAACACTTACCCTTACATTTCTCATCTCTGTATTTTGGGGCCTGGAGCATCCAAGCCAAGGGCACAAGTTTTGGTCAGAGCTGCATCGTCAGTTCTTTAGAAACTTGAGGAGAAGAAAGAGCCTATTTGGACATTTTACAAGTAACAAGATGAGAATAATGAATAGTGTCATCACAAAATTGAAAATGCACGTTTAAAAGGAAAATAATATGGCATGTTTTTCCAGAAAAAAAAAGAAGTATGCAAACTCCAAACTTCAGGCTCTTAAAACCTCTAATATGGGCACAGTAGGCAATAATCCTGTATTGGCAGGTAGGATGATCAGATGACTCATGACAGTAAGTATCTCCATCTCTTATATTTATGATTTTCATTATGATTCTAGCAGAGGGCTATTTATTTGCTGGCAGAGAACAGAATTTACTCAAGCACCTACTATTGTATCCAAGTTTATGTATCTTTAGGTATTCTTTATGAACAGAAGGGGTTGGCAGAAGGAAAGTGCCGCAAAACAATTCAGGGCATAGAGGGTCTGATATGTAGGCACAACCCTCCCCTAAGAGAGGTCTGCTGCCTTCCTGGGGCCCGGGTTAAGGATGTCACGCGGATACTTCCCAGCCTGCCTGACTATTATCCATGCTCCTATATTTTGGAGAAGAAGCGGCAACGCACAGCCTGAGGGTGATCAAAAGGGACTTTAGGGAACTGGGGCAGACAATTAGGAACTCAGGCATGCAGGTCATATTCTTTTCCATTCTTCCCAGTGATCGCAACAATACAGAAAGAAACAGGAGGACATGCTCCATTAACACATGGCTCCCTGGCTCGTGTCATCGCCACAACTTTGGTTTCTTTGGTAAGAGGAAGCCTTACATGGCACCAGGCATGATGGGATCCATCTTTCTCAAAGAGAGACGAGAGCCCTGGGACATGAGCTAGCAGGGCTCACTGAGAGGGCTTTAAACTAGATTCAAGGTGGGACGGGAGTATCATCAGGGAAGCAGGTTATGGGGTAGGTGATGGCCTGCCATGCCACTCACAGCTGCCTTACTCCATAGCCTGTGTAGGACGCCCTAAGCCTGAAGAGGCGAGATGGGAAAACAAGAGAACTCTTGAAAGCCCACATGGTCGAGTTCCAGCTGCCCCAGCGAGAAAGAGAGGCACACTGGCTGCCCAACTCAAATGCCTCTATGAAACGCACGCAGCATGGGGGAATAAGCAAGAACTGGAGATACGTGTGCAGTTGCAGAGCCATGATCTTGTTGCAATTACTGAGACATTGTGTGACTGCATAGTCAGGATGAAACAGAAATCACTCCTGGAAACAGTTTAATAATATTTATTATTGGCAGAAGTTGGCTTGTGTCCAACACTAACCAGCCTGACCCAAAGTAAAATATCTCTAGAAGAGCTGAGACCAGAATTACGTTCTTTGTTTCCATATAGAAATATTACAGCCAAAGAGGAGGAATCTGCAGATAGAACAACAGAGTGGATCCTTTCGGGTTCCCATTGATGATTTCCCAAGGCAGAGCAGTTATTTATAGCAGCACAACTAGGTAGCTCTAAGCACACCCATAAACACACATTTTAATATTTTTAATGTTATTGTTAGATCAGAATTGAGTATTTATTTTTTAATATCATCCTTGAGCTCACTTCAAAAATATGTCTTGGGATAGGTAATGAGGGAAGTTTCCAGAGAAGGAGCGGAACAAAAGAAGCTTTCAGCTTAATAGACAAAGCTATTGCATGAAACTGTGTGCCTTAGCAAACCTTCCTACCAGGAGCTTTGAACCAGTGACTATGAATTTTGAGGGGTGAATTACCTGAAATCCTAGGAAGACTAAGAACTCAGTAATTTGATACTGATATTTTATTAACTCAAAATGGTTGATTAGATCACAGTGTATTAGTTTGATTCATATAAATAATCACATCTTTTGCGCAATCTGGGAAAAGAAACTTATCCTTACATGAAGTATTTTGCTATTTCTTGCTTGTATGATATTAGTTACGATGTTGAAGCTATGTCACTAAAAATTAAAATGGAGCACCGGTGACTTGCACAGCACAATGAGAGAACGCTAGGATCATCACTTTATAGAGCTGACCTGCAATACTGCTAAGCTTGTTAGAGAACAAAAGGCAAAGGCTGTTTTTATACGCACAATAGTCCTGGGCCCAAAATGTTTTCATTTCTCTATAAGTGGTAGTTTCTGAGAGCAATCATTCCATGTAGTCATTAGTTTATTCTGGCACAACAGAAAACCACATATTCCTGAGAGAAGTGAGTGATTATGATTTTAGAGAAAGTGTACAGAAGCCAGGGCTAGTAAAGACTTAAGAAATCCAACAAACCAAAGTCCATCTGCACATTATTTCATAAAACCCCCTCAAAATACCTTTCAGAATATTCACAAATTGCAAAACAAGGGAATTTTCATCATGTATAGTATACTGAAGGAAGGAGAGTAGTAGCTGGTCATCAGTTACAAAAATTGGCAAGAAGATGCACAGCAGAGCTGTTCTTTGCCTGTGACTTCAACCTCCCCTTCACATCTGAGGTAGGAGCAATGATCAGAGCACGTGCTTCTGCCCATGGTCCCCCTCCACTATTCCAGTATTGCCCTAAATTTGAGTGACCTAGTACAGACATGCTTTCAGTTCAACAGCTATGTAATCAGCTCATTCTGAAGGCACACGCCGGACTGGGAGTAAGTGGTATTTGAAGCACACATTTACTGTACAAAAAAAAATTTGACATCATATACCTAATGATAAAATCTATCATCAAACTTTTATTGGCCAGAGATCATACTTACAGATAAGTAAGTGCCTTACTTATCTTTACACTCATAATAATTATAATTATGTCTAATAAATTTTAAGTTTTATCATAGAAAAAAAAGATTTTCTAGGAGTAGCTGCAACATTGATGTCGTAGCCTACTAATATCTTCTTGGTTATCATTTGCTACCAAACACAGAAGCTTAAACATAGATGTGCCCATCAGTGTGCAAAATGCTGCAGTACTTAAGGTGTTTCTGTACATTGGCTTTTGCACATTTAGAAGCAAAGAAACACATCAAAGAAAACAATCAATAAAATAGAAGTTGATCACATTCCTGGATTTAAACCATGGAATGCAGGCTATCCAGGACACATATGAGCACATGTAGTAACATAATTTGGACTATTCCCAATTCCACTGTCCAGGTTTTGATGAATACAGAGAATAAAACCAGTTCCAGAAGTAGGTTATCATTTGAATTTCAGTTTCACCTGATGATATTTATGTATTGATGCCCTTCTCCCACCGTGGCTTCTTTACCTGTTCACCTGTTCCTTTGTTACTTAAATTTAACTATATGATCTACACTTGTTACTTTATATGTCCTTACAATTTAAAACTGATTTAATGTCTTCATTTTTCTCATTTTATGCCCATATGCTGCTATTATTTTATATTCATCCTTAATAGTGTTTCCAGTTTTTATTCAGTTCCTTCTTATTTTCAGGTGCACTGAAGTACTATGGTATTGTCTCCTTTTTTTTTTTTTTTTTTTTTTGGATCTTTCTCTTACTCTCTTGCTTCACCTTTACAGAGATTATGCAATCTATTTGCTTTTCTTAGAGGTTGCTCTCTCCCACACTTTTAGTCCTAGATTATTTTCTGAGAAGCCTGCACCTACCACTTCCTTGAGTTTGTTGAGGTCTGCTTTTCTGAAAGCAATTATTCTTACTTCAACTGCCCTCATCCCTTCTTTCTTTTCAAAAGCAAACTTATTATTTACACAGCAAAAAAAGAAAAAGCATGTCAAACAAAACAGAGAAGCTACAGTTGCTAGGTAATGATCTAGATGGGTAATAGAAGCTGTGAGTAATTTTCTAGCTTTCTTTTAATATGAAGCTTTTGTTTCAATACAATTTTCAGTTGTGCATAAGTGGATGAAATGGTATATTATCATTAATTTATCATGACAGTAATAATTGTGGTGTTTTTTATTTTTACTTCGAAAGGATCTCTAAAACATTTAAAGCTATGCAGAAGAACCTTGTAAAATTCACTGAGAATGAAACAATTAGAATTCTAAGAAATTGATACATCTGAGGCGTAGCTAAATATTTATTCACTTACATCTGTAAGAAAAGCAACAGAGCAATTCTCTATTATTTGTAAAATAAGTACTGAATTATATTAAATAATTTAATTGCTTCTATAGGATGCTAATGCATAGCAGATTAAATGGCAGATTAAAAGCATTTAAAGATGAAGTCTATACACAACCAAATTCTGGGAATACAGCAATCAGATTAAGTATATGAGCACTATACCCTGCATTATAAGGAAGGAAGAAAATATTTTGGGCAAGAACACCAAAAGAACTCATATTCTTTGGAAGGTTGTCAGGGATTTTTTTTAATGATCTGAGACAATTTCAGTTCTCAAGATATTAACTACAAGAAAAATAAAAGAAGAAAAAAACCGCACAGGGTGCAACTCGCATTTCTTGGAAGGCTGAACAGCTAAAATGTGCTTTGCTGGGTATACTTGCACTGGCTCCTCCAGGTTTGACAAAATGGATGAAAAACACAATCACAGTTTCCTCAAAATCTCTCTCCAGCATGGTCAGATGGTTATTCCAAACAAAGGGCTGTGTTCTGCGCTGTGATGAATATTGCGAATTACCCTGCTGATGTATGCCGTAGATCCACTGGCACCCTACAAGCTCTGTTGCTCAGCTCCATGGCAGTATTTGTTCAAAGTTGTTCTCTCCCTAGAAGTGTTTTGTATCTTAAGCAGGACAGAAACTAAAAAAAAATTTATGTTCTGAGACGTGCTGATTCCTCCTGCCTTTTAATGTTTTAGGTGCTGGTGTGCTTTCCTGTTTCCCACAAGCTCATTTTCTTTGTTATTGGTTAGGATTATCCAGGGCAGCTACTGATATTTTTTCAGCTATTTTTCCTCACTCTGATGTCCTAACTGGGCAAAGTTTGCGTCTGAGGGTTTATTTTTCAGTTAAACCTTGGTGTATAACAACAAAAGACGGCCAACAAATATTGTGCTTTGCGGCACTCTGGCAATCCTTACTGGCAGCAGCAAAGCCACTGCTAGTGTCATGTTCCTTGTGGTGGACTCTTCCCACGCTAACTCAGACAGCCTGTCACCTCCTCATTAATGTAACCAGGGCCCTCTAACTTATTTTCTTCTCCCTTCCGACAAGAGACTTGCTGTCTGTCCATCTGAAACTGTGATGCAAACATATTTTGTGGTTGTTCTTGGCAAAAATGGTGTTTCTAGGAACAATCTCCTCAAACAGGAAAAAACAACAAGAGCCAGTCAGAGGTTTGTTTATTTTATGGCACCGATGTTGTATTGATTGAAATCCAATAAGGAAATGCTATCACTTAAAAAATCTGCAGTTGTTAGGAATGCAAATAGGTTTTGCAGGGCCTAATATCCTTGCTCCATCTCCCTCTTTGCCAGCTCAGCATACAAAATGTGTATTGAGCTATCCTATGCATACAAGGAATTGATCTTGCAAACCTATAGCACCTACAGCAGTGTTGAACAGCACTTTGAGATACCAATTAGAAACGAAGCAGGGAAGAGCATGGGATGGGTTCCTGAAAGTATACTGCCTGTAGATGTAGAACGCTACCTAAAAGCAGGCAGAGATAGACCAGACACACAACCTGCGTTTCTTTCAGTTTCGCACCCTTCCCTTCTAAGCCGGGACTGTTCTTTCTACCCGGCCTATTCTCTTCTGATATGTCTCCAGGAAACATGATTCCAGAACATAGCTCCCTTAGGCTTGTACCATGCAGCCTTATTTACAAGAAGACTCCAAATGACACTGGTGATCAAACACCACCCATTTCTAACTAAACTTTTTTTTTTTTTTACTGTATCAAAAAAAAATAAGTAAATAAAATTATGTTTTGGAGCCACACAGTGGAGGCCTCAGCAAAAATTCTCAGAGGAGATCAGGAAAACTTGTCTATTATTTCACATTAGAAGATAATTACGGGGGAAAAAAAAAAGAAAAAAAAAGAGCAAACAAAGGCTGCATGCGAAATCTACTTTTGGTTACCACATGTCACATGGATCTTCACAAGAAAAAAATGATGCTTATTGTTTTGTGCTTGTTAGTTTGCACGGCTATCACAACACTCAGAGTGCTCAGATACACCCTGTGCAATTGACTGAGACTCATTTCAAGATTTAGCTACAACTAGTTCCGTGATCCTATTACTAAAAATAAAACAACTCGCTCCCATTACAGAAATCAATGTTTGCTAATTTGCCTGTAAGATAGCAACCTCATGAAAAAAGGAGGTGAATTCCCTCCTGCTCCCCATACATAGCTCGCTCTTGGAAACATCATCTCCATTGCTGGTAGAGATGTCAGTTTGGACGCATGAGTCTGCTGCAGGCCCTGGCACTGACTCAAGGGTTTTTCCAGGAAAAGTCCAGGAGAAGGGCTGTCCTGGGTACAAGGAGAAAAACATGTTTCATACCGAAACCCCATCGAATCTTGCAGAAGGGGGTCCCCCTTTTCTCTAGGGGAAAGTGCTGCTGAGAGAATTGTATGAATATAAATATCAAAGTGTATCTGGGTGACTGATATTTGCAGCTAGGAGAGCAGCTAATTATTAGAAAAATGACTTCTCACATTATGCCTGAGCTGCATATCCAGTGGCTAGTAATGCATAAGGGGCGCGTAGGGGAGCCACCATAGCCTGGTGGCTACCATAGGCTGACCAGAAAGGGCGAGGGGGGAAAAAGGAGAGAAATCAGGATAAAATTGCTTAAAAATGCTTCTTGGGAATATGTCTAGAGCCCAGGTAGGGGGGTGCACTTCTGTGCTGCGACGTTGTGAAAAGTAGGTCACGGGCTCTGCACAGCGCTGCCAGGAAGCCGCGTGAATAGCTGTGGTTTGGCTCGGGCTCCATGGCCTTGCGGTGGAGCTCCCGGGCAGCAGTGCTTTCTGGAAGCTTCTAGGAGCCATGGGCCAGCCCTGCCGTGAGGCCTGAGCCATCCTGGCCCCCCTCGATGGAGAAGCTCAAGCCACCCTGGGCTCTCTTGAGCCGGAGTTTCCCATTAGCCAGGCGTAACTTCACCCTGATTTTGTGCAGTTACACAGCTGCCGAATGGCCTCCTACTTGTCAGAGGACAAATAATCTCCGTTTAAGTGGATGAGCTGTTTCAAGGCAAATATTTTATTAACAGCTTACTGAGTAAAGCTTTAGTAGTTTCTGTGTTTCAAGGAAAACATGGGGCACAGGAGGAAGTTCAGGACCTTCAATGAAGATGCCTTTCTTAGTCATCTCAATCCTGGACAGTTTTTCCCCAAATCCTGTGGAGCAACGTTGAGGGAGGAATGAAGAAAGCATTTTCTTCTAATGACACCCTCTCCTCTAGCCCTTCTGGGAATCATTATAGTGACGTTTTCAGATTCCTTACTTCCCAAAATGAAGATGGAATTAATGGGGAAGCTGGAAAACCACTAATTCTTACCTTACTCCAGAATTACATGTAGCAAGAACATCAATAAACAGGACAAAATGCACAGCAGTGCAACCAGTAGTAACCAGTGAACCTACAGTAGGACTCAATGAGCCCTAAAAACCTGCCAAGCCCTTTGCTCAGAACATTGCCTTTCCTTTTGTTCTAGAAGAACAAGTCCTCATGACAAAGATATTATCCTGATATGATTCCAGATTACTTCAAGGACTTACTGTTTTTTTAACAATATACAAAACCAGACTAGTGAAATGTCTATCAATCATTTGTATTGTCTTTTCCAAGATACAGTTGTGAAAATGTAGTTCTTAAGCCCATTTCAAGTATTATATTTGCAAACAGGAAATTAAAACGGCTGATGGTCTGTCAAAGAAGATTATGTGTCTCTAATTCTGTGTGGATTCCTTATACTACTGAACAGTGGTGTGACACAAATATAGGATTATTTATGTGTAAAATAAATATCTATGAAGCTTATCTGGTGAAATAATGATATGAAGAGGAAGTATTTAATATACAGTAAGGATCCTCTTGTGCAGCTGTTGACACTACTTCTGCATAGAGTTTCATTCCAATGAAAAATCCTTTTCCTCTTCCAGACTATTATTTCTTTCCACTTTCAAATTTTCATGACATCTATCAAAATCATGCAGGACCTTGCTGTGTTCCTCAGATCAGTAGAGGCAATAAGCGTTAACACCGAATGTTTTAAACTCTGTATGGGCCTCTTCCATTCATGGCTGATTTAAAATAGGACAGATATTGGTAATAGTATATGCAAGTATTATATTTTGCTGAGAAGAAGTATCAACTCTGTTATCTATACTATTTAAGTTTCTTTTATAACTGTCACTGATTGCCCAGATGCTTAAAATATAAGAATAATTTTAATTTAGAAAATAAATATTTTAAATAATCTCTTTATAATCAAATAGAAAGGCATATTTGAAATCTCTATTATTGCTAGTATTATTCATTTTAAAGCATTGTGATAGTATGATTGCGATAGTGTAATGTAGTTTTTCATCTCTATCAAAGTCACAGAAGAGATGTTTGAAGTACCTTGTCTTTGAGTGGGTAAATGGCCAGAAGGATTGATCCTAGAGCATTTGTAACCTCAGGCAAGAACTTGTGACTTAGCTAAAATGTCCATCTCTGTCAGCCAAGCTACTGCGGGATGATTAACCTGTATTTGTGGCCCAGCTGCCACAGTCTGAGTCAGTGTTTTTTATACTCCTCCTGGCTACAAAAGCTCATCTTTGATGTCAGTGTTTATGCTGCTCAATTCTCTATATTTATAGGTAAGTTCTTTTCAACTGCCATTTAATCTTGCACACTTGGATTTTAACTATGGGCTCTATATACTAAGCTGGAAGCCAGAGTTCTGCTGGTTTTCAAAATTCTTCATAAGCTAACTGAAGAGCACTTTTTTGACTTACAGTCATTCATATCATGGTCAAGTAAGTACTGGTGAATAGATAAATTGCTGGGTAGTGTTTCACAGATGATGTTTTGCTTTAAAAATGGCTGTTTTACTTCCTTTGTTTATCATTAATTTGTGATGACTAGTTCTGTATGTGAGATATGAGGTTTTCATACTCAATATTTTTAATATTTGTTTTCTAATGGGGAGAAAATACTTCCTTCCTGGAATGTGAAAATTCATTCCAATGGAGGACAAAACAAAGCCAGTTCAAGGTACTTCAGAAAGGAGGGTCTGGTGTTTCATTAAATATTTCTGTTTATGCTATGTATTTCTAGATTATGTTTTGAATTCAAAACCAGAATGTGAATCATGTGTTGTGTTTACCAGAATTTTTATTTTATTTGGGGATATGACAGTAGAGACAGCCCCTGGACACTTAGGATTACAGATATTTCACCCTTCTGAACTTCAGACTGTAATCTCCTTCCATCCTTCACTTTGCTTCCTCTTGCTTCACACTATTCATCTTTGCCTATTCATTTTTCTTACTAGAATCCTAAAATATAAAACACAATTACCCTGTATTTTCTTATAAATAATATATTTATGTGTATTTTCTGAATTATTTTTTGACAAGAATTAGTTATAAAGCTAACCAAGGAATATTTCCTGAGCCTTATCTTTCTCAAAAAAAGTCTCACTTGAACATTAGACAATATTAGGCAATTTCGTATATTATAAACATGGTGTGGAACATGGGTTAATATATATTAGGTTCCTTGTTTGCCCAACTAATCATTAAATGAGACCTTACAATATAAGGATTTTGTTCTGTAAACACTTGCATTATGAATAATTTTATTATGTGAGTAGCCTTGCTTCTTGTTAGTGGTTCAATCCCTTTGCTTTAATGACTGCCTATTCAAATATTGACTTAACTGTATTTCACTATCTCGTAGTGTTCTTTTTGGTTTTTGTTTTGTTTTGTTTTCCAGATAGGTACACAGTTTCTCTCTATCTTGTTTCTATACACCCACCTCATTTGCACTGAATCACAACTTCCTTGGTAGTTACTTTATTTGGAAAACCTGAAAATGACTTGAATTAAAAGCATCGGGACCAAAAAAAAAAAAGTATTAGTCTCATTCTATTCTATTCTTAGGCAAAGAAAGCTCTCATCCTTGAAGGCCTACATAGTGCAACTCTCTCTTATATGAACATTATCGCAAGATGAGCATTAGCCTTCCCTTTCATTCATCTGAGCGTACTTCAGTGAAAGGATCTGTGCAGAGAAAATCCATTTAAAAGTTGGAACAAATTGGCCAGAATAAGCACATGTAAGGATGAAGATAAAGTCTGGGTCCTGATCATACATCTAAGGGCCTCATCACACAGTCTAGGACTGTTGAAAGCAGTTTTTTAACTAGATGTGAGGAACTAATATAAATAATTAATCTAGTCAGCTGCTTAATCCATGTCAGTGCCAGCTCTGCTCTCTTCTCATGATTTCAGAAGAAGAACAGGTAATATACCCCACTATTAGAAAAAAATAGGAATCCTTGCAGTGATCCTCCACTACTGCAGCAGTAGTAATAAACATAGGATGCAGAGATTTGCTTCTGTTGTGATTCTGACAGCAAAGGAGATCAGGATTGATTGGAAAACGTCAGCCGTGTTGTTCTCCTCATACTAGTCAGGTAAAATATTTGTTCCCTGGACACCTGTAGGCATTCAGATCTTAATCATGATGACATAGATCAGATTTTTCTGAGATCCAGACACTCTGAAAGTGCAGCTCCTTTTTAGGGAGCTTGGCAGTATTGCTGACACAAACATACCACAGTTGGGAGTCAGATCCCACAGAATCACAAGATTTACTTTATAATGCTGAGAATTAAGAATGGGTTGTTTTAATTTGCCTTCTGATTTTAATCTTTTAGTTCTTGGTTTCCGTGTTCAACACATGAATGAGAAGAATGCAGGGTCAGTTTAGTTTAACAGCAGGCAAAGATTTCCTAGCACTGACTCTTTGGCTGGGATTGGTTAATCAGAGAAATGGTAATGGTCCATTTTCTGAATGTACTGTAGCCTCTCAGAGCAAAGTCGGGCTATTGGTAACACTTTCATACTAAACTGTCATACCTAGAGTTCATTTTTAGTTTATGTTTACTTTTTATAGTTTTTCATATTCTAGAGGAGTACACCGTGGGTGATGAAGGGCGTCAGAGAGATCACAGTGAAATACATTTCCGCACAAGTATGTTTCCAGAAAAATGGCAACATTGGCAATGTATTTTGAATGACTTATACCCAGGAATGCACTTAATGAAAACTCTAGCCATTATTAGTCAGGACACTTTATTTTCCTCATTTCCATTTTTAGATTTTAAAATAATGGCAATTGTTTTAAGAAGTCAAGAAAATGGATCATATTCTAATTACATTTACAGTATGATGAAAAATATATAATACCTCTCACTTTATGGAGTTACACTGGAGTAAAATCCCAGTGGGAATGATGTAAAAACTACTTTCAAAAGCTCTTCTTCAGCTGCATCTGTAAAATTTTCAACACAACAACATACAGGCAGTAGAACCATAAGATAAAAAGCAGCAAAGCTATCCCCTAAGGTCTTACTATTTGTATAAAAAAGCAAAGACTCTTTTTTTCTTGAAAAGAGTTAGGTATGAAAATGACAATCCTAGTGAGCCTCACTTGCAACAGATTGATTAATGACCTAATTGCTGTCTTTCTTTATGTCAGTATCATAACAAAGGTGAGTGTGAAGGTAAGCAATGAGCTGTGCTACATACAGGAAGATTTTCATAATCATGAGTATTGGTACAGAGAAGGCTTGAATGCTTTTGCTTCTATGCTGGTAGGTTGAGTACTGAAAGCATAATAGACTGATTTGAGGTGGGGTCTTAACTGGGTAAGGAGATAACAGATATGAAGTGGGGAAATACCTATATTTTTGACAGGAAAAATACATCTTTTTTTATTAAAAGTCCTGAAGAACAGGTAATTTATACACAAGAAAAAGACCATATCTACAGTGATCACAGACAGGAGATAGTAAAATGAAAAAGGCCCACACATTTATTTAATTTTGTAGTCTAAGTTTAACATCCATTTAACATCCATTTTTTTTTCTTTTTTTTCCTATTAAGAAAAGAAGACAGACATCTGTCTCTGATACTGTTGTTGAAAACTATGAATTCAGGTTGAGTAGAGTAATCGTATCACGGTGTATTATGTATCCTTTTCTGCAGCATGGCCAGTCTAAAAATAGATGGATCTGTTGTGGCATTCCAAGCTTGGGATATGTACTGCAGCTGTAGAGAGTTAACATCTTACCAGTGGAAGTCCCTGCAGTAAACAAGATGCAGGTGATTACACTGGAATAAAGCCCGATGACAAGTAGGGTTACCATTTATGAAAACTTTGTTTGATTTGGTTTGATTTAGTTAGGTTTCAGTATGAGTCAGCCAATGCGCAGATTTTGTAATGTTCCTGATACCTAACCACTGCTCAGAAAAATCAACATCTCTGACAGCTTTATTGCTGTCAGCAAAACATTAACTCCTTCGGTCTCACCCGATGATTAGACAGTCCAGCTTGGAATACTTCGCAGCTTCTGTGATCAGTAATGCCAGGGGTCAATCACTGGCTTCTGCTAAGAACCTGTTGTCAAAATAGAAAATGTTTATTGAAATCAAAGTGTTTCATGAGGAAAGGATATTTCGGAATAACTTAGCAGTATTATCCCAATGACACATTTTCAAAGTGCACATAGTTTAGTCCAGTGACAAGGAGAGGTATTCAAATTCTTAACAAGACAGTTAACAAATAAATGAATGTCTAGCAATGTTAGATTTGCTCTCACCATGGGACTATATTGAAATATAAAAATACTGATATATATTTTTTATTTTATCAGAAAAAACTTCTACTCAGCAGAGGCCTGATACCCTATAGAAATTCTGATAAATAGTAAGCAAGCTGGTTGCATTTTAATCTATATTTTCAATATGGGTTAAGATGATACTAATGTGAATAAATTAACTACATCTTTCAGATGCTTTAATACAGTTTATAGAATCTTTCCGAAAAGATTTTGAAGTTGTTTGGAGTAGTGGCTATCTACAGGCAGATATTTGAAAAAGAGATCCCTTAGCATAAAGCAACATCTTGTCAAATGAATCATGTGGCTGAAGGATTTGAAATGAGAAAATGTAAATGCTTTGTTGTGCCAGGGCAAAGTTTGACTCTGCATTTCTTCAACAAGAAGGACTTAGTATTTTGAATCTTCTTTAGCATGCTGTTCATTTAAGAGTTCTGTAATTTGCTATTGCACTTATTATTTATTAGTAGTTGTGGAAAATCCACTGGTGACTCACTGAAAAAAGCTCCGCTTTCAAATGTCTGTGAAACACCTTATTCTTCGTTTCTTAGGTAAACAGGGCATGGAAGTTCCCTGCCTCAGCTGGCTCTCTGTTACACCTTACTGTTCATTCCTTAGCTGTACAGGTCATGGAAGTTCTCTGCCCAGGTTGGTTTGCTGTATTCTAATAGTCTAAAAATATTGTGTGAGTTTCAGTCTCAGACTTGACTCATAGTTTTATGTGACTCAAATAACCATTAACCAAATTTATCAAATGACAGGAGATTAGTGTCAATTCTCTTAGGTTAAAGAGGGAACAAGAATAATTAATACTGTACACCCGCACAACCCAATTATTCAGTTTAGGTTCCGAGAAGTTTTAAAAGTATCATTGGCATGATGCTCTCTGACACCTCTAAATTCCATAATGAAAAACAAGGGACAGTCCTTTTGTAAGTAACACTTGCAGACATTTTTAGCCAGTCGATTTGTTGATTTTTTTTCTTCTTGAATTAATGTGCTAAAACTATGCATGCAGACAGTGATTAGTGACATAGAATTTAAAGGGAGAAACTTATCCATGGTATATGGATTTTTGATTTGCCCAATGTGATGTATGGTTGGAGCTGGGATGCCAACACTGTGTGATTACGCAGTAGTTGGACTGGGAGATCATTTGTTGTTGATCTTATTGTCTGAAGAACTAATCCAAAAACTTCCCTGGAGCATTGTGCACTAAAAATGTTGAAAGATATTTGCACTTTCAAATCTGTGATTGTCTTCAATGAGTTTGCTGTTATAGTTTGGGGTGTAAATTATGGTGATGAGTTAATGGATATTTTTAGGTTCCTCCTTTAAAAGAAATCAATACATTTTCAGTATCACAGATGAGAAGACAGATTTGAAGTACTTAACAAACTGCCAGAAATTAACTCATCCACAAGGACAAACGGCTTTTAAATTTAGGTCTAGTCTTTCTCAATTCTACTAGGTAATCTGTAAGAAAAACTGCTTAGTTAGGTAACATACATAAGTGAAGATAAATTCACTAATGTTTGTGAAACATTTAAAAACTAGGTCATTAATTTTGAGAATTTCGATTACATATTATGTGAATTCTGAGAAAACTCAGTTCAATATTTTTGAGAAATATTGTTTTGCCACTGAAAAAATGCAGTTTCCATGTACCTGAGCCTATTAACAAATCTGAATTTGTCTAAAAGAACATAGTGCAGACTAGATCCACAAAAATCAGCAAAATGAGAATAGTGCACTGTATGCTCTTCCTCAGCAGCCCAAATCTTAAGCTAATAGCATTTTTCTGGAAAACCTTCCAATGACATATTGGATGAAATACATTCATTGTTTTAAAGAATCCCAGAATCATCGAATAATTTAGATTGTTAGGGATCTCCAGGGGTCACACAGGCTCAAAGCAAATTTAGCTAGGTGATGTTGCTTAGCAACCTTTCCAGTTGAGTCTTGAACACCTCCAAAAATGAGATCCCAAAACTTCTCTGGGCACCTTGTTCCAGTGTTTGGACCAACACTTGTGATAAAGGTAAGTTTCCTAATGTTCGATTTGAATTTCCTGTATTACAGTTTATGTCCATTGCCTTTCAACCTGTCACTGTGTGCCTCTGAGAAAAGTCTAGCTGTTGCTTCTCTACATTCTCCAAACACGAAGGCAGTTGCCTTCTCTTCTCCAGGCTCAACAAGACCAGCTCTCTCAGCATGTCCTGTGCTCCCGCCCCTCAGTCATCTTGGTGGCCTCTATTGGACTCACGCTGAAACAGCCATGTGTTTTGTGCACTGGGGAGCCCAAAACTGGACACAGCACAAGTCATGGTAGTTGGTCTCACAAGTACCAAAGAGAGGGGAAGGATCACTCCCCTGTACCTGCTAGCTACACTCTTAGAGGTCTTTGGTTCAAAACTGATTTTGTTTAGACCATTGATCTCTTTAAAAGTACATAAAAGGCAAAATATTTTTCCGTTTTATTTCTTTGTTAAGAAAGTCTAACCCCAAAGACTGAAGTCTTCAGTTTAGATCAAATCTTTTTTTTTTTTTTCTTGTTCCCACGTAACAAAAAAGTCAGGTATTTGTACAGCTTTGCAAAAAACGCACACTTATCTGATAATCATATATCCTATAATTTAAGTTACTTACAGTTTATTTTGCCACATGTTTTATTTTTGTCATGTCAACTTTGAGTGGGAAATCAATCTTTTCTTCCTGTTCTTTATTTTTTTCCTGTAAATGATAATGAAGTAGTGCTGCTGACATTACACAATAAGGTAAAACAATCCTTGTGTTTTGATAATGTTAGAGGGCAGTATGCAATCCCAAAGGTTTTTTGTTGTTGTTCATTTTTTTGGTTTGTGTTTTTTGTTGTTTTTTTTTGTTACCACTGTAACAGCAGTAGCAAAAGTATATGATCATGTAATATCTATGTGAGTCAGTTAACTTTCTGCCTTTTGGATTTGGAAGGTAAGTGTCCTATTCTGTAAAACAAGAGTATAATTTGGAAGAATAAATCTTTGCTACAATCATGAAAGCAACTTATTGATGGTGTAAATTAGATGGCAGCAAACTCAGTGTTGCCAGGGCCAGACCACTATCATTATCTGACCTAGTCTGCTGAAATCTGGTTTGTCTTTCTTTAACCTGCACCACAGCCAACGCTGTCACTGCAGCGTAATAAGAAAAGCAGAATTGGAGAGCTCTGCCTTTCTCTCCTCTAGTAACAGAGACTTGTTAGGTGAAACGGCCAGGTGATCGTAGTGAGAGCTGCTGATGCCTTGCACTATGGAGAATGACACAGCCCCGTGGTGTCTGCCTGAGGGGTCCTGCTGGTCCAATGGCTATCCCATGTGTCCCCAGGTTGAACATTCAGGATAAGCCTCAGTCAGTGTGCACGACACACCCTGGAGATTTTTCATAGCACTACAAGTCAGTGGGCATCACACTCACTATCCTTGTCTGTATTTACCCAGATTTAAAGTGCAAGTAGTAAGGGGAGATTTAAAC
Source organism: Tinamus guttatus (assembly GCF_059628265.1). NCBI lineage: Eukaryota > Metazoa > Chordata > Aves > Tinamiformes > Tinamidae > Tinamus > Tinamus guttatus. Next base: position 13,258,836 of record NW_028288684.1, read on the forward strand.
TACTTGCATATAACCTGGATTATTATTTTTATCATGAAAACATGTAGATACAAAATTAAAAAATGAAAATCTCTCAAACTCCAGGTTTAATATGCTGTGGTAGCCAAAAAAGCCAAAATGCTGGCATCATCAGGATGAGTGTCGAGAACAAGGTAGAGGACATTATTTGGCCACTATACGAAACCTTACTGTGTCCAGTTACTGCGTTCCTTTTGCAGTTTGGTTCTACAGATCTCAGAAAGGATGTAGTGTCATTAAAGAAAGTAAACATAAAGGAAAGTGAAGTGACTATGGGAGTGGAACAGCCCCCAGATGAGAAGGTTGGATAAGAAAAGATTGAGTAATTGATATAACTAAGGTTTGCAAAATTGTGAAGACTTTGGATAAAATGAATGTAGCTGTTATTTCCCAAATCCTACAATGCTAGAAGTACAGCATGAAATGAAACTAGTAGGAGTTTGTTTTAAAACAGATTAAATGAAAACTTCCTTTATAAAATGAGAAGTAAACATCTGGAACTGGCTACTAGAAAAGACAGTGAGACCAGACACTACCAGTCAAAAACTCACCAGACTGATATTCTCTCCCTAGATACCATTTTCTATCACCACAGCTAAGAAGATAGAAAATGGTGGGTCTGGTAGGTATTTGCATGTTACATGGAGAAATGGAAACAAATAAATTCAGTAAAACTGAATAAAAATGAAAAATAATGTACTTGACATTTCAATGAATCAGGTACTGCAGGAATTAGGATTTAAAACACAGACAAAAGTAGGAGGGACTGATTCCACTCTTTAGTAGAGTGAAAAGGGCATTCATCTCGTATGGCAGTGGACCTAGATTCAATTCCTAACTTTGCTGGTTGTGAGGATTTGAAATTGCGTCTCTCAGACAAATTCTGTAATAATTGGAGTTTGATATCTCATGCTGTGAGGTCCTCTCCAGTCAAAAGGGCTTCAGTTTCTGGAAAATGAGTGGATTATATTACACAGAAATAACTCTTATCCAAGTGCAACTCAGAGGTTGATACATATAATGATTCTTGTCAAGAGCTGGTCAAAAATGTTTTATTCAGAATTATTTAGTTAGTTTCAAATAACTATTTGCATAAAAGAAAGCCTCACAGAAAACAATGTTCTATACATGCATAAAGAATAAACATTTTGCTAAGGTTTTGAAACAAAGCTAAAAGATTTTGCTTCACTGTTCTTTCTTCCTCCAGAACTAAAGCAAAACAAAAATCTGCAAACTTTTTTTTTTCTAATCATTTATCTAAGGTTGGAATTTTAATAGTCTTGTTTTTTAATTCCATAATAATAGAGCTATTTTGCAGAGTCAGATCTTTCCATGTCAGCTTAGAGCATGTTTAATAAGTTATTTTGCAGTGGAAAGGAGTAAGCAAATAGATAAGCTGAATGTGTGAGCTCTGTAAAATTTCCAGTAAATATTTGTCAGGAGCTGCTTTCATTCAGGAATTCCTATGTTATATGCCAAGGGAGCCAGAGAACATGTGATGAACATTTGAATTATTTGAATTATTCTGTCACAAGTATGGACAGATTATTTTCTAACATGCTCATATAATAAATTACCCTTCGGATCTAAGGAATGTAAGAGTGGTCTAAACAATCTGGAGGGTACTGAAGCTTTAGGATGGTGTAGGACTTTTAGGACTTGAAATCTTCCCTTTGTCTGACCATCCTGTGGCTCTATAATCACAGAATCATAGCATTGTTATGGTTGGAAAAGACCTTCAAGACCAAGTCCAACCGTAAACCCATCACCACCATGGCTGCTAAACCATGTCACTTGCTGACATGGTGCTAAACCATGTCCTTTCATGTGAGAGACTAAGTTTTTGAATTAAAACTACAGAAATCTTTATATTGTATTTCGTCGGAACAGAAAAAAGGAAACGTCTATTTCTGTGCAACCCACCTTTATAGTTGAAAACTTGCATTCAGCTAGGTAGCAGTAGGAAATTTTAAAATTCACTTTCAGTAATCTCTTACCAGTAACTCAAACCTTGTATTTTAAGCTTACCACTTGCTCATAGCACTTCCTACAAAACTGTATGCATCAGACATCTAGTTTCCCCCTTTCTTTTGCAATTGAGTTGAGAAACTGGTTTTTTTTCTTAAAAAAAGCCCAGCTGTATAAACAAAATGAATGTGGTGGCAAGCAAAAGCCAGAACTTTAAAAATCAAACTTCCTTTCCTAAGTGTTAGAAAATGTATGTTTTTTATTCTTTAAAGTGCTTACAAATTAAAAATGTACAGTAAGCTTCACTTCACAGCTCTTTCTGTCAAGCATTTCTGTACACAAGACCCACAAGCATTTGAGATACCATCTCTTTTTGGTACTTCTAATGCATTTTATTTTTATCCATTTGACATTATCTGGAATTATTTGTGTCATAGTGCATGTGTGGGAGGCTTTGAATATGTAAAGAAATCTAGAGTGGGCACTCAGGTAGATATTCCAGTGGACATTGATGTAGGAGAAAAAAAAGGCAATCTGACTTAATTAGGCTGTACTTGTAATCATTCACACCTGGAAAGTATCTGGTAACACCTCATCTGTTGTAGGTCACTATTTTGTGAGCAGCAGTCACAATTCTCACATTCTTCAATGGCACCTCAGAAAGGATGGCTCTAACCTCCTCAAAATCCTCCTAATCGTCCTTTTTCTTACACTGCAGTACTTACAGAACCTAGGATAAGAAAAGTCATGGGATTAAGTACTAGAGGCAGAACTGATATGAAATATTTGGGTTTGGTTGTACTAGTAGTTGTTCTGATTTGTTATTATTTAAGAGATATGGAAGGCATAATGTTCTTAAATGGTAATCAATTTGAAATCTGACTCAGAAATTACAATGAATCCTAATTACTACAAAGAAAAGGGGTTGGCATACACTAGAGAAAAGGGCTTGGGGACGACGGAAAAGTATCTATGTATTTGTACCAGGCTGCTTGCTCTAATTTTTCTCAAACAAAAAATACTCTGAATCAGAAAGTTTTAGAGGGAACTTGGAGCTAAAATTTTAGTTAGGCATTTAGCATGCAAAATATCTATTTTGTCCAGACAATTTATTTAAACCCAAAAGCTGTCCAATTTTTTTAAATTAAATGATGAATTGCTATGTAAATAGTAATCCGATACTGTTTGTTTCTTCCTAATGATAACTTTTATTACACCTGCCCTGAATTAGGGTATTGGATATCTCAAAAGCCTATCTATATATGTATAAACTTATTTACTTGAACAAGATTCCTGTTTTCTTTTTTTTTTTTTTTCTCCCTTACTGGCAATAGGAATGTATATTGTAATAAAGAGCGTTAATATTTAATGATATATATATAGGGGTGCAAAAACTGCCAAAACAACTGCCAGTTAATAACTGATAGTTGACCCCACACATCCTCAAGCAGAAGAAGTTGGGTAGCTTCCGTATTAGGATTAGACCAGGGCTCCTCGTCTCCCAGGGCTTGCGCGGAGTGTTCAGGGTGGTCTGAACCCCATGGGAGGTAGTGGCTGCTGCCTTGCATGGAGCAGTCAACTGGGGAGCACTCACTTCTCTGGGGCAAGTTTTCCACATTCCCTGAGTCTTGTGCTGATTAGGAGCTGTTTGAGCAGAGGAAATTCAGATTTTTTCATCTCTTTGAAGCAATGTCTCTCAGAGTCTCGCTGTCCACCTTAGCTGGGATCACTCTTCCTACAAGGGTCACTAGTGACTACAGTCAGCAGACTCAATGCAGCACCAGAGAGTGTGTTTTTAACTCCTCTGGGGCTCCATTTACTGAGTTGCTCAGTTCCCTTTCCCAGAGGAAGCCGATCTAAATGCGATGACATAGCCCTAGGCAGCAGACATGTTCCAGTACAAAATACAACTTGCTGTAAAAAAGATTAACAAATCGACCCATTAACTTTTGTTTATTTTTCCTAGGTGAAGTGTCTGCTGTCTTGTACCACAAAGCATTTACTACATTCACTATGCAATGCTATTTTGAGCACCAAACACAGAACGTAAATCAAAACATGACACCTCTCAATTATTTGTGGTAGTGAAATGGATGTTGAAATCATGTGGTTGGTACGATTCTTGTTTTAAAAATAATTAGCACTTAAATGCTGGTTTGGGGCACTTTATTTCTTCTCTCCTCTTCCTTCATTGGTTTCTTCTTCGGGGAAAAAGCAAGATTATTTCAGCTTGAGGTGCCTCTGAAAATTACCATCAATCCAGCTAACTTTACCCACTTCCATAAGATGCCATAATTGCAGAAATTTTGCAGTGCTTGTTGAAATTTTACTATTCAGCAGTTTTGTGGGTTTGCATGCTCTTGAATTTCGTGTTTGCTTGTTTGCACTGGGGTCAGCTTAAGGTCTATGAACCTCTGCTGACTGCTTCACAACTTTAAACTTCTGTCTAAAACTCATACAGTTGCATCACTTGAGCCTGTACAACAGATTTTTTTTAATGACTGGTAGGCTTTCAAATTGTCCCCAATCATTGCCAAATTAAAAAACTTCACTTTTTAGCAAAGTATTTAAAGATTCAGATTATTAAGGCAAGAGAGAACAACTACAGAAGAGAGATTCACTTCAGAGCTTCATACTTAGTTCTCAGCTCTGTCAAAGGCTTTATGTCTCCCTCAAAAAAAAAAGAATTCCTGTACTACCTTCGTGAAACTCTTTCTTCTGAAAGTGGGGAGATAATACTGATTTTCATCCCCACTTTATTTGCTTGCTTTTTTATGCAGGGCTTTGGCAGAAAAAAGTCTGTGCCTCAATACACATTTCTAGCCTCTAGTGTAGTATAAATAGAAATAGTAGTATAATCTGCAAGAAACATTAGATTGTGTATATTTGCATGGCCAAGGATCCCAAAGGAATCAGCTGAATGTGCAGAGAACACAAGTTTCAGACACAGTCCACTCTTGAATGGCTCATTACACAAAGTCTTTCAGAAATCAATTCTGTTTTAGCATTTTTATTTACTATCTGTGACAAAATAATTACAGACCCTTGTCCTTCCTTTCCTTTGTATGTTTTTCTGCTCATATACAGAATCTGTTCAAAACACTGGGCTGTCTTTTCACTTGTTTATTTGTTTTGCTACCTTATAATAGAAAATGCATAACTCTTTATGCATAACTTCTTACATAAATCTAATAAGTTGTTTGGAGAAAAACTATTCCCCTTGTAATTTTCCCCTACAATTACATTGTCCAATTATTCAAATATTCCTTGGAAATACCTTAAAACAATCCTGTAAAGGGAAAAGTTTTCAAAATTACTTTCACTACAAACTTCTCTTGGAGCACTGTTCTACAGTCTAACATCCCTCTATGTGACTCTTGTACTAAAAAAGAAATAGTTTATGTTCTACATTTTTATCATTCAGTTTGGTCTAGATGACCTCTAGAGGTCCCTTCCAACCTTAAGCATTCTATGATTCTATGATTCTATGATGCTTTGACTTAAGCTGTAACTATGAGGTACCTAGGTATGTCTCTAATAACAGCCCTGCAACCATTTAGGAATAATTTTGGATAATTCTCTTGTAAACATTGATGGACTGATCACATTATTGCTGGAACAATTGGTTAGAAAATAAAATTATTTCACTTTTAGGCAAAGATGCCAACACCAAAGCTGCAAAACAGTGGTGTTAAGTCCTGAACAAGTAAATCACTTCTAGTTAAATCTGGAAGATTGCAGTGATATACAAATGGTAACATATAACTATTTTTCCTTCAGGCACAAGAAAGCTAGTTTCAAAGAATTTGGAATTCACAGGAATTCTTATTGTGGAGCTTTAAACTATTCATTTCTACAGATTTCTGAGACATATCTACTGCTGCTCTGCAGAGCAAAGAAACTCAGAGTTTCACAGTTACAGAGGAGATAGATAAGATCGCAGAAACGTGTTTCCTACAACACTAAAGCCATCAGGAAGCAGAACAACTGTTTCTTAGCTCCACACAAAGCAAGCAAAATTCACTGTAATTGTTCCTTAAAACATGACCTAATACCTAATAATAATGAAAGCAAAGGTGCAAATGTCCGTAAGGAAATGTTGGAAGGAAAGGAATAAGATGTATGCCTAATTATTGGTGTTGCACTGGTAAGAGTGACTGCATGTGCATTGGCAAGTAGTGCAGTGTAGCAGAACTATCAGCAGTATGGATGCAGTGTTCTTCCCACACACCTCAGAGCACAGTGCTTTTTAAGAAATGACAACCCTTATGACAGCATTGCTGAATGAATAAAGAAAGTACCAGATCCAGCAATGTAGAGGAGAATTTCCAAATGTCTTAACAGATGCTGTCCAACCCTAACTGGTATAACTATATTTAGTATGGGCTGAGACGGGCAGTGAGGTAGAAATAGCCTAAATGCCAAATTCCTCCTGTTTTTATTTACTTTTGCTATTTGTCATCGTAAACTAGAAGGCTAGTATTGTTCAAGTAACAAATTGAGCTTTTGCTCATTCAATTTCACTGATTCTTGTCTGCTTCCTGTTTTGTCAACAAGGCGATGTTCACCACGGTGTGTATCAGAAAGCCGGGTGAGTTTTTTCCATGCAGGAACAATGTCCACAAAAGGGGAAGGTCGATTCAGCTGAAATAGCACCTCCCCTTGGCATCCACACTGGTAGGTACATGTTTCAATAAAAAACTCAGCAGAAACTGAGATTGGACTAGCCTTGGGAAGACAGAAACCAACGTTGAGCTTTAACCTACAACCCCTTCCTGTCATAATACTAGATTTGTGGCATTTATTTTCTGCCTTGTAAATCAAAATCACATTTCTAGCATTCAGTGCACACAGATTCATGATCTATCTATGCCTGTTAGAGTGCCCCTCTCACACTAGTATATTTCTCATTGATCTGTGCCTGAGCTCCCACCATAAAGTAACTTAAAGTACTACTTGTAAAGGAAGACAAATTCTATCAACTGTCCACTTTACATAATCTGGTTTACTAATAAGCAAAGATCCTTTTAAAATGGAATATATTCAAAACTACTTACTGATTTTTAATGCTTCTGGTTTTAAGTACATCTCATGCCATTATCTATTCTGAAGTGCAGATAAGAAGTCAGTATAGGGGTCCCAGAAGTAAAATTTGTGTTAAAGCTTTTGAATTCCGTTTCTTTACAGAAACAAGAAAATATATATTGCATTATATACTCCATAATGTTATTTCTTACCAGCCAGTCATTTATTAATGACTGAAGTATTTTTGAACTATTATTACTGGAAAAGATTGTGGTTGGACTAGTGTAACTATTGAAAACGTGTATTGTTATACTTAAATTCATAAATCTTATTTCATATTTTTGTTACCTGTGAAATGTTAGAAAAACAATTATTCTAGCAGAGGAGAAAAGAAATAAGCCAGTGTAAGTTACAGCAAAACAATCAAAATAGTACTTTGTTTCCATCCATTTCTTCCCACAACCTATATAAATATTCCAAGACCATGTTTATATGGAGATACAGTTTCAGAACACTCTGTGGGATGACAGATGCCTAAACCACATTGTGGAGGGAAACAAAAAGTAGTCGTCTAAGCATGTTTACTTTCAGTGACAAAGAAGTTTTAACTTGTCCCTAAGTGATGACTCACTGACTTAGGACTATAAAAGTAAAGGTAACTGCTCTCTAAAGCATCAGAACTCAGAAATCCAACATGATGCAATCAAGACTCTCAGCTGTTTTCTTTCTCTTGTTGGGTTTGTCATTTTGTCTGACAATCCCTATTCCACTTGAAGATAGCCATGAATTCACAGAGGAAGATCTTCGGTTTGCAGAGGTACAGTATATAATTATTTTGCATGTTTTAGAGTAAGTTTTGTAGTTACAACTGTTACTTGGAAACTAGAGCTATTGCTTCTTTTTCCCCTCTTAGCGCTATCTCAGGACGCACTATGATCTCCGTCCTAATCCTGCTGGCGTAATGAGAAAGAGTGCCAATACAGTAGCATCTAAACTTCGAGAAATGCAAGCTTTTTTTGGCCTCAAGGTGACTGGAAAATTAGATGAAGAAACATATGAGCTGATGCAGCAACCAAGATGTGGTGTTCCAGATGTAGGAGAATATAACTTTTTCCCTAGAAAACTGAAGTGGTCAAAAAGCAATTTGACATACAGGTAAAAGCATGGCATTTTGAGTATTATTACTGTTTCTTCTACCTATTTACCTTGTCCAGTAGAGAGCACAGTATGTGAAGTTGGTGGGAGAAGGGCACTTTCAAGTTTGACAGGATTCATGCTGGAGTTTAAAATCTTTATGGTACTAATCCGAAGTTTAAGAAATTAAATATATATTTTTCCATTGCAATTTGTCCATTTAGGAAAGCTGGTATAGATGCACAGCATGCTACTTTGTCCCACTTTGGCCTGCCTATGGACACTGGTTACATCTATTGTGCTAAATGAAATATGGGTTAGGATGGAGCTCATGCACCTCGCCACTGATCCTCACACTACTTAATCTTAGGTGGCTCCGTGGTTTTGTATGGATGTGTTTTGGCTCCATGGATGTGTTTTGATGAGGTCTGCCCACAACACTTCTGCTGTAGACCGGCAAACCGGTCTATGCAACATGGCTGTGAGACCAGGGACCAGCCCTTGTTCACCTTTTGTTTCGCAGTGCAGAGCGGGCTCCTCAGCTGTGGTGAGAGCATCACTGCGGCAGGGCACTCAGCACTGTGCTGAGCTCCAGCCCATCCAGGCCCTTGCGGTACTGACCAAGAAGGTGGAAATTATCGTACCTCCAATATGACCTTGGTCATCCGAACTCCCTTGACAGATGGTGAAAAGAGAAAAGGTTTTCTAGGGAGAAACCAGACTGACATTTTAGACATTTCTTTAGGATGAGCATGTCCTGAAAATGTCTCTTTCTCTCTATTGACTAAAATGGGTCCAGGTGACTACTTTCCATTTAGGTCCCATTTAGGTAGGTCGCACAAATACCCACACTGTATCCTCAAGCACTTAGCACTAGGAAGCTGTGGTGCTGGAAGATCACGTTAGCTTCTTCTCTCTAAATACCTAAGATAATTGATAGGAGATTGGACCATTGGATCATTGGACCTGAATTTCTTTAGCAAAATACATACATGAACTCACTAAACTCTTTCTGACATATAATTTCACTAAGAAGTAATAAATACTGCTTTTATACCAGTGGTTTCATGTCCACAAAAAGCTTTTTGTGTCACGTTTTGCCTGTCCAGGTAATTGGGTCACGTGGCTTTCCCAATGTTCTAAGTTACTGGTATAGTTTGACTTGATACAGAATACATCTGGCATTTTCTATATCCTCTGGTGAATATAAAGGCTACAAAAAAAAGCTACTGATTCATCTCGGTTGTCTTCAAGTGATTTTGATTAAAATGGAAATGGACATTTTTTCTTTGGGAATGGTATATGCAGCAGCCCAAGTCTCTGTTTTTAGATAAGAATGTAAGGAGGAAACAAGGAACAACTTGTTAATTAGGTAGAGAGTCTCAAAAAAAACAGATTATAAAATGTATTACAAATCAACACGACTTAACTGGATATATTAATTTGTTTGATAGAATTATGAATTATACTCCAGACCTGAGCCGTGCTGAAGTAGAACGAGCTTTCAAAAAAGCATTCAAAGTTTGGTCTGATGTGACACCACTTAACTTTACTAGAATAAGGAGTGGAACAGCTGATATCATGATCTCCTTTGGGACTAAAGGTAACAAACTTTTCTTTTTATATTATGGTTATATCATTATTAGTTTAAAAAGATGAGATATCATTGATTTCATTGTTTGATTGCTGTTTTATAGAACATGGTGACTTTTACCCCTTTGATGGACCTTCTGGCTTGCTGGCTCATGCTTTCCCTCCTGGTCCAGACTATGGAGGAGATGCCCATTTTGATGATGATGAAACTTGGTCAGGTGATTCTAAAGGTAAAATATGTTCAAGAATTTGTTTGAAATGGTGTTAGAGGGACAATTTCCACCTGTTTGATTCTTTGGAACAGATTGTTTTGCCTGTTTACTTTTCATAAATCATTATGTTCACTGTCTATTTTTAGGAGACTGGTCATCCCCAGTCATAAATAGGAGTGTAACACCTGCCTGGCGTAAATTTTAAGATAGTAAACTTCTGAAGTAGAGTTGCTAAAAAAAGTCTTGGCAAACAAGGCAAATTGGGAGCATGGAATTCTGTTGAGCTGGCATTTCACTGAGCTCAAGGACCTTATTTCTGATAGTATTGGTGGGAATGGATTTACTGACGACAATAGAAAATGAATACATTTATTTCAACTTCAAGCCAGATTCTAATCCAGTATTAAAATTCTTCACCGTTTTGGATGGGTGTTCACCCTACCCATCCAAAAAAAAAAAAAAGAGTTTTAATAGAACAAAACTATTTTCAGTACTGTGGCATTTCACCCTCCAGGCAGTACTGATGCAGTGCTGATAACACTATGGGCTGTCCACTGGATGTACATTCCCAACAAAACTTCTCATGATTTGAGTGGGACTAAGACTTCATTCTACAGCTTTCCAGTGTTATTAAGAAATTTAAGGGATTCTGCAGCTGGCCAGAGAAGGACATTATCAAATACTGAACACCACCTCTGAGATACAGAATCAGTTAGGCACTTATTGAATCAAAACTCACATTAGCTCGAAATAAAACAATAATTATGCATTCTTTCCATTTGTCTTCTTTATTGCCCCACATGCTAAGGCAGAATGTTAGGATTAGTTGATTAGTCCAAGACACTTCATTGACAGATGGAGATATACATTCACTTTTACTATGGTCTCTTGTAGGGTATAACTTGTTTCTTGTTGCTGCCCATGAATTTGGTCATTCACTTGGGCTTGAACACTCCAGAGACCCTGGAGCTCTGATGTTTCCTATTTATACATATACTGGAAAAACTGGTTTTGTTCTTCCTGATGATGATGTGCAAGGCATCCAAGAACTCTATGGTAAGTCTGTATATACAATATATGCTTCCTGTGCTGCAGATAACCTGCTGCAGATGCACCACATAGTTGTCAAAGAGCTGGAGATGTTCAATAGAAGTAATAACAATTGATTAAGATCAAATCACTGGATTCCTGGCAACCAGCTTTTAGGAACAGAAAATGCTTGGATATTTTAGCTCAGAGAGAAAAACAGGAAGCATCTTTGCAGAACACAGCTGATGGCTGTGCTGTCTCCTTCAGGAGGGTGAGGTTGGGAAGAGATGTGCTGCTTTTCGAGCTGTTTCAAAAGAGAAAGTAAAACAGAGTCTAAGGGAGAAACAGAAATATTCAGGTTTCAGTGTTTTGTCCTGTAAAGAGGAAAAATTGTGAGAACTTCGGAACTTAGGATACAGGAAGCAAGTCCATTTAACATCTTTATAGCACAGCTGAACCACAAAGTTCAAGAACACATTTGGGCTAAAGGAAGATAGCATGCAAGAATGAACTTTTTCCACTACAAATGACTTGCTTATGATGCCGGTATTCATCCTGGTCCTATGGGAAACGGAGAACTCATGAGAAACTGTGGGAAGCTGTGGGAACGGTGAGATTTAGGAGTGAGAAACTGTGAAAGTTAGGAATAACAGATTAGCAGATAGAGAAACCTGAAACACAGGCTGGATGCACTGATCTCTGGTTGGTTACCTGTTGTCCGTTAGCAGGACTGGACCCAGATAGCAACAGAGTCAAGGAATTGGCTGGAGGCAGGGGGAGGGAGCGCATGGACAGTGTATGCTCACATACTCAGAGAATATATGTTTGGTCTGATGCTCAGGAAAATGGCTCCTGGTCCTAAACCTTAAGCCCCTGCTCCTTCAATGATTCCCACAGTGGTGCATGGAAATTCTTCCATAAGGTTTTAAAGCTAAATCATAGTATATGGTTGCAGGTGCTGGAGACAGAGATCCAAACCCCAAACATCCAAAAACACCAGAGAAATGTGATGCAGAATTATCTCTTGATGCAATAACAGAACTTCGTGGAGAAATGCTGATCTTCAAAGACAGGTAAAGAGACTCGCAAATGATGGATAGCGTGTATGTGGAATATGCTGGGTGCGTACACTGCCTGACTCAGGTAAATGAAAGAAGTACCTGCCCAGAAAATACTGCGTAAAATTCAAACCTGAAGAAACATAATTTCAGTTTTTTACTCATGATTTTTACAGTTATAAATAAAGTAGATCACAAATTAATATGGATTTAAGACACTGTGCCTTTAAGACACTACATTATATCCTTTTAGGTAGAATTTATAATACACTTACAGATTTGACTGCCCTGTAATATGAAGTGGAGCTGGTGTGGCTGAGTATTCTGACCCCATCTGTACACATTTTTCATCTCACAGGGCTTTCTTCAATGCACAGAACGTTACTAATATTTCTTTGAAAGAAACTGTACTTCATTCAGAAGCTTCAAATGCAGTAGTGTTTCTCTTCTCAGCCTAATGAACAAAAGATTCAGATTTGTCTTTTTAGATCATAATAGTGTTAGTGACAGAAATGGTCTGCATTTTAGTGACTAGAAAGAAAGAACAAGCCTATCAGTGGCACTCTGTACAGATATTATTGTTTGTTATGAAAAAAGGGTAATTCACCCTCAAGTAATCTTTAATATAACACATCAGATATATTGCATCCTGTAGTATGATAAGAAACATATGATATGTTTCTTTTCTTCTAAATTAGGTTTTTTTGGCGATTGCACCCTCAGATGGTTGATGCAGAATTGGTGTTACTTAAATCATTTTGGCCAGAGCTTCCAAACAAAATTGATGCAGCTTATGAAAACCCCATCAAAGATCTTGTGTTTATGTTCAAGGGTAAGTCTTATTTTGTTTTTGACAGAAAAAGCAAGTATTTAGTCATGTTCACTTAGCAATGGAAAGGCATTCAACAGAGTAACATAATATTCTTCCATTCCTGCTCAAAACAACCTTATTTTGGTTTCACTCCATGAAAATCTAAAATAATTTCAGTGGATTAGGAGGTATACAATTAAACTCGGATGTCTAGGATCACAGATAGCATAAATTATTTAATACCAGGTGAAATTACAGCTTTAGAATATGCTAGCTGTATAAAAATAAGTATTATGGCACCCCATAAAAGATAAGCTGTTACAAAATAATAACGTATACTTCATTCTTGTTTTCAGGAAAGAAAGTCTGGGCTTTGAATGGCTATGACATAATGGAAGGCTTTCCTAAAAAGATATATGAAATGGGGTTCCCGAAAGAAATGAAAAGAATAGATGCAGCTGTCCATGTCAAAGATACTGGCAAGACTCTCTTTTTTACTGGAAATAAGTTCTGGAGGTAAGATGGAGAAAGACTGGTGCTTATTTTTAATTTCCATCGTTGTAATCTGTCCAGAAGTGCCAAAAATGGGCAGACTGTTTCAAATTAGGCACTTTGTAGTGGGTCACACTTTGACAGTGTATAAATTTCTGGGATGCTAGAGTTCTGCAAAATATGCTATAAAGACAAGTTTAGCAAGCCTTTTTTTAAAATATAAGCGTGACAGAAAGGAAACAAATTGCTCAATTTCAGAAGACTTTATACAATAGACACGTATCCCAGAAAGAGGTCCCTCCTTGCTTCCCTCAGCTGGTTGTGTGACACAGATGGATTATCAGTGCTGATCCATGAGACCAAAACATTCACACTATCCTATATTGGCTGCTTTTTTTTCTGGCCATGAGTGGGACTTATAGCCAGGTCAGTGATACATCTTTATAAGAGATGCTACTGTCCCTTTCCAGGACCTCTGTGCTAAACACACTCCAGGTAGGCTTGGAGCACCAAGTACAATCACTGTACCCAAGCACTGGGTACAATCAGCTCCATATAAGACATAGTTTATTGGTCAGTTTTGAAAACTTACCTTTATTTGTTGCATGTTTACTGAGATTTCGTGTAAGGGTTCCCTGTTATTGACATTATTACCCTGGACATAAGATACCTCATGCCTGCCACCTACTCCTGACATTGAGTAACTTCAACAGAGCATATAAAGGGCAGAGACTGAAAGCGCGAGACTGTTAAATCCTCTCAATTTACATTTTTTTTTATGTCTACTATAGTTATGATGAAGAGAAAGAGGTTATGGAAACAGGCTACCCCAGACTGATAGAGGAAGAATTCCCAGGAATTGGTGACAGAGTGGATGCAGTGTATCAGAGAAATGGTATATAATCTGATAATGATGCTTTATTATCATTAACTATGCCTGAAATTTGAGATTAATATTCTGTGGGATATTCTGTCATTTGTAATTTTAACTCATATGACATCAACACTTCTGCTCTTGACTGAACCAGGCTTCTGATCTAAATTGCCTTCTGGTAAAGTCTTTCTCAATTAACTGTGGATATATAGATACATATTTGAGAAGCCAAGAAAGGCATGGCTCAAGTGGTAGAGTTAATACAGAAGTATTGTGAAGCATCCATTCCTTCATATCTAGATCCTTCCTTTACCACTCAACAACATCCAATTCTTCCTATCCAATATTTCAGAGAATTAATCTTTAACAGACACAGTATGGATTTTTCCTAAGCAAATAATACATAAAAGTACAGAGGTTGACACTGGATCAAAATTGTGGTTGTTTTAAAACAGTGATCCAGCTTTGTCAAATGAAATGAGTACCTTTGAAAATTTAGCTCAGCATTTTAAAAACATAAATATTGCATTTATCAGAGTCCTTCAAAAATCAAAACAGACAATTTTTACTTGAAGGATTATTTTTACAGAACAATACAGATTTCTCAGAGTTAATTAATTTCAATTTTCTTTTCCCTTAGGTTATCTCTACTTTTTCAATGGCTCGTTGCAGTTTGAGTACAGCATCTGGGGCGAAAGAATTGTGCGTGTCCTGCATACTAATTCCATATTTTGGTGCTAAATACTCGAGGGCCATGTTATAGGCTGTGGAGCAGCTTGTAGTACATGGAAATAATGATATGGAAATAGATGTTTATTAAAGGGAAGCAAGGTTCTGTGAATAAGCACTGGCTACCAAACATCAAATGTGTACTGTATATATGGAAATATATAGGTGTATGTCAGTCTGGAACTGAATTAACTTAATAGGAACGGAAAAGATAAATGATTAGCATTTCAAAGGGCATTGCACCATTTAAGGTGCATTGAGCATTACAGCTGGATTTCTCTGTGAGTTGCTGGATGCATCCTGCATGATAAGAAGTAATTTGTGCATTCTAACATCTTTCCAGGATCTCCTAGACTGTTATAGTACTGCTCATAAGCCCGGGAGTTTTATCTTTTTTAAACTAATCCTCAAATGCTTTGGAAAATTTCCATTAAAGCACTGAGGATTCAAATGTGTAAAAAAAAAAATGAGTTAGGACTGCATGGTGACACCCTGAGAAAGATAACATGGGGCTACTCCATTGAAGTTAGAGAATGCAAAGGTATTTGAATGTATCCTTATTTAAATAGGGATGGAACTTCCCCTTGGAAGTTGATGCCCACATCATCTTTGAAAAAAGCAGAGGGTATAGAAGCACTGAGATGTCTCAAAGCAGGCAATAAAGCAGGAAATAGGTACAGAAATCCTCAGTCTGAATAAAAATCTGAATGAAAATCTGAATGAAATCTGCAACCTTGCAAAAATCCTCAGCTTGAATTATCTGGGAGACCAGAAAGAAGTAGTAACACCGGAAGGATCAAGCAGAGTGCAACCTCATATGCTTCTGGATCCATTAACACATCACAAGTTTTAAGATGGTGTAAAAAGAAATAGGTTAAGTGACATTTATAGAGGTTATAGCAGAGAACTTGAAAACTCAATTCAAAATAATTGAAATAATACCTTTTTTTCATGTTTGTCACTGTTTAGATACCTACTTTAGTTGTTGCCATACCATGTTTGTTGCAGATTTTTTCAATCTATGCGAATGATGCAAGACTGTGATTCTTTGTTTAAATTGGTACTAAATAAACTGGAAGAATAAAATGACATTGTGAAATTACTTCATTAAAACTTTATGATAAAAGTAAGACAGAGATATGAGATAAAAGGAATCAGGAACCCTAGTATGTGTTTTTTATTCATTATAATTTTTACCTGTAATTAAAAATCTTTTTTTTTTCTTTGGAGGAAAGAGGCAGAACTAAGAAATAAATTGGAATTAGTCCTTATTGTTATAGAAAATACTAGAAATGATAACTATAAAATTCAGCCCCACATTAATTTTACAAATTAAAAATTTAACTGAAACTCTTTTTTTTCTCTCAAAAATTGCCACTCACCCACCAATTCCGTATCTTTCATGATACAGATGGCCATAGCTCAAAATAGGGTAAAATAAAAGTTCTGTCATGATGAAACAATTCTGATAATACCTTGTTAGGAAAAAGTCTGTGTGATTATATGCTCATACTGGACAGCATAAGGTTCATTTATATATCGAAAGCATTTACTGAAGGCATGATACCCGACAAAATAAAACCTGACATTGACCTGCATTTTAGTTTAATCATTTTGCGGTGAAATAAGGGTCTGGGCATGACCCTAGTTCTCATTCTCAGTAGAGAGCTTCTATAGCAAACTGTGGCAGAATAATAGTCTAGTGTAAAGGGCTGACTGCCCTGATTCTGACTGCTCTGAATTTCAAAGGTCTACCCTTAATGTATCTAGGTTAGAGAACACCACGGTGCACTAGCAGGCAAGGAGATACTATTTGACATCTTTCATATTTATCTGAATCTCTGTTAACACTGAACATTTGTCAGGGGAGAAAGGTGCTACATAGGAATCTGGATCTTCAAGAGGCTTCAGCATGCTCATATCCAGCTGCTCCCTAGCCCAAATAGTCAGATTCCTGCTCGCCACTTGGCTGTCTGGAAGTAGTCGTTGGCTCTGGTGCAAACAAGCCTGTGCCTCTGCATCCCTGATGACAAACACAAGCTGCTCTGCGGTTAGGCACTACTTAAGCTGAGAAAAGCACTACCGTTGACAGTTACTGGAATTTTGTTCAGCAAAAAAATGGAAAACAAAAATGTTTGTGCTGGGGAAACTTGAGCTAAGAACCAAATGGACCTGCGAGTTGCGCAGTTAGTCGGGCATTTGGTGCTGTGGGATTTGGTGCTTTGAGAGTCACTACCATCACAAGTGAATCACATTATACGAGTCTGTGATGAGAGCAGTGATTGCCCACAGATGATCCCATGGTCATATGAGGTCTCACTCAAGTGCTGAAAAGAAGTAAGAGCAACATCCTTGAAACAGGGACAGAAGTTGCTGCTTTGCCTGAGAGGTTGTGAGTCAGGGAATGATTGTGAGAGGCTGAAATAGCTCTGCCTTGGAGTCCCATACACACAGATTTAACAGATTCTCAGGAAGCTGCTAGTTTGTGGATCTCCACCTAATAGTATGTATGTGTAAGCTGTCATGAGTTAACATGCCACTTATATCAATTTTGTTCTCTGCTAAGAAAGCTCACCTGGCAGGGGCAGAGAGGATAATAGAAAGGGAATTGGTAAGGTGTTTCCTCTGGAGCAGTTTCTGTGCTGTGCAGAAACTCCTCTTGTGTGAGCCTCACCAAACAGATATGAGAAGATTCAAGGAAAGAGATGCAGGAAGGAGCAAATGCCATTCAAGCTTGCATTTCAATAAAGGGAGGAAGTAGGAAGCTGTCCTCTTAATTCTGTAGTATATTGAAAAGATAGCAAGTGCTGTAAGAGACAATGTGAGCTATAGCAGGTGTCCTAGTATCTGAGAAACTGGAGCAAGAAAAAAAAAAAGATATTTTTAATACGCAGGTGCTTTCTTCTTTGCAAAAACATCAGAAACCTCCTCTGGGGTCACTAGATGGCAGTGACAGCTCTGTTCCGTAGAGGACCTGCACAGGAACTGTCAGCCAGACACAGCAGGACCAAAAAATGATTCCATGGGTAAGGTGCAGCAATTAGCAAATAACAATTAATACCAAATTCAGTCTTACATTTAAAGAAGATATAAAATGATGCTAATAAGTAAAATTTTATTATTATATCGTGTTGAAATGTGTATCTCCGAAAACAAGTTAGGATACTTAAAATGGTTAGGGAACTTCTCTTACTTCCAAGGCACTTTTTTTTTTCAGTCTACTGGCAGCTTTTTTTGACTTCAAAATCAGTGTCATGCACTTGAAACACTCTATTTCATGGATAGTTCCTGAAATAATATGATCCCTCAGCTGAACTTCATTCACTGGAATGAATGTAGTGTCTATAGCATCTATAGTATCAAATGTTTGACCGCATCTGCTTGGAAGCGCTAAGGACAGTTCAGAGAGTAATTCTCAGTAACCTTGTGCTAGCATTTCCAGTCTTGTGAATATGTAACAGATGGAGAATGTGGCCTTGATCCTTGAATGTCTAATACTGCCAAGATCACTAAGAGTTCTGAGGATATGGGGCTAGACAGAAAATGACTTTCTTATCCTGCAAATATTTTTCAGACATTCACACAGGCTTTCTGTTTGCAGTAGAGAAAAAAAAAAAAGAAACTTGGAAAGTAGAAAAAGAAACATAAGATACTAAATACTACATTTTGGTGGAAAGACTATGATATTTCAGGTTTTTGCTCAGCTTGGTTTTGAAGAGAGTGCTAGATGTCAGTATCTTACCTTTTAAATGAGTGGACGAACTGACTATTGGCTTATTTCGTGATGAATTTCTTTCCAATTATTCTGCTGAAGATGTTTCTTCATTACATATATATCATGATACAGTAAATACATAATCAGTAGCCGCTGGAAAGACTGACTGTTCGCTATTCAGAAAGCTCATTTGGGTTGTAGGATCATTGTATTAGTCATGGTTCATTTTTTTGTACAATACACTGTGGGCCCTTGCCAACTTGGGGGTTTGAGTCTGTGTTTTTTCTGTTGGAAAAATGGCATTATCAGGAGTTCAGAAATTACTAAGCCCACAGAGATTTTGTTCTGGTCAGGGATCTCCAGCTCTACAGCCTAACCTAATGTGTGGTGGGCACATCCCTTTTAGTCACAACCTTTCAAGTATATTGTGCAGTACGCATTTCCAGTCAGTACTGTTCAGGAATGCCTCTGGCATTCACTTTGGCATTCACTTCAGTTATCTTCAAAACATCTTATGCCATTATCGCTTCCATGCTGTGTCTCAGTGAACTTGCAGTCTGCAAACATGCCCTACTCTACAAAGCATACCATTGACCCTTTTCTGTTTTTCACATAGAAAATGGCTGAGGGAAGATTTTGCTCTAAGAAATTTTTCTCCAGGCAGGAAATAACCATGTCTTGCTTTTTTATTTATTTGTTATATAATAAATTTCCTATTACCATAGCAATGATGCTGTATACACAAAGCATTTCTGTAAGCACCTGAGCAAGCCAGTAAGTCATATTTTTATTTTTCTCATGAATTACACCAGAGTCCAATCACCACTTGACAGGACTGGCTCACATCCATTCTGCTTAGGAGTAGTGTTCTAAGAAAGGTCATGTCCATACTGCATAGTGTCTTCTGGATCACATGAAGTCTTGTTCTGCTCTTACTAAAGGAGGCAGATCTCCCATTTCCAGGGCAGAGCAACAGAGATGTTGCTTTGTCCTGCCCAAATTATGATGTTTTGGTGTTCTGTAATTCACCACTGCATGAGCTGCCAACCCAGTAAGACAGCAAGAAACACTCATTTTTTACACCTACAGTTTGTATCTTCCAAGTGTAGTTTTCACAAGAATGTAAAATGATCAAGCCCTCCTAACTGGCTATCATAAACCAAGAGGAATCTGGGAGAGTTTTTCTGGAGGCAGCTGAGTTTGGAGAGTCTGACTTTTGCAGTGTCCCTACCACACATCCATGTAACAGCCTTCCTTTGCAGACTTAATGTAGGCTGCCTCCAAATTCAGGACCACCACTAGGCCCCCCCTGAGAGAGGTAAAGAATTCAAGGATTGTCAAAGTCAGTCAAAAATATCCCTGCTGCTATTAAAGACATGACTTTGCAGGAAGTGCTGTTCTTTAGAGGACTTATATGGAGAGCATTAATTTTAACTGGGACATCAGCAGTACAGTTTTATTGTCTTTGGGGCTGAAATCATGTCGTTTGGCATGCTTTTTGTTTTATGACAAGGTACATGGGGAAGAACCTTAGCTGCAAAAGTCCTTCTCCACTCATGTGGTTCGGAGAACTCCCTTACACATTTACCACTGGCCACGGCTCTGGATACTACTGAGGTCAGTTTACTCTGTCCTGGGTCTGTATAGTAGTACCTCAATAAAAGAAGATATGCAAGTCTTTGAACTGCCATCAGAAATACAACAGAGAGCTTCAGTCATGCTATGAAGTCTTGGTCACACAGTACTAAAGAGTACTAAAGACGAAAGGTGTCACCACTCACAGAGGCCCAACCTGAGAGTCAAACCTGAGTGTTCGAAACCAGATGCTTGGTGGGCCTCCAGGTTCTGGCACAAGTCCATCCTGGCCACAGGTGCTATTTTTTTTGCTAGAGCACATGAGTGGATAATGACAAGTACATGGGGCAGAACTGCCATGTGGGATCAGAAGATATCAGGATGCTGGGAAGTCAGGGCAAAGCAAATGCCAGAAGAATTTGGCCACGGGAAGCTCTGAAGAGTCAGGAGGTAAGATGCCATGTCTGAGGGCTACCAAGACATCCCTGGGTATCCCAGGACAACCAGAGGATGCTGTGGTGCTGTGGAGTGCAGCTTCCACAAGGGCAGCCGTACAAGCTGGATCATCCGTGCAGTGAAGATGTGGCCAGACAACTGGAACAATTGAGCTAATTCCTTGGTAAAACGCATGGTTTCCTCTTAGTTGCATCCTTTTGGTCTATTAGTTTCGGTCTATTAGATTGGATACTGCAGGAAAAAAAAAGGAAATCTTTAGTTTTATAATTCTGACAAGTCTAAACACAAGGTGAAATGTTGGTTTGTAGCCACTTAGGATTTTGGTAGCAGAAGTTCAGCTGACGACTGGCAAGTCATCACTAGCCTTAAGTTTTAATCAGGACATTGAAATCTTTAAGGACATCAGTGTGGTGCTTGATTTAGGTCTCCTCATATCTTTAGCCCTCAGGGATTTACTTCAAATTATCCATGATATATATAACAAAGGAAAAAACAAAGTAGATTTCTTAGATGCAAGCTATGTCCTGTCCAAAAGTACTATGCTTTTCCCACTTCACTAAACTAATACTTTCCATTTTTAACTCCAAAAAAATAAGTCCAGCATTAGTTTACAGGAATCTTCAGTGGAAAATGCTGATGTGCTGCACTAATAACTAATAACTATTTGCAGAATTTGTGACAAAATGCTTCAGGAACATTTTTATAGTTCCAAAATGAAGAGTAAGCTCCCAAACAAAGAGAAAGAAGTTCCAAAAATCTAGCAGTTCAAAAATTGTACTTGTATTTGAAAATCTAGAGTATAGATTTCCAAATGAGGCCAATTCCAAATAAAGAGGAGCAAAAATTAAATTATGCTGTCATTTGTTCCACAGAAGTGCCTGCCCTGACTTTTATTGGAAATCTTGGTGGAAATTCATTTCAGCCGTTAAGTAGAGACAAAGTTTCAGAATTTTTTGGAAATAAAATACACTCAGGTCTATCTCCAATGACACAAAAGGATGAATGACGGGGTAACAGAGATATCGTAATCAGGATGTGGTAGGAAGTTCACAGGAAGTAAAACCACCAGACTATTTCCAATTAATTAACCGCTGTCACTTTGAGCAACTAAAGTGTGAGAATTGAGAAAGGTTATAATCAGTGAGGAGACCTTCCAGAGTTTGGCCCCAAATTAGCCAAAATGACAGAAATAACAGAAACTTTGCTACAGGAAGTAGCTGTCCAGAAAATAGCTGCTCTGCAGACTCTATGTGTGAGACATTCCTTACATGCAGGAACTCTCGAGTTTGCTAACAACTTGAGAGAAAATGCTGCTACCATATGCACGTGCTGCTGGAAGAGCACCGGGCTCTGCTAACGTAGCGTTCGAGTAGAGGAAAGCAGAAGGATAATAGCGGCTTTTTCATGGGTGCCAAACAGGAAGCACGCAGCTCTCAACCTCACATTTGGGAATTTTTGGTGTTATGTTCTTGGGACTTAGAGTATGAGTTACACACTCCAAAAGTGAGTCACTTGATGCACAAAGTAAATATCGGATGTGGGCTTGCTGTCCTTGTGTGAAGCTGCACAAGCATTGACTCCAGAGGAAAAAAGCTTGTTGAAAGCTCAGGCACAAACACTCATGGTGCTGTTCATGCAGCCTTAAATAAACATTGGAAAATTCAGTTTTTACAATCCCAAAATGCCTTCTTGCTCCATTCACAGCTCTCTGCATGGGATATTTCATGACAATCCAAGTAATGACTCGGATGATATCACTGCGTGCTTAAAGCATGAAGTTTCTCCTTTGACCTGAATCATAGTTCCAGATCATCAGAACAGCCCAGCTGCCCAAATCAGAGGAATATCTCAATGTCCTGTTTCTCTCTGTCATTAAGAGAAATAAAATGTAAAAAAAACCCCACATTACAGAATGCTTAGAAGTAAACTGAGTCCTCAGATTGTTGTGGAGTCTTTTTTGTTTGTTTTTCTGTTTTTGTTTTTGTTTGTTTGTTTGTTTGTCTTGCATAAATACCAGCATCCTTGATATCCACATTTGCACTCAAAACCCAGATTTAAATGATAAACTATTTGGATTTTTGTGAATTTTTTTGAAAGAGTACCTCCCTAACCGCCTGTTTTTAAATTAATGTCTTATTTCACTGAATGTGTCGTTGTCCGTCTATTAAGAAACAGAACAAATAAGACCACCTACTTTCTGTAAGTTTGTGCAATGTTATTTGTTTTAAAAGTAAAACCAATGGGATAGTTTTCTACCATCTCATGTGAACGATATTTTCTGATTTTCCTAACAGCTTTGACAGTCTTTTATCCTTGTTATCTACTTTTTAAGACTGGGTGTCAAGGATTCACACTATTCAGGTCAGATTGAATCATGTCATTACATTTCTAATGCTATCATCAGTCTCTTTCTCTATACTTTGCAACTTTATTGATCATAGATGTATTTTAAGAAGTTAACTTTAATTGCTATTATAAGACATGCTATCTAACAAGGAAAAAATAAGCCAAGGAAACACAAGCTTCCCAATTCATCCAAAACAACAAATAAGTAAAAGCCAGGAATTGCTAGTCTGCTATTTACCATCAGCTTTGTGTTTATTAAAAGACAGTGAATTACAAGCTTAATTGAAACATTAAACATGCTAATCATAAAATTTTAAAGGACATGCTAAAAGGATGAATCAAATCATGATTTGACAGCAAAAAAAATATTTTTAAGTTTTGTTTACAGCTTCTTTGAGTAGTATTGAAGAAATATGGTTTCTTTCATGGAAAAAAAAAGGTTCTAATTGCACCCCCAGGACTCGTGTTCCAGAAGATGAATCTGCTTAAATAATAACTCTCAATACTTCTAAACATTATAATGCCTTTTAAAGGCATTTTTGATTTATTTTAACTAAATTTTGAAAATGTTTTTTATCCACAAATAATTGTGAGGCTAGGTTATGTGAGTATGCTTCAGGGATCATTAGCTGTCTTCAGCAAAATTTCATTGCTGCTGAGAGAAAAACTACAGAATCATGCAATGTTATATGCATCTAACAAAGTCATATGTAAAAGTCCTTAAGCCTCTGAGAGAAATGAAAACTATGTTTAGGATCTATGTTCTTTCTACAGTGCAAAAAACAATGCATTGCTCTCATTTTCAGGAAGCTGATAGGTACTTAGGTACTGAGCTACTCATGCCCTGGGGGTTAGGCAGCATAGGCCTTTAGTAATGGTCAGTACAGGTCCGTGCTGGGTTACTGCAAGCAAAGATTCACCAAAAAAAAAAAAAAAAAAAAAAAAAAAGAAGTGCAGTGTAATGGAACCATTCCAAATTAAGGTAACGGATATTAGCATTAGATAAAGTCAGGACCTGTATAAAAGCAGGACTTCCCCAAACGTATCCTTCTATAAATAAACTTCTGGCAGGGTATCTACAGTTCAGGTTTTTGTGTCAATCATGTGATACCAGGTATTGAGAGAATGAGTGTAAAATGGCAAAAAGGAAGGAAATTGCTCAAAATACATTTCTCAGAATATAAGGCTTGGGGAAAATAAGGTTCACTTCATGACCGAACACAGATTTAATGAATGTAAAATGCTTTGGGTTGTAGGACAGGGACAAATCACAGCATCAGGAAAAAGAGGAAGGTTATCATTACCAACCAGCTCTGCCAGTACTGATATCCTTATATGGGAGGATACAGAAAAGAAAAGCTTTCGGGGCCAAGAAATGCCAAGTCAACCTTAACAAATATGTGAAACCTGAAGATTTGGTACTATGAGGTGATTGCTTATCTCTGCCCTGTAGATCAGTCTGCAAGGTTATTGAAGTGTATTTTGCCATCTTCTCCTCTGCCTTGCAACAGCCACAGCTCCTTAAGTGGCACAGATTATTAGGACGTAGATTTTGGTGAGATGATGTAATGAAAACTATCCTCAGCATTTCCAAAAATGCAATTTGTTACCAAATATAGTGTACATGTAAGATATCTGTGTTTAAAAATATCAGTGATGCAATTAGCCTTACTTCCTCTCTGTTTGATGACTAACAATAACAAACTCCCTAACTGCCTGATCAAGAGGCAAGCTACAAACCTATATGGTATGAAAATTACTGCATCATTAATTGCTCATGTCAACAGTGACCAAAAGGGATTGCTGCTTTGCCTGACATATCAGGGCAGGGAGAGAGGCAGTCTTTAGAGGCCAAAGACACAAGCTGAAATGCCTTCTGTCATCTCTTCTAGGTGACGCTGCTTGAGCTGGGGCTGGAGGGCAGAGGATGAACCAGATCTCCGGAGGTCCCCTCCAAACCCAGTTGTTCTGTGACTCTGTGAATACATCTGGACTGCAGGGCGAGTAAATACCATCACACAGCCTGATCACCCTGCAGTGGGGAAATGCTGAAGGAGGTCCTTTGCAGCCCCAATTTCTATTCTACGGAAAAGAAACTGTGTGGGAGAAAATATATGCCCTCACTTCAGGAGGAAGGAGAGGCATATCCAGGGAGCACACTTAGGCCATTGAGTTGGGACGTGCTTCCGTATCCCTTTACTTACTTAAATACAGGGGAGATGCTAAGTGCCCTGACTTTCTTATAGGTCACATTAAATTGCATGATTCAACATTTCACAATTCACACTTATGAATTTGATTCACAGTTATTCAAATTTTCATATTAAAGTGCTTGTTGACAAAGCTTTTTTGGTAGAGTCTGGCCTATACTGAATCTTTTGTTAAGAAAATGGCAAGATTATCTCCAGCACTAGACAGGGAAAAGATAACCAAGACTGCCTGTTATTCTTTCAGAACTTTTTTTCTGAATAAAGTTGAGCTCCTGGGTGAAGATTCAGAGGAGGAAGAATGGGTCATTTTATGTAAATAGTAAACATTTTCTATGTATTGGTTTACTAAATCCTGCATCCCTATCTTAACAAAAGAACAGATTTACTGGAACTTCTTGTCAATTTTGCAATCTATCGTTCCTCCCAAAAAATCTGCTATTACTTAACACAAATAATGCCAGGGAAACACTTCTATAGGATTATCCAAGACATAGATTTGGGTTACCACATTGTCTTCAGTCCTTCCTGGTACAGTGGAGACCAAGGAGAGAATAAGTAACTCAATGGAAGAATGATACTGCCAAGGATGTGCATTCACAGGCAGAATCACTTCAGTTACTCCCACAACTTTTGTTAACACAGAAAATCTGCATTTCTCGGACACTTGTAGCTAGTGCCAAATACACAGCAGAATGGCTTTTAAAGTGCTCTGGTTACACAGTTAAATGTCAGCTGCATATGCAAAACTTCCAGCTAATTTCATGAGACTATAAAGCACGTGATAATTCTAATGCTGAACCTGGCAGGAGGAGGTAAGAGCTTAGACACACAATCATCTTAACTGCATGTTATGAAATTAAAGTGCAGCAATTATGTATTAGTTAGGGTCTAAGCAAGTCAATTCCCATAAAAAACCTTCAAGGCTGGAGAGGACGATTTAGCCCATCTGATTTTTGTTAAATCACCTATGCAGAATACAAGAGGTTCAGATTCACCATCATCTTTTCCTAAGAGGTCTGAATATCTGTCATTTACTTCATGAGAATCTACATTACTGAGGCTTCTCATATACTGATTTACTTGAGCCCTTGCACTGAAACTGTTCTTGTTTAAATAACCAAATATACATTAAGCTTGACAGAAGTCAGTGGCCTCGTTTCAGGGAAATAATCTGACAGCAGGGGATGGTGCTAACTTTCTTTGGATAAATTCAGGGTAACTAAGAAAGTTAGCAGACTTTGTGTTTACAGACACATTTTCTGGAAAATCTGACAAAGTGACTCTTTGCTATATGGTACTCATGCAGTCTTTCTGGTTATTTCTGACTTTGGAGATCATCATATATGACTGTTGCTTTTTTTTTTTCTTAGGGATATCCCAATTTTAATGCGTGGGTGTTATACTTGTCTAGAATGATCCTGTTGACTAGTCTACTTCCTCGTTTTGAATCATTAGATATTTCCATCAAGCAGCTTGTACTGTTTTAAATTCCTTGCATCTCTTGAAGTCCCTATATTAGCCCACAAACCTTGTAATTTTCTATCAGCTATAACCGTTTCAGGCAGGTTGTAAATCAGCTACTCTTCTTTCTAATGACTTCCTTTAAGTTTCCCTGTAGGGAAGGTCTGTAACTGCAGATGTTTTCCTGCTTGAGTGGAGTAAGTGGCTAAGACCTTGAGGGCTTTTCTGCACCCAGCAAAAGAACAAACGTGCAAGGCGAGGGGCATGTTATATAACAGGAAACACACTACTTGCTAGGACTTGCATGAGGATTAAGTTAGTATGGGCCAGCACTGAAAGAGTAATACTACTTCTCAGCATGCAGATGGGTTTATGTGAGCCTTTTGCAGCAGTATCTGCATTTGGGTGTCATCCAAGTAAGCAGGACCCCCCAGCTAAAGTTAGATCCCTTGAACATTGCTGTCATATGAGTAACATGAATTACCATTTTACTCTTCTCTCACTTCATGACAACACTGAGGCTTTAAAATCATTTCTGTCATACAATTTCAAAGGGCATAGAATTCAAGTATTATTCCCTGGAATGCACCCTGCAGGTAAGGCAATATTCCACAAATGTCCTGGGAGTTTCGTCAAACATCTCTCAGTTACAGGCTTGGGCCCAAACTGTCTGGCAATGAAGGGATTTTAATATGCAATGGCAGATGATGACAGAATGGAACAGAAAGGACTTGTTTCTTTGAACATAAGATTGCAAAACAGGCATTAGGCAATGAAGCACAGTATAGGAGAACCTTCAGGGTTATAGGAGAAATTGCAAACCCAGTGAACAACATGTGCGTACATAAAGATTTATTTCAGAAACACTTCTTGGGTGTTATGGAAAAAAAATCTACATATAAAATAAGTAAATCAGTCTGTATCACAGAATTACAGAATGAATTGTAAATTTCCTTTTTCATACTCAACTAACATACAATGACAGAAGACTGGAGTAGTTATTTTTGCATGAATAATGAGTGCGTGTTCTGTCCATGTAATCAATTCTGAATTAACACTGTTTCTCTTCTCATTCTTACTCAGTGAACCAGGGTTCACTTAAAGTCAAATAAATGAAGCATCATGCTTCATTTTTTGAATTTGAAAATTTTCAATTTTTGAATTTTATGAATTTTAATCATAGAATCATAGCATCGTTATGGTTGGAAAAGATCTTCAAGATCATCGAGTCCAACCATGAGCTTGGTGATGTGAGCTTCAGGAAGAAGTGATGTAGTTCAAAAATAGAACTGATGAATTAGTAAATATTAATTAAATTACTCTTTTGAAAAGATAGAAGTGATTTTATTTAAAGAATAAATTGATTTATATTTATTATTTTTATTCTGAGAAAAATCTCAGTGATTTAACATTCAGTTCCTGTATGTATGAGTTGACTGGATTGTAAAGCCAACAGTAAGTTCACCCTCCACTCTCTTCAGATATATCTTTATGAGATCTATATAGTTCCCTTATGAGAACGGTTTGGCTATGGTTGCTTAATGAACTGCTATTTCTGTTCAGTGGCTAACTTGAAAAATGGCAACCAAATATCTTTAATTGATTCTCAGGTCAAGGTTCTATGATCATTAATACCAGACCTGTGAAATACCACTTCCCAATGCTGCGTATTATGTCCAGATTAGAAACAGACACTCAACACACTTCTAGTGAATAAGCTAGAGCAGACAATACAGAATCGGTGTGGGCATTGGCTGGCTTTACATGGTTGTCAAGAGAACAGACAATCCAAAAGCAGCACGAACACTGCCTTTACAATGTTAACCCATTAAAAGTTTTTTAAAAATTGGCAACTGGTGAAGTAAGTTTCTATCCATTTATGTCAGATTGGTACTGTATCTTATGTGAATAAAACATTTTTTCACTGTCAGGACACACACACAAAAACAGATTATTTTTATAGTCAGATGCATCAAGAAAGGGGAAAGCCTCAGCTGTCATGGAAGGTGGATGAATACCCTGAAAAAGAATAATATGTGAGGATACTTCTCTATTAGCCAAAATGGAGTATAGGCTTAGAATTGTCCCATTTTAGATGCTGACTTTGAATTATATTGCCTCAGGTTTTCAGTCTTACTGCCTCTTTACTCTGTATGAGAGCTCCTCTGCATTTGTACATTCTGTCTAATCATCTTCATTGATCAGCAGTTTTTTTCTCTGAGCTCACTTTTCAATTGTCTCCTTTTCAACAACGTGGAGATCCAGTTATGGCAGAGCTGAAATGTTGAAGCCATTATGATGTGTGAATGTGATATTAAGAACAAAGATCTTCGTTATATCTTTTTTAATATATGCGTGCGAAAGAATGCCCACAAGCACAAATTTCAAAAACCAAAAATATCTTATTCCTCCAGCATTTGACAATGTATAGTTCAGTGTAGTTCTGTTGAAATAAACATGATTTTAAACTGAAAGGGTCAATACCATTTTCCTGTGTGAAGATCAGACCAGTACAACAACTCCTCAGCTCCTTTCAGAGAATGGTTTACCTGCCAGGATGTTGTCATTTGTAACAAAGAAGAAATTGTGGAATGAAACTGACTGGCATACTGAAAGCAATAGTTGCTAATAAACATATCCCATGGCAAATAAATTTCTGATGTTTTTCTATCAGCAATAGTGAGAGAGTTTAAACTATAAATATGGATCTAAGAATGGTCAGACCATTTAATATTTTGTCAATGCTATAGTTCAAACTATTTGTTCATTCACAGTAATAGCCACTCATAGTCCATCTATGAAGAATTTCAACTTTCTGGGTATCTACAAAGAGGAAGATAAATTATACAGAAAGCTGGAGCCTGGGGCCTCTGGTACCATCTCGTGTTCTGCACTATATTCCATTCCAGTCACAGGCCATGCTATTAATCTATTTTTTCAGGAAGCTTATTTAGAATAGCTACACATGAAAGACACAAAATACTATTGCACCTAAGTGAAAGACATAATTTGTATAATAAAAGGAACTATAATTTTCATCCTATTAATAATTATGGAGCTAGTTTGTGTAACTGTATGTTGTCGTGACTTCAGTTCTTACTTTCTTATCTTCATAGAACACTGTAAAAAGGTGTCCATTCATGAGATTATTTGTCTGTGCTAATAGATTCCCTATCAAGGATGGTTTTGTGTCATTAAAAATAGTGCTTTTCACTGCTTATTATGCAGTTGTGAAAGTGTCTCAGTTGAAAGAAAAATTATTATTGTTAGAGAAAACCCCAGATAAAGGAAGCAGATAGTTTTCATTTCCATACTAAGATCACTAACTGTAAGCTCCAATTCCACCTGCAATAAAATGACTCCTTACATCTTCATGTTCTGCCTAAAGGGAAGGGCTTGCAGAGACCCTCAGCAGTGTTTAGCCCAGACTGCTCCAAGCTGCCTCTCAGGGCCGTTCTCCGCAGTCTGTCCTAGTGTCGCTCACCAGCTCTGTTCCTGTCCAATGCACGGGTTCAGCAGTGCTGAGACTTCATCACAGTGATGCATCAGGGACTCTGCCTCCACTCCCCATCTGCCCCTTCCCAACGAGCTGCCATGAGCCCAGGCAGAGCTACTGTCCTACCCAAACACTAACATGAACTCATGGCATCACTGCAAATGTCTTGTAGGAAATATCTCAAAGAAAGTTTCACTGGGAGTTATGAATTCCATAGCCCCAGTCCAGACATTTATGTGCAATGACTGTCTCAGGTTCTGTTCTGCCTTTGTATTTTCTCTTGCAAATATAATCTCATCCATTAAAGGCAAATCAATCTGGCAGTATAAGCAGCTAGTTTCCCATATAAATCTTTAAATATATCTAGGTCACACAGATAACCATACATGTATTTTAGTCTCTAGCAAGATTTGACAGCCAGGTAGGTAATACACTCCACATACAAGCAGATCCACACTGAAGGTCTTTTTCTTCCAGTGTTGCCAAATGTTGTCAGATTGCATTACAAATAAACTAATTTATTCTGGGAATTTGGACTAATAACATCAGAAATTATACTGAATATAGATTTAAAGTAGTTTCCTGATTTTCAGTGTTTCCTTTTAAAGCAGTTATCCCTTCTTATTGCTTGCTCTCATTAAAAAGCAAATGATAGGTATACTAGTGCTTCAAGTGAGAACAACTACTTAATAAGGCATTTCTATTAAGAGCAACATAATATCTGCTGTTAGTAGTCATTTTGGGTTTTGTCTATTTTGTTAGTTTTTTCTTTTTTAGTAACATTGTATATTTTTAACCTATGCCATGTTGATCGTGTGGCTGCATTAAAGGTGTATTAGATGACCTTTAAAAGTTTTGCGAGTTGCAACTTTGATTTTTTTAGGGGGGGGGCATTTTCCTCTTTTTTTTTTTTGTTTTTTTGTTTTTTTTTGTTTTCTAAGAATCTAAATTTAGAAAGAAAGAGGAAAAAAGGAGTAAATAGTGAAACTGGAGTTGTTTTAGGATTTTTTTAGGAGAGTATGAATAAAACAGTGAGAAATCAGGCTAATCTGGAGAGAAGTTAAAAATATGCCAATTGTGAACAGAAATGGCATGCATTTTAAATGACTGCCTTTAACACCTTTAGGCTGGAACTGTTTTTTAACCTGACCTTAGTCATTTGAAAATCAAATTGTCTAGGCTTTTGCTATAGACAAGAAAGAAGAACTTATACCTCTCAAAAATGATTCAGACCATCCTAACATATGTAAATAGACAATAAAATCATCTGAATCTAACAAGCAGAATGAAAGATCATTAAGCTACTGATTTTCTCATGCATTTCCCCAAGTTTTCTAATCTATAAATAATAAACCTCACTCTTCACTTGTTTTATATGCTCATCTAGTGGAAAAATGCTGTGGGAATCAGATCCCCCATCAGGAGCTATACAATATGCTAGTGATTACTCCTGAGAAGCACCACCTGGCAGGATGACTGTCAAAATACTGAATTCTTTCTTTGGTTCTGCTTCAGGCAAAAGATAATGAGCTGAGGGTTCAGAAAGAACTGTGAGCAACAGGCTCAAAATATCAGCTAGAAAGGAGATGTGTGGAATAGTATTTTATCTTTTGTAACTCTAATTTGTCCATACTGCATCACTGTACTGAGTGTGCCTCCTAACTCTGTACTAGTTTTCTGTGCCTGAGTCTTTAATTAAGTTGATGAGGAAAATAGGCTCAAAAAACAGCTTTTCCCTGAAGCTCTTCTGTTCCTTTTTTTTTTTAGTATATCCTGTAGCTGTCTTCCCTTTAGTTAGCTCTTTGCTCATCTCACAATTCTTCTTTTAAGGATCTTTTCTTTTTAACTATCTTTTCTTAGTTATTGCCTTAAATCTCAGGAAGATGTGATCCACAACATTTTAACATTTTCAATGTCCATTAAAATATTTGATTAATTAAAGAAAGATATTAAGTTCACCTATATTATTTTGGTAAGTTCATGACATATTTATACTTTATGAACTTCCATGTCTAATTATTCTTACCTTCAAATTTATTTAAAGTATTACATACTACTATGGTGTGGATTAATGAGCTTTGTTTGCCAGGACAGTTTATCTACCATACGTAAATATGGATGTTTTATATACTCTCTCTATATTTTATATTCTAGAAATTCTATGCCATTCCAGTTTGGTAAACTTTTCTTCCTTATTTATTCAGAATTTTCAGTTCATACAGAACTCAGCTCAGAATTATGTTTCATCTTAAAAACGGTGCTTTCCACTCTATGCCCACATCCTCTTATTCATCTGCCATTTGGTCATACATCCAATGCCAGAGTTTCTACTGAAAAGTGAGATGACAAATTTTGCTTTCAGGCCATATAAAAAATATATTAAATCTCTACCACTCTTTACACCTATCATTCTTTCTTCTTCACCCTGTTTTTATTTTCCTTCCTGTCTCTAAACATGTCTGATAAGCCTTTTGTTATTTAATATTCCTTTCAAGGTCTAATTTAGTTTAACAGCTTTCACTTTACCCCTACATATCCTGACCTCCAAATTAGAACCTGCTTTGAATATCCGCATTTTTTTCACTTAACTTCAGGCACCTGAATGAACAGCTGACATGTACAGTTTTTCTGTGCTTTCCATACAGTCTATGGAGAAAGACGGGCACTGCTGGCAGGTGAATCAGAGCTTCTGCCTAAAGATATCTCTCCATCTCTCCACTGACTGTAATAAAGATGACTGTTCTGCAAAATTATGAAGGTATATGAAGCATCTACATTTATGAGTGTATCTTAGATGTATACTTATAAGATGTATACAGTATATATAGATGTATATATACTATATATACAAATATACATATATACACACTACATATAATACATACTATATAGTGTATATATATGTATATATACTATAGATACATACAGTGCCTATCTCTCTCCATTGGCCATACAAGAAGCACAGGATAACTGTATGTATATCCCTTGTAAGTATCCCTTCCTCTTTTTCCTAAATCTGCTTAATAATATCCTGGTATACTGAAGACCTCTTCTGAGAGATTTATTTTTTTGCTTGGATATCTAGTTTGTTTTCACACCTCATTCAAAGAAAGTTTAAATCTCCTCTCATTCTTGTACCTAAAAGTTTTACTCCATATACCTTTACTGATCTGTTCCCTGATTTTGCTCATTGTAAGTTATGACCATTATTTATACCTATACAAACTAAATATACCTCCAATTAAATATTTTTTAGTCAGCCCTTCATTAACGTCCTTAATACTTACCAAAGCTAAAGATAAAACAGCAATACTTCATATTGAGTCAAAGACTAATGGCAAACACTGTGTTGACTATAATATCAAGGTTCAGCTGGATCTTGCAACTGTTAATATTATTTGTTAGAAAGTTAGGATGAGATACATGTCATGAAGCACAGATGTTTAACCCTCTTTTAATAACTTTTAGTCTTCTCTTACACTTAAAACCAACAAATGAATTCTCTGGTTTAAAAACTCAATTCACCTGATCAAAGTGTACTTTAGGATAAGATGAATTATATTCTGGATATGCAAAGGGAGCATAGGGAGCTCATCCAAAATTAAGATAAATTAATTTCTTTCCTAAAATTTCTTATAATGACAAATTGCCTAATTTTTATTTCTCTAAAAATATTACAAATGATACCTTCATAATCTACCTAGGAATCTCAACCAGTTTCTTAACTAAACATATTTTGATACAGATAGATTGTTTTTTCTTTGAAGTGACTTTTATTCCTTTTATTTTGTCACATCATAACATTTAAGGATAATTTACCTTCCTTTTCTTACTTCTGCCCACAGAACACACACTTTAATACCTAAGTTCCAGTCACACTGTCATGTTATTGCTATCCTTCCCTTTCTATTCTTGCTTTTATCTAATATATTTTGATTTTTTTAATAAATAAAAATTAAAGACAAGCCTGAATTACAAAACTTATGTCTTAAAATTCAGTAATGTTCTACAACAGGAAAAAAAAAAAGAATGAGAGCTGTTGGGAAAGTATAAAATAAATAACATAAAATAGCAAAAAGGAAGAAAGCAAATAGATGTGCTTGTAAGCAATTGTTTTGAATAAGTGAGTATCCAAGTATCCAATGTACATAGGTTTTCAAAATAAATTTAGGCATAAAAAATGATGATGCAGGAAGATTCAGGAAGCCTCTGTGGTCAATAATGTTCTCAGAAAAATAATATGAAAGTGTGGGAAAAGACAGAATCCAAATCCCTGCTTGGTGTTGAGAACAGGGAAAAGAAAGAACAAACGGCAAATCTGCAGAGAGGAGTTATAGCAGTTCACCTCTTTCATAGAATCATAGAATGCTTAAGGTTGGAAGGCACCTCTAGAGGTCATCTGGTCCAACCGCCCTGCACACGCAGGGTCACCTAGAGCATGTGGCACAGGACTGTTTCCAAGCGTGTTTTGAAGGTCTCCAGAGAAGGAGACTCCACAACCTCTCTGGGCAGCCTGTTCCAGTGCTCTGTCACCCTCACTGTCAAGAAAGTTTTCCTTAAGTTCCTGCGGAACTTTTGATGTTTCAGTTTGTGGCCACCACCTCTAGTTCTATTGGTGGCCACCACTGAAAAGAGGCCAGCACCATCCTCCTCACTCCCTCCCTTGAGGTACTTATAGACACTGATTAGATCCCCTCTCAGCCTTCTCTTCTCCAGGCTGAACAGGCCCAGCTCCCTCAGTCTCTCCTCATAGGGCAGATGTTCCAGGTCCCTGATCATCCTTGTAACCCTGTGCTGGACTCTCTCCAGCAGCTCCACATCCCTCTTGTACTGTGGAGCCCAGAACTGGACACAATACTCCAGATGTGGCCTCACGAGGGCTGAGTAGAGGGGCAGGATCACCTCCCTCCACCTGCTGGAGACGCTCTTCTTAACGCACCCCAGGATCCCATTGGCCTTCTTGTCCACGAGGGCACACTGCTGCCTCGTGGTCAACTTGTCCACCATGACACCCAGGTCCCTCTCTGCAGTTTTTCTGCAGAGACACCCAGGTCTTTCTCTGCCATCTTTCAGTTTTCCGTCTATTTCCCGTGTAGTTTTTGGCAACCTGAGCTGAAATGGTCTCTTTTCCCACAAGCAGGTGTGAGTGGAGGTCCAGGACGAGGCTGGTTAGAGTCACCAAAGCCTATTGGAGCCCTCAGGGCCCTGATGGGAGCCCCCAGTTGGCAGTAAGAACACAACAGCTCTGGTGAGGCAGAGAACGACAGAGGACATTAGGGCAACCACAAGGGCAGTTCAGGACCAAAGAGCCATTCTGGGTCCTTTTGTCTACTAGGATTTATGTCACCAGGAGCTTACTGACAGTCTTTTGCTATAGGTGCATAGAATTTTTTTACATGGCAGTTAATACAGATTTCTGCCAGTAAGGTCTGTGCTGCCACGTCAGGATGGTGATCATTACCAACCTCATCAAACATTAGACCCTGAGAAACTGAATTAGATCTGTTTGTTCAAGGAAACTCCTTGGAATAACTTCTGGCCTCAGATACTGCTCAAGAATAAATGCTTAACTCTTCATTAAAGCACATGTGATTTTCAGGATGTTCCACCATTTTAATTGTGTTCCCTCATTCCCGTAGACCTGTTCCTTCTGGGCATTAGCTTAGTTCACATTTGAATAGTTCTGCCTGGTGTGGAAAGTAGGTACGTGACAGCTGCAGGGAAATGCAAATACTTGCCAGCAATATTTGCTCAAGAACTTAGCCTCAAGCAGATACTGATGATTGAATCACTCTACTAAATAGCCATAAACACCTTAGTCATGTGCCATTATAATGCTCTTAAGAAAGAAATAGCTTAAAGAAATCTGATACAAATTACTGAATCAAACTCATTTTCCAGCATTCATTTTAGGTTAAAGCATTCTTTCCTGAAATGCCTGCTGAGAAGGGTCTGAAAATTGGTACTACACATACTGGCTAGTACCACAGCTGCTACTCTGGTAGCAGTTATTACTGATAAATGGGAGATTTTTTTTCTATTGATTTCTCTAGGGAAATTAATCAAGTCTGTTTTTTTTTTTTTTTTTTTTTTCCTCTTTTGCCAAAGTGACAAGATGCTATGGGGTGATAAAAGTCCTATTGCCCTTTCTGCATTTTCCTTTGTTTAACGGCACAGATGATATTTTTGCCTTTTCTTTTCACTGTCCATCTTGTACCAGCAACAGGCTGCTTTTATTTGTAATTGATTAGATTAATTCCCCTAGAAACTGCCTGAGAGCAGAAAATATTCTTGTCTGTGTTTGCCATTTTCCATGCTAATAAAAGAGCATGGGAATCTCATTTGAATAGTTAGCCTGGCAGAGAACTGGTTTGGGCACTGTCTCTTTTTTTAAAAGGAAAACACAGAATTATTTGTACAGCTGCACCAAAATGTTGTCCCTTTTAGAAGGATCCAACTCATTTCACTTTAGCTTTTAAAATTTGATATATAGCCAACTGAGAAACAGAGGAAAGTCTCCAAGCACTCGCTTAGCTCATCCTAAGGGAGTTACCTAAGATAGCTTTCCCAGATGCCTCTCACAGTCTCTTGACAGTAATCAGAATCTACACTACCAACAAACTGGATGCCAGACTTTATGTAGGCAAAGGTTATTTAAGTGAATCCCATCCTTAATGTGCTGGCCTTTTAGTCCTAAGAGCGGAGCTGCAACTTTTTTATCCCATTCTCCAAAGCAGTTTGTAGGTACAAAACCTCCTTACAAATTCTTCTCCATTTTGGTGCTGTTTGAGCAGGGGAGGAATCTCCCCCGCCATCCCTTACCTCTAGTTTATCTCTCTAGTTAGCTCTCTAAGGTCATCTGTTGCATCCAGCAACCTTGAATTTAGTTAATATTTTAAAAGAAACAATTGGAGATAGACAGAATCCGAGCCAACATAGAAGAGCAGCTATTGTATTTGCTCAAATCTTCCCATTTGTGCATACAGTGTGCTAAAGCTCTCCCCATTAGCTACAAGACCTTAAATCATTGGATTAAATCATTAGTAGCATCTTAAGCTTTTGTCCCTCCCTGCTCTGATGGGTGCGATTATTGAAGTCTAAAACATACAAGGCAGCTTTTTCAAAGAAGGCAGCTTTCATGTTTTCATTTTAGTTGTGTTATAATCATGTATTCTTATGTTTATTCATCTCTGTTTATTTTCAGGTCTGATATTTTGATAACCAGATGCTGCATAAGTAAAATCACGTGGTTCTCCAGAGACTTTCTTCAAATGGGTCTGAACTTCATGTGAATGGTCCAAAGAGACAATATTTAACTGTCTCATAAAATAGAGACCTTAATATAAGAAAAGCAATATGACAAGACAAAAGCACTAAGAATTAACAAATAAAAAGAAAACTTAGTGATAGGAATATAAGAACTGCCATACTGAATGAGAGCAAGAACTAGTCAGCCCAATGTTTCATCTCCAAACTGTGTGCAGTAATTGACTCCTCTGCTAGAGAATAGTGTAAGAAGTAGGCTACATGTATGTAACGGGAACCTTCTGGTCCTATACTCCTCCACACCTTTCACAATCCATTCTAACAAAAGGATTTTATTATTCATTGTGTTACACTTGCACACTTTTTACCCATTTTCTTCCAAAAGCTTATGATTTTTTTTTGGTTATTTGTTCCAGAATTCTCCAGGGTTGGAAATTAGTGCTATTGTGAGGAAAGGAAACTTCATCTGCAGGACAGCATGTGAGTGCATTATGAAATTAATTCAATGGCATGATTTCTGCTTTGTATTTTATACAAATTCAATCATTTCTTAATAATTAATAATCTATATTCCAGTATCTAAATATACTACATAGCTCTGTATGAAGTATGTTCATGGATAAACATTATAGATGAATGTGCAGACCTCGTGTGTTACCACTTTATTCTTCTAAAGACTAGGGCTGTCCATTTCAGTACACTTTACTGAATAATAAGTATTCTTTTATGTATCTGGTTTTAAGAAAAAAAATCTTTATTTTTTTTTTTAGTTAAAATGTATTTTACAAGCCAAGTTTACTAAAAAGGGCTTAATACCTTACATTTAATACTGCTAAAAAAGAAAAAGAAAAAAGTGCATGTAAAAACAGAAATCAAGACTTGTCAAGCTCAGGGGAAAAAAAAGAAACTGTTTTCAATGCCCTTGGCTCTCAACATCCTTTCTTCTTCAAGTGGTTTCAAAATCTACTATAAATATTATTTTTCCCTTTTTGTCAGCTCTGGGCAGGAAATCATTTCCTAAATTCATTAAGATTTAGGATAGCTAGTGCAAAAGACTGGAATAACGATAACATAAAATGTGGGGAAAATTGAAAATATCTTACTAGTATATTTTCTAAAGAAAAAAAAAATTAGTTGTGGGGGAAAGAAAAATAAGGAGATGCCAGCATATTACATTTGCCCTTAAAAGACATTACAAAAAGAAAATTTGAAAAAGAAAGTAAAATTCTCTAATAACAATTTAGCAGTGTTGTAAGATTAGTTTTTACACATATCCATTGACTAATGCACATTTCACATCTCTCAAACAACTAACAATTTCCTACATTATCTGTCCAACTATGATTACTATAAAAATTGAATCATGGTTGAGCCCTTATTGCAATAATAGGACTTCAAGGGTTTTTTAAAATCTTCTACCAGTGAGATTCCTTTAAAAGTGAAAGAGCCTTTTGCTCTTGATTCTTGCTCATTTTATATTAAATGATTGGTCTATGGTTTCCACTAAATGCTTCCTAATTTTATCCCACAATAACATGTAAATATGCTCTCAACTATTCATCAAATAAGGAAACAAATCTCACTTCAAGACTCATGAATTAACAATTCAAAATATCTGTTTTGGAATAAACTCTGTAGAAACAATGAAATGTTTGCTAGATATTAAATTAGAAATTGTTCTCAGGTGTCTTAAGATGAATGTAATCTTAAAATGTATCTCTGATTTTTCATCCTCATTCCTACATTCGTGTTTTTCTTCCAGTATATTAGGGAAGACAGACCTGTTACTTACAGGATTTTGGTATCTGATATGAATGAGATTTTTCACATGAAAAATAGAAGGAAATCAAGCTTTTAAATGATCTTGTTCATATTTTACTACATGTCTCTGACTAACAGTAGTATTTGGACAACTAATAAATAATATACCTTATTTTATTCTTCTTCCATATAGTGTGAATATGCCAATACTTCTGTCTTATGTTGCATTTTTACTGCTTCACAGTTATTATGTGTATTCTCTGGTAAAATGAGAAGAAAATATATGACATAGATGTTACATGAATGAACCAATGATCCATTTTATACAGCTTTCTAGCTCTAATAGAACAAAATTTGGATACTACAAAGATATAAATTCACCATAGTATAATTCATTTGAGAATATCAGGGTCTAAAAGAATATTCCAGTCTCACTTGAAGCAATTATAATTATAGAAGTGCAGAACAAATTCAAAGATCAGTGACTAGGTCAAGAAACACCAACAATCTGAAAAATTATACAAAATATATAAAAAGTAGATTACAAACTATTCCCTTTGGATTTATATATTGCTTAATACAAATAAAACTAAATCTGTTTTTTTTTAAATAAAATTTAAGTATCCATTTGTTAAATGTCATAAACAAAAGTAATGTTTATTATTAGATCAACTA